>NC_051846.1:30237829-30265958 GCF_002237135.1 Teleopsis dalmanni
AAATTTAAGTGCTCATAACATATTTGTTTCTAAATGTGTAAATGATTTTTTAATTAATCTGTACTTGTTAGATTTAAATAGTATATACATTTTATAATTGCATTTTTATTGTATTTTTTTACATAATTTTACGTGAGTTGATTTTTTTTATTAACAAATTAAATTTCGAGTTCTTTTTATTATCTGACCATATGTAACTTCAATTACAAGATTCAATTCTATCTAATCCTAACACGTCTTAAAATTACAATGCGTGGTTAACTGCATCTATGAAATATTTCATAATTTTTTTTATGTTTTGCTTAATTGGTGCTGACCTCTACAGAGGCTGTATTTTTAGCAGAAAAAATATTTAAATAAACTTCAAAAAAAAAAGATATAAAAAAAAAAATAGTAGAAACCAAAACAAAACTTGTTGGTCATCATTTCATACTCAAAACACACCAAAAAAGAGAAACATGCCTCTTAATTAATTTAAAACAGCATAATTTTGTAATAAATCATGAAAAATATTTTAGATACTCACACAATTTAATTTATTGCATTAATTTTTGAATATTTAAAAATTTATATCAACAGAATGTAAATGTATCTCAAGTAAAATATGGGCATATGTTTAGGAGGTAGCGATAACTCTGAAGAATCGTTCTATTTAAAATTAATTTTTATTTAGTATTGTATGCTTTTTGGGGTTTCAAATTATTAAATTAATACTAATTATTTTCATTCAAATAAAATTAATAGAAATGTAAGGTGTATTAGTTAAATTAAATTAAATATTAATCAATGGTAATAAACTGGGAGGATAGCGTTAAATATCACGCTGGACAAACGATTCATATGGCTTAAACATGTTCAACTGAAAAGAATTAGCTGTGCCAAAATTCTTCATTACCTCCAACCGCTATTCAGAAATGAAAATCTCAATGCTAAGAACAGGAAACTGGTATATAACCAAATAATTCGTCCGTCACTTCTATATGGTTGTGTAGCGTTTAGCAAAGCTTCAAACACTACTATTCACCAGCTAGAAATTCCACAAAGCCAGGCTCTGAGAAGACTTTTCAAAGTACCATGGTACATTATGACGAATGACATCATCAGGGATCTCAAGATTGATTCCATCAAAAAATACATAAAGAATAGAGCCCTTCAATTATTTGTAAAAACTGACAGACTTACCAACACCGCGTTTTCAAATCTCAGAATGGTTATAGGCTCCTTGGGGAGGTATGTATGCAGATCTGACGTCAATTATTGCTTAGTCTGATGAAGTGATAAACAATAATCCAGTCAAGGCGTAAAGAGGGATTTTGAAGATACCTCGAGTTAATAAAGAGTAAAAGTGCTCAAGTGCACTGGCTCAAAGAGCTTCAACATAATAATTATTATAAATACTTTAATTTGTTATAACAAAATTATTTAAATTTTGTGTGTAATAAATTATTTCTATAAATTGATTATACCATATGTTCTTCATACTTTATTTTATATCATTTAAATGATTTACTTTTTCATTTTATTTTATTAGTATTGTAAAATAAAAACAAATATAGATAGTTTTTTTAGAGTACTGGTTAGCACTAAAAATATTTTTAATAATTTCAAAATTAAAGAATAGAATGCACTTGATAATATAGACGTTTAATAGTCAAAATAGATAACTCAAGAAGTAAATTATATTGGCGTATAGCGTAAAGGAGAAATTACTCAAAATAAATTACTCTACTAAAATTCGTTGTCAATTCGTACTGCCCGGTAAGCGGAATCACTTCAGACTTTAGAATATGAATCTCTTAGAAAAATTTTTGTAATAATTATAGATATCTATGAATATCTTTCAATACTCACACAACAAATACAATATATTATTCTATACCTGTATAACAAATACTGCAAATGGCAATTTATGTCGTTATGAGTAAAAACAAATATATACTTAATTAATAATATTACCATATTAATATTAATATTTACAATATATTTACGGATATTTTTATATGCATAATATAGATATTTCGTTAATCAGGAGAACCTTTGGAATGTAATTGTATGGATTATTGAGGATACTAAGCTTACAAAACGAAATAAGAAATATTTTTGGAGCAAAAATTACTGGTGAACATTGTCGGTTAATTTTCGAGGCAATATTATGAAAACGCAAACTTCGACTTTATTCCTGAAGATTGTCTTCATCAAGACCAACACAATTATTCTATGGTAGAGTTTCTCTAACATTTTAATACTTTACTTGTAGAAAGATTTATATTTAGCCTACAAACAAGAAGCTGTTTCAGCGATGACCTTTTTATGTGAGCTGAATCTCTTTACTTGGAACATTTTTTTAAGGTTAAAGAATAGTTGCTTGGTTCAAGTCTGACATATATGAACCAGTTACCTAAGACACAGGGCATTGTTTTGATAAAACAGCATTATTTTCTTTTTCCAGTGAGGCTATTTTTTGGTGATCTCGTACTGAAAACGCACTATTAGCTTTATATAATATTCGCTATTGGTAGTTTTTTTAAGCTAGTTGATGAATATAAACTATGCCCAGTCCAAAATACTGCTGCCGAAAACTTACCAGCTGATTATTGGGCGGCTTTTACCAGATGATCTGCACTTAGCTGATTGTTGTGTTGACTTCAGAGTGAAGTAGTGGTTGTATCAAGTGTCACGTATTGACGTTATTTTGTTTAAGTAGCTGTCTAAATCGTCGTTGTTGTTAACTGTTAGTTAGTAACAAATGCGTACTCCTTTCGAAAGCAACTTTTTTATGGACAAGTTTTTATATAAAATAAATCCAGCATGTTCTTTGATATATCTAGGGTGGCAATTATATTCTGCAAATTAAGTTAACGGTTTTACAATTTTATTGAACTAGTTTGATGTTTTCCGGTGCAACTGTTTAATTGAGCGATATGAGTGGGACACTTTTTTTTCTATATATAAGGTTTTTTGTCACATAACACTAGTATGTGCCACCACTACATATTTTTAACGAATCCTCTACGTTTATATTATCCTAAGACATAGTGCTTGTAGTTTGCTTACAACTATGCATTGATTTAGGAGATTGAACAGATCTTCTTTCTGTCCAATATTATTAAAAGAGAATGTTGAATCGTTGAGTTCGTCTACATCTTTTTTTACTTACTTATTGTAGTCGTCTTCTTCTTGTAAAGCATAAGTCTATATCTTTAATTTCATTAAAAACTCAAGGTAACCATTTATGATTCTTAAAAGTTTGTTATGAAATGAATCTAAGTATTTACTTAAAATTAAATTAAGGTGTAGTAATCAATTTAATCTTAACTTTTCTATAACTAAGGTATGAAAGTTGGTTTTGTACGAAGATGTAATTCGTTATCACTAGAAGTAGATCCTATTAACTTATTCCTCCTCAATAATATTACTCGTCCGTATTTTCTAGGAATCATGTTTTTCGAAATTCGTGGTAAATATGGCAATATATGAGTATAGATATATATTTGTGCATATGTGTATGTTTTAAGGACTTATAAATCCATTGGTTTTATTAATTATTAATCACATTTTTTTTATTTCCATTTAATAAAAAATTGATCCTGCTACCCTACTAAACAGGAATATAGGTTCAAATATAGCTGAGTATACATAGCTAATGAACAATCTTTTGTTTTTAATTTTCAAGATTTTACTATATAAAATTTATATTAGTTAGTATATCATATTCGAAGTGTATTAGTTTATATTCTTACACTTTAAGAAGTGAAACCATAGTGATGATTTCTTTTTTAATAAATAGAAAGCTAATTTTTCTTATATAAAAAAATCAAATGAAAATTGAATATCTAAATTGGTCCTATCAAGAAAATCAGTTATGAAACATTTATTGATTATATTATGATATACTAATATATTAAAGACAAAATGATTTTGTTTTAAATACTTTTATATTTTATTATTTCGAGATTTTGTAAAAAACATTTCCTAATACTAAACCGTAAAATTATCCAATTCTTTTATATTAGTTTAGAAATTAAAAGATGGTTGAGGGTCGTTGGGGTAGTGATAGCCTGGTTCTGGCTTTGATGGTGGTGGTAAGTATTCATTCTTAGGTTTCACTGGAACTGGCACTGGCTTTGGTGCTGGCACAAATGGTTTTGGTGCAATTGGTACAGGCTTTGGCACTACTTTTGGAATCACTGGTTTGGGTGCTGGTTTTGGCTGTGGTGGCAAGTATTCCAAATCAGGTTTTTGAGGAATGACTGGTCTAGGTTTTGGTGCTGGTGGTGTTACTTTAGGTACAACTGGTTTAGGTGCAACTGGTTTTGGTGCAATTGGTTGGGGTGGCAAATATTCATTATGTGGCTTTTGTGGTACTACAACTGGTTTTTTTGGTACAATGATTGGTTTCTGTGGTACAACGACTGGTTTTGGTTTTACTGGCTCAAAAGGAATTTTTGGGTTTTCATAATGATAACCATTTTTATCCAAATCACCAGCTCTTGGTGCTGTATAACTTGAGAATGAAGTAGAGGCAGCACCAACATTAGCACCAGAAGAACCGAATTGTCCGGATGTTACTTGTTTGAAACCACCTTGGAATCCACCCTGGAATTGAGCGGTAACAGCAGGTTGATTGAAAGTAGCAGCAGCTTGGAATCCAGTTGAAGCAGCTTTGAAGCCAGTTGAAGCACCTTGGAAGCCAACGGATGCAGCGGGTTTAGCAGCAGTTACGGCATTGTAGGAGGAAGCAGCTGGTTGTGACACAAATGAAGTTTGTTGGAAAGTAGCAGCGGGTTTCTCGAAACGTGCGGTAACAGCAGGTTGACTGTAAGTAGCAGCGGCTTGGAATCCAGTTGAAGCAGCTTTGAAGCCAGTTGAAGCACCTTGGAAGCCAACGGATGCAGCGGGTTTAGCAGCAGTTACGGCATTGTAGGAAGAGGCAGCTGGTTGTGACACAAATGAAGTTTGTTCGAAAGTAGCAGCGGGTTTCTCGAAACGTGCGGTAACAGCAGGTTGACTGTAAGTAGCAGCGGCTTGGAATCCAGTTGAAGCAGCTTTGAAGCCAGTTGAAGCACCTTGGAAGCCAACGGATGCAGCGGGTTTAGCAGCAGTTACGGCATTGTAGGAGGAAGCAGCTGGTTGTGACACAAATGAAGTTTGTTGGAAAGTAGCAGCGGGTTTCTCAAAACGTGCGGTAACAGCAGGTTGACTGAAAGTAGCAGCAGCTTGGAATCCAGTGGCAAGAGGTTGGAAACCCACCTCAGCAGCTGGAGCGCTAGCTGTGTAAGAGTGAACAGCAGAAGCAGCTGGTTTTGCAACATATGAAGTTTGTTGGAAGCTAGTTGAAGCAACTGGTTTTGGGATTGGAGCCCTTACAGCTGGTTGAGCAAAAGTGGCAGCTGCTTGATAATTGCTAGCAAAACTGCTTGGTTTTGGAGCTGTATATACATGTTCTTCTGATGCTGCTGGTGCAAATGAGGCTGAAACATGTTCAACGGTTGCGGCAGGCAATTCATAGGAGTGTGATTGGAAGCTAGCAGCTGGTTTTTGTTGGAAAGAACCAGATGATTTATGAGCTGCAACAGAGGAGTGCTGAGTGGATGCAGCACCATGATGATGTTGAGGTGGCAAGTACTCACGATTTACTACTGGAACATCGACAACTGGAACTGGTGCGGTTTCAAATGCTTTATGTGGTTGCTGATAATGATAACCGTCAGCTTGTAAATTGTCGCTGTGTGAGAATAAATGTGATACATCGGCGCTCACTACCGCCAATAAGGCGAATGCAATGAAGAATTTCTGCAAAATTTTAAGATAAAGTATATTTTAACACCGCACAATTTTTTTACTTAAGCATAAATTTTTATTCAATCATTTTAGTTGGTAATACGAAGAGACATTTTCAATTTTGATAAATGTACCGTGACTTACCATTTTTTGCGTTTCTAATCCACTCAACGAATGTAGAAGAATAACTGCCGACTTTCTAGATTTTGAAATTATTTATATTGCTGGTTAGTTAAGGATTTGTATATCTTCTAACTGCTTCTGCGGTTTTGTCTAGAACTCACCGAACCGGCTTCACAGAACAACTCCCATAAAATATTCTTGAACGATATATTTTAGCAAAATCAAAAACTATAAAAACAAAATTCCAAAAAAATATTTTATTAATAATACTGTAAAAAAAAAATCAAGCATAAAAAAATCAAAACAAAAAACAACAGAACTAAACGGTAGAAGACTTCACATAATATAGAGTGATGTCAAGAATTGAAGAGTATGCGAGACTTAAACCGGCAAATCGAAGTCTAAATCAAATTCAGAAATTTAGTCATCACGCATTTATTTAGTAATCATCACAGCGTTTGAATTAATTTACAAAATCGCACAAAACATTTTATTAATAAATATTGAAATTATACATTTTATTGTACTTTAACAACAGTGTGAAATTCATTAAAATGAAATCTTCCTGTGTTAATTAAAATCAAATATATGTATAACGATGAAGGAGAACTGTTTTATTTATTCCAAAATGTTTGTTAAGATTTTTTACAATTTATCTCTGAAGATATAACATGTTTAATTTATGATATGAATACTTTAATTTTTCATTTTTTTTTTGTGTAAAATAAAGTGTGTATGGGTAACGTTCAAAGTGGGTAAATGACATCCGAAATATAATTAGTGTATAAAAGTACTGCCTGGAACTTATATTTCTACTCCTAAATAATTTCTTCAAACTTCAATGCTTTTAATTTTACACTCTTTAACCCATTTATATCTCTAAGGATACTTGGGTTCCTATATATTTACTATATATAGTACCAAGTGGTTCAAGCTAATCTACTTTCAACTTATAATTTCTATTATTTTTTGAGGTGTTCAGAAATATTAGTGACAAAGTAAAAAGTAATGATTTTAAAATGTGTGTAAAAAAGTTTATATACTTTAGGTTTATAAAGTTAATTTAATTTTTGTTAAGTAGACTACTCACAACTATAAGAAAAGTTGTTCTAATTCACTTACCATTTTTCACTTTAATCCGTAGCTTTCGCCTAGTCCTTGCATATCTTTCTCTGTCTTGATCTCTTGGGATCATATTGCTTTTTTGTGTTAATTTTTTTATACAATTAGATAGAAATCTATAAATTTACTATAATAAGATCAAATAAATCTATTAATTATGTATAGTATATTCCAGTGGTTTCCAGTGGTGTAGTTGGAACAAATTTAAATTTAAATGATAAATTTTGCAAATTATTTTTAAAAAGAAAAAGCTGTTGTATTTATAATGTTTTATTGATATTCAATATTTTATTTTAAAGTCTGATATCGTGTCCATCTCCGTTTCCATTCTCAAACATTTCTTTAGACATTTCTTACGAATATATATTTCATTCTTTTTCATAAGAGAAAATCTATTTCTTTTATTCTTATTTTTTTTTATTTTTTATAAAGGAGAATTTATTTCCTTTATTCTTATTTCTTTTTATTTATATTTCTTTTTTATGTCTCCGACTGTTGTATTATCTTGTAAATACTATAGTAAGCTTTTCTATAGTAAAAGAAATATATCATATCTTGGAAAATTGCGTAGTTAAAGACAATAGGTATGAACGTAAAAACTCGAACATATGTTATAGAAAGAAATATCGGAAACTGATTGTTTTTTCTTTATTCTCTATATTTCTATCATTATTTTCAATCATTACAATACCGTTCCAACAAAAAGAAAAAGAACAAACAAAAGGATTGTAGAGACAGTGTATTCATAAAAGAGGACTTTTTCACCATCCAATTTGTTTATACATGGACATAAATTTACAATATGTTAATATATTGCTTGGGTTTAGAATATTCAGTAATCGCTATAATATAGGACAGGTTTTTCCAAAAATACTGCTTATAGGATTTTAAGGGTTTCCATATTTACATTTTGTACTTCTAAGCATATTGCGATCCTAAAGTAGACAAATTACTGGAGGAGTTCTTATTGATTTTACAGGCTTCTGTGTACTAATGGCTGAATGATGTTCAGTTATTTATCATCTTATCTAACAATAAATGAGAGAGGTTTTTCATAGTAGGAACTTTTATGAATTATTTCAACAAATTGTCCAGTACAACTATTTGTAACCTTATATCTTTTTTTACTCGTGGGGTCACTTAAGTTTCTAATGCGATGTTTTCCAAAACTGCTTCGATATCTTCATGCTATCTTAACCGTTATAAGCTATATTTTTTGCGTTGTTTGAAAATGCGCTCTTAATTTTTGCTTTTGAATTCCATAAATCAAATAACGATTTTATTCACTGCTATATTCTTAAATTCGTTATTCTTTGGTTGTTTGGTTAGTTGCAGTGGCAGACATAAGATAACCTTCATGTACCTTAATTAGCGATTTTTCGCCGTTTTGCTACCACATTTCCCGTAAGAACCCCTAGTATAAAAGAGTAGAGACTAAAGCCATCCCGTCATATTTAAATAATTTAATAGGTCTCTAGTCTTCATCGATAAATAGTCTGATAGACTGTTAAAGAAGTATCTTCCTAAAATCCTATATCGTCTGGGCACCAAAGCCGGCATTCACAGAGCAAACATATTATTGTTACGTTTTCCTGCGGGTTTCAACAACTTCTGCAGTGAGGAGTAATTATAAGGAATACGAAGTTTCTCTGCGTGGATTCCTAACACCAATGACCAGAGGGAATTGCAGTAAGCCTTGTAGTGTTCATGCGTTCTCTTTTAATGAGTTCGCAGATTCGTAATTACTTAGTGCTTAGATTTTTTTATACAAATCCTAATTGTTGGATATTAAATCTTGTTGTAAAAAAATGGCAATGTTAAGACACCTGGTAGTTTTCTTCAATTTAGGAAACTGAGTATCTTTTTATTAGTTATTATGCATCACAAATAAAGAATAATTATTTTTGTAAACAAATAGTTAGTAAGCCTTGATATTTTCTATTATGTGTTTCATCTAGAATTGTTCAAATAAATATATTAGAGAAAAAATTATATGTTTTAGTTTACCATTTGGAAATACCCAAAATTTAAAAATTAAGATTATGCCGGCTCAACGAAAACTTTTTCTTTCTATTAAATTTGAAGTTTATCAGGATAAAAACCTGGAAATTTATAATACTTGTAAAAAACAACTCGATAAATATCCTTGCTCACTTGTCAAGAGTGAAATAAGTGTGAACAGTGTTGAGCAGAGTTTCGAGGGGTTTCTAGAAAGCGAATTTCCAGTTATACGGGAATTTGAAAGATTTTTGGTTCATGAAACGGTGAAAAGGAATGATGCTCAATTACTTATATCAGATCTCACGAATGTTAGAAATGGTTATAAATCAAAGCCCGAAACAAAAATAGGTTAGTAAATGATTTATTCTGAATACATATTTTAGCATGATTAAATGCTTTCAGTAGTCAGAAATATCACGAAAATTGATGAGAATGATTGTGAATGAAAACCCGAAGCAAATATTGATCGGTAAAGTGTATATTCTGATTTTCTTGCCATATATAAAATATTTTAATCATATCACATCTTTCAGAAATAGCATTAGGTATGAATCCGAGAACCAAACATAAATCGATAAAATACTTCTGAGTACCTCGCTATATGCTAAAATGTTTTCATTTATAAGAGATGTCACGCAAATTGATGAAATTGACTGTGAATCAAAGCTCGGAACAGAAATAAGTCAGTAAACATCTTATCCTGTTTCGTGGATAAGTATTGAAATATTTGTAGTCACATTATATCTCCAAAAACTAATGGATGTGTATGTGAATCAAGTGAGAAATAGTTTGGTAAATTAGTTATTTTTTTTTTTTGCTACATATTAAAATGTTTTCAGGTGAAGCAAATATTGGAAACAATGGTTCGGATAAAGGAGTCAATGATGTGTATCTCAATGACCTCTTGATCATAAAATTGTAGGTGTGTGATTCTCACAAAAAATTTTAAGTGATACAATTTGATGAACTTCTGTATTTCATATCAGTATTAAATTATAGTTGGTTGATTGCATGAATTCAATAGTTATTTTATTTTATTTTTTTTGAGTGGATGAAATAATATAGGTAGAAGAAGACTTATAATTAAAAAATTGAGAATGAGAATATCAAGTGAACTGAATTTCAAAATATATATAGGCTAAATCTTGAAGGAAAATTTATTGCACTTTTATTTGAAGCTAAAATTGTTTATAAGAGGTGTCATTCTTTTAACCATCTATTCTGTTAAGCTTCTGCCAACCTGTATACTTTTTGACAATAGTAGACTTTAATGGCACGATCCTTTTTTAGAGAGAAGTATGTTTGACAGTAAAAGAAATTCGTTATGTTATTACACTTTCTACACTTTTATTATATCAAAATGCTACATTCAAGTATGTAAAGTTAGTCACATCTTGATATATTAGTTCAGTAATATTCGTAGAGTATTCAATAATACTCTATTTGTGTTGACAGTTGAGGGGAAAATGCCTGAAATATGATCAGAAAGTACTAAAAACTTTGAAATTACACTTACTGTATCCTTTTCATGTAGTTGAGCATTTTTTGTGTATTGGCTGCACCGTCAGTAACGTGTGTGTTTGCTATCAAGTAGTTGTTTGGCGTAATTTTTTTGCTGAGCAAACTAACAAAATGTACATTAGTGTATATGTAGCGATTTATGTCGCAAAATAACGGATTGGGTAGTAAGTGTAAAATATTGTGTTAGAAACAGAATAACATGCGGGGAATGACACAAGGTCTTCGACACCGATATTAAATTTACAGTATTTCAATAGTTAAGTTCCTTACAAAAAAATCAGTAAAAAAAAGATTTATAGTGCGTGCAAGTAAAGGAGCTGCTATAAAATAGCTTGTTTAGAAATACTTTTGTCATAAAAACTGCATATCAATATATATCTGCATATCATATTTTTATTAATGGTTTTAATATAAAATAAACGACAGAAAAATTTATTTTTAAAAATTTTGTCTTTTCAATACCTTATGGTGGTATATAATATCAATGTAATGTCGTAAAAAATCCACATTTCTAGCTATGGTAGACTTTAATTTCCTGAACTTGATAAAGTAAAACAACAATGATATGCGGACGAAATTGAAGTCAAAACCATACCTCAAAACGCTTTCCAAGAGTGTTTTTTAAACTGTAACCTAAGGAAGTGTAAATATATGTCTCTAATAGAGATTAATGTAAAAAAATATATAATATATTTTGAGCTCAATAAATATATATTATAAAAATTGAAAATTGTAGTTTTTTAATTACAGGTTTTATTATGTTTTTTTAAGTAATTTTTCTATTATATGAAGTAAGTCCTTGAGTGTACTTTTATTTCGATTAATTAGTTATAACATTAGATATAAGAATATTATATATTAAATCATTAAAAGAGTAGACGTGAAAATTTCCCAACAGCCGGTACTGCGACCAGAAGAGACCTATTGTACCAGTTTCACTATTGATTAAACAAAGCCCCTTAAAGCTTTGTGAATGAAGTCTAGAACTAAATCTAGAAAAGAGTTCTTAATCTGCTCTGGTGAGAGAAATTCTTTATAAAACAGGAATATTATATAAGATTATTATATAGTAGATATAATATTCGCTCTATGTTTGAGCAAAATTTCTGATAATTTCTCGGATTAGTTCTTTACAGCAGTAGACAGTATACATTGACTATGGTAAGGATAAATCACACTGTTTAATTCTGAGTATCATATATTTATATTTATATTATGGCTTTGTTTTGTATATATTGTATTGAAATGTTAGCTATTGTGTTTTAAGTATTGTTGTAGCAATTCTTACTTTTAAGGGTGACGTAGGTTTCTAGTACATCTGAATTTAATTTTCTATCTTATTTATCGATCATAAATCAATTCTCAAATATAGATTAATATTATTTCTCTAGCGTTTCTAATGAAATTGCCACTGATACATAACTAGCAATGTTTTTGTTGAAGATGACTGTTAATCAATTTAAACTGATATTAAAAATCCGCTGTATTTGGGTATACGGTATGTATAAAATACACGTTTGCAAAACCTTTATATTGGGGGTTTTAACTCTCTTTAACTTTTTCCTGGTTTTTAAGTCTCCATCTTTCTAATTCATACATTTAACTTATACAAGTCGTTATGTCATTTCGTTGTTCAATAAACCCTTAAATTATCATAAAATTTGTACTGTGACGTAAAGAGTCAATAAAATTTAATGAATTCATGCGAAATATTTTACACGGCATTAAGTTTTTTTTTTTTGGGTGTGTCTGATTTTTATTTTCCAATGAATTCAGAAACGATTAAAAACTAGCAAATTATTATCAAATCAAAGAAATTAATTAAAGATTCTAAACAGTTCTGATATAAGAAAGATACTCTAATGCTTGATTAGTTGCGAACCTAAGCAAGTTTTTTCGTTTATGATTTGCTAAATTTAGTAACTTTTTTTTTTCGTTTATATTTTTATTTTTTTATAAGCGCAGACAGCTAAAAAATTTCCAAAATCCAAATTTTATTTCATACAAGTAAAACTATAGACTGAATAAAATGCTGAAGATGGTGTGTAAATTCTATTCTTAATATTTAGTTCTAATCTTTAATAGGATTTAGTTTGTTTTAAAATTTGAAAACAAGAAATTAGCATATTGTCAAGGCAAAATTATGATTATGTTTATTTTTATAATTTTAAACATTTCTTGGGGAAATCCAATAAAAAAGAAAAGAATAAAAATGTACCTTAATAGAATTAGCATCTCCGATACAAAGTATAATAATTAACAAGTAATAATATCCATATGTGCTATATTATATACTATTAATATAAGTCTCCAATTTTGGTCAAGTAGACAGCATGCTGTCGTCTTATTGAAGAACTTCGAAGAGAGAAAATTTATCGACATCAATCAGACATGAGTGACGTTATAAATTCTTCCAAAATGTGATTAACTTAAAAATCAATTTTTCATAAAAACGGTAAAATTTTGTTAAATTAACAATCGACGTCATAGTCTCTGTTGCTATCAATTAAGAGATTCATTTTTTTATAGCAAACATTTTGATTAAATATTTAATCAATTTAATATAATAAAAATTTTTTTTTGTTTTAAGTATTTATATATTTCTGTGCTGTTTTAAGAATTTACAGACTTGAGTGTCAATTTGATTAATTATTAAAAATAAATTTCTTGAAAGCAATTATATTCTAAGAATTTTTTTTATTAATCTCAAGGGGTTAAAGAGCCAGAAACATAATAGTATTTTAACAGTATACTGGATAGAGTAATTAATAAAATTTCTTAGTATTATCAAAACAATTTCTAGAATCATTATAATATGATTGCCTATAGAGTTCACTGCTGTTCCTTAATATATACTATATCCATACATGCGTATTTGACAATCAATTATTTACGATATAGGTATGTATTCAAAATAAAATATCATATTTTTGCATATATTAGAAATGCGGATGTGAGAGAGAACCAGCATGTTGCATATTATATGAATCATAAGAAAAATAAATATATTTCTCACTGTTACTATTTTTGTGTTACTCTTATTGTTCTAATTAATTAATCGATAAGAACTTGTTTATATAGTAAATATTTAATAGTTCATATAAACAAGTAATTTCGACCCTTAACTAGTCTAGTTTTTACTCTTCTCAATTTTTCCAACGGTATCAATTGTGATCGCACATGTCAAGGCCTCGATCAATTAATCTAATACATGTTTTAAAAATTTTTTTTTATAAGTATAAAAATACGTAATTAACTTTATTAATAAAAAGTGCCAAAATTTTGGTTAATCGTTACGATTTTAATGAGTTCGCTTCATCATTAAATCTGGCAGACGTTCACTAATCAAACTTGATTTTCTACCACAACCTGCTGGGTAATTTTGTTTTTAAAGCTGTTTATTGATATATTTAATACGTTAGTTTATACACACATCTGTCTGTGTATATATAGTTGTGACAATTTGTAAGATCTTTGTTTTATATCTTAATTTATTGCTATTATATAATATTTAACAACATAAAAGGAAATGAAGATGAATAATGAAACACCCTACCAATGTAAGCAATTTCTAATATATAAATAAAATATGAAGCTATATATATGTATACTTTCTTAATTTTGATTGCAATCTTCTACCAGAATATATTTAGCAATTCCGATCAATTATTTTTAATAATAATAGTTAGATCTGTAAAGTTGAGTAATAAAAAAACACTGTACTTATAAGTTTTGTATTATTAATGAAATATAATGATTTGATATAACGTATTAGGAAATCTATAAAATCAAATGTATTCGGCAGTATAAAAAAGAGTAGACCACTCTGATAGTACGTGTGTACTAAGCATATAGCAAAGTCTGGTTCATATCTCACTAAGTTCAAGTCTAAAATACACTTTAAGAACTGAAAAAAAGAAGAAATTTTGTTTCAGAACAAAGAATTTAAGACTTCTTTATTTTGAGAAAAAATGCTTACTACAAAATGTAATGGTTCAATTCCGTATGGAATTACTAAGCACAGAAATATTTCTATGTAACTTATGACTTCGCTTGATTAAAGTAACATAATTAAACAACAGGTACCTTTGTAGCAGTGAACGAAAATAAAGTGTACAGAAACAAATATAGTGTACTGTTTTGTATTTCTTTTAAAACTACGCTAGCAGTACACTAAAAAAAAGCCTGAAACACTTGAAAAAATTGTTAGTGTTAGTGTTCGGGCATTAGCAGTGCACAACGATAGCGTACTGTGTATTTTTGTTCACTGATTAGCAGTTATTATAAAATTTAGTAATATAATAAAATTTCTTTACTACATGTTACTCATATATATGACGAGTATATATGTTACAAAGAGTTTATTACTTTGATTTGTTGTTTTTGTGTATTGAGAATAATCGCTTTTGAAGTCAATATAACGTTAAAACTGTTTATCAAATTTTTAGAAATATTAATCCTACTCTTCAACAAAATTACATTTAATATGTTAGTTCTTATTACATTTAAGATTTCGTTTCATATCCTATTTTTATTTCGATAATATTGGAATCGAACATATCCAAATAAAGTAAATATGGTGGATAATCGCTAATAAAGACCTAATGCTTCTCTCTTCAGTTTTTTCTATATTTCATCAAAGTGTGTGCCGCCAAAGACACCCAGAACTTCTGTTTGCCTCCGCAAATCCAAAGTCTTGCTTTTTGGTATCTAATTTTTCTTTTAGATACATCTTGCAGACACAGAGTAGTCACTTTGAAAAATTTATATTACTTTATCAATGTTTCGAACGGTTTTTAACAGCAGTACACGATCATCGTAGTTTAAATTCTCACGAAGGTCATGATCGGTTAAACGGAACCGATCGATAAAACGGTTTGTAAGAAATATGCTTTTAATTATTTACACATTACTTCCTACACTTTCTACATTTATGCTTATTTTGAATTTATTTTAAGTCATAATTTAATATTTACTTATTATTTTATGTTATTTTTTTAACAAGATTCTGTTATTAGCTCGGGGAAAAACTATGTATCTATGTTATCTTTTTTAAGGCAACTTTAGTAAACTAGTAGGCCTATTTAGATATTTTTCAGTAAACCTTTTGATCTCTTCTACATTTGGATTTAACAGTTCTAATAAATTAATAACAACAAAAAAACTTTATTGCTTTGCTCAGAGATTAAATCAATTAAACGGAGGCAACAATGCCTGTATTTGCTAAGTTTTTGGATATAAGGAAATCCATGGAAAAAAGCCGACCAATTTGCAAGAAACGAAGAAGCCTTCATATTTATAATAGAGACTAAATTAAGTGCTAAGCGGCCAATAAGAGCACAAGATTTTTAAAGTTTTAGTAGGTCTGATAATTTTAAGAAAAGCTTATTTACTATTAGCCACATATAACATCAAAAGATTTCAATTAAAATATTGGTTTATTCAAGTAGATATTCGGAATGTTGATCAGGCTAGTAACTCGCCAATGTAGGTTCAATAGATAATCTATCTATATGGTTCAAATCCTATTAGTGTGTATAGTAGTATAGCAGGTTTTCCATCCACAGTGCTGTATTTATTTTATACTTAGAGAAATATACGGCATCTTCAACCTTTATATTTTATGTTTAAAAATACAATAGAATGTTATTGTAATTTAACGTCAATTTTTCAGACGGACGTGACTATTATGTTTAATAGAAACTAGTATTTTTCATAAAGAGGTTTGTCGTAAAGTAGTGAACTACAACAACAAAAGTTCATTTTTATGTTATTTTAATTAATTGAATTTCTGGCTGAGGATATAGCTGTTTCGAGTATTGCCGAATACCCATCATCAGTGGTCTTGGAAATAATTATTGTATTTAATTATTCGTAAATAATTTTTTGAGATTGCAAGTACCAGCAATCGAACTCGTGTCTTGCCAAATTTAAAGCTCATAGTCAATCAAAATTTATTTTAATTTGTTGTTTTTGTAAGATACAATGTATTTACATTATATATATATATACTATACTTAACAAGATAAAGTTATTTTTGGAGCAAGAATTCAGCTACATACATATTTATAAGAAGCTTTTTATTCTCTAACAACTTTTGTAGCAGTTGTGACTCTGTGGGTTAGTCACTGACACAGCATATGGTTTAAAGACAGAGAAAGTCTTGAATATAAAGGTGCCATGGATGACCATCACAAAAACTTTGAACAATAGTCCACGAAACTCAAAGATTTTGGCGCTTAAAAATCGTCGATTGACAATTATTGACACCACACATGTTGTTGGATCAGTTCAGCTCATTTCAAGTTGTTTGGTGACTAAACAAGTGAAATCTTTTTTCCTGCCAAAATAACTCAAATTCTTGAAAAAACAATTATCAGTATCAGATGACATATATAATTACTGGAGAGGGAACCGTACTGAACCAAAAGTTGGAAATATCGTACTAACAAATATATTTTAAGTTGTGAAAATTATCAGAACATACTATTCTAACGACAAATGTTACAAATCTTAATAAACTCCAGTTTCGAAATTTAACGCCTTTATATGACTTAACAAATACCCCACTTATAACTGAAATATATCTTAAAATTTGTTATCTACGCCATAATATTACTTTATTAAACTGATTCTTGAGAATATGTTCAGTTATATAACTCCCAATAATTCAAGAGCTTTGAATAATGGAACAGCTACGAAACACAACTATCGTTATAACACTACGAAATACTACAAATCATAGTATGACATATTATTAAAATAAAATTGATTGATAGTTCCGAAATGTAACTCTTTTATCATGCTAAATAAAATAAACTAATGAGAATTTAAATTTATTGAAAAGTTTGTATAGTTTATTATAGCTAAAACAAATCAAATGAGAATTATAAAATTCTGTCTAGCTTATGATTGTTAAGCAATCTGAAAGTCTTATCAGCTTTTTATACTTTGGAATATTGGGTCATCCTCCTTAATCTCTTAAACAAGGATCTAACTTTCTAAGTGCTAAAGTTTTGTTTCTTTGCATATATAATTAGTGGCACTATTACGGTCCTAACGCAAACTAACCATACCTCTAACTAATTTATTTTGAAATGGTTGTTATATTTTTGCTAGTCTGACTAGTACTATTGATGTACTAGTCAGTCTATAATAGGTCTCTTCTTTTTTAAGTATATTGCAAAAGAAAAACATACAATAAGCGCTACTTTTGATAGCAACTCTGGAAGAACCGAAATTTTATTAGGCTTATATATCCAAAATACGTGATAAAATTTAAAGTTGTCGTTTCGAAAATGCATAATAATTCTTTGCAATTATGGGTACAAATATTTGAGTAAATCCAAAAGTAAATCAAATATTTGTTGACAGTTACCTGGTAATTTTGGACGTACTTCCAAAAACCGTTCTCAATAAACACATTTTCAGTCTTGACAATCATACGAGTTGAGCAACTTATTAGTTAACCCGTTTCAAAAAGGCTGGACTAATTAAGCCAGCGGTGTTGTTCCTTCTTATGTTATTTTTAAAATAAGCGGTTGTTCTTTTGTAATATGCTTACAAAAGAAAACTCCTAAAGTAGTCATGCGATACAAGTTACAGATGTCATTTTAATTTTTACCAATATTAAATTGTTATTTTTATTTTATGCGTATAATGTTTTTTCTAAAGAGCCAAAATTTAGACTTTTTAAAGTATCCGTAAATCATTTTTAATATTAACAATGAAACAGGTCCCCAAGAAGAAGCCAATAAAGTATCAAATGATAAAATGCCTTCAGAAAGCTGTACATTGTTCTGTATGTATTGGTGAAGAATATTATAACTTTAAGTGCAATAGTGCTTATTCAATATCTATTTAAGATACTTTTTATATATTATTTTGTAATTCAAGTAAGTACGAATTCAAAACACTAACCTCATTGTTTTAATGAAATACTATTAGTTTCATTCACATCTAATTTATGAATAAACTTAAGTAATTAAAAGTGAATGCAAAAATTAATTGTTCCGTGCCAAAATGATTATGCAAATTTTCTCATTATTCAAATTTTAATATTTGATTAATAATAATAAAAAATAATCAAAGAAATATAAACATATTTAAAAATTTTCATAAATGCATAATTTTTTTTTTAAATCAAAAAATCCCAAATAGTTTGAAAAAAAAAACAGATTTTGTTTTATGTGTGGGTTGACCAAAAATATTATGGAAATAATTTTTTTAGAATTTTAAAAACTTTTGAAATTGTTGCTAAAAGTAATTAAATTAGTAAAAAAAAGTTTGACTGCTTTCTAAATCAGTTAATTGAGTAATAAAATTTTAAAACCAAAAGTATTTAAAAACTTCAAATCACACAAATTCTAGCAATAAAATTTTTTAACAAATGAACTGCAATTAATATTAATTGCTTTTGGATTCTTATATATTTAATATATTTGATAATAAAAGTTTTATAGAAAGGTTTTATTTTTAAGTTACCAAATAATTTAAATTATGCACTCTATTCATCGACGCAAGCATTCAGTACTTATAGTACTAGTAAAAATTTAATTCTAAGTATAACTGCTAGTACCTAGCACAAAATTTGACAAATAAGATAAAAAAAAATTCCAATAAATTCATAATGGTCCTTTTTAAAAAATGGCACGAAAAGGCACATTTTGATGGCTCTTACAGATGTCGCCCGAAAGATTTTAATCCATAAACGCACTAATTCTTGGTGTAGAATTTATCTCAAGAAATAACTTCTAATTATAACAGGTCAATACTGCTTAATTTCGTAGATCATATTTGTGGAAAATATTTCTTGCATCAAATTCTTAATAATAATAAGATTATTAAAGGGAATTTTTAATAATAAATTAATGCAGCAATAAATTAATATAATATATAACGTAATATTAAAAAGTTTTTGGTAAACATAAATTTTATACAAAAACAGAAAAAAAATTGAAATAATTTTCTGTCAGAAATAATATGGACTAAAAATTAGTAAGATTAATAAGATTAAAATTAATACAATACATAAATTAATACAATTGTACATTAGTACAATAATACATTAGTACATAAATATAAACAATCTTAATTGTCTAAACATTTTCTTAAAAGTTCAATCAATTGTCTTTAAAACGCAGCAAATTTCAAGTTCTTATCATTTATAGAGCCTGAGATATAGTCATTTGAAAATATGTTTACAATGCCTCAAAATTCTCAAAACCTCATGGGTCCATATCTTCTAGGAAAAAAATTACAAAATTTTTTCTCGAGATACGGGTCTACTTATTTTATGAAGGGAGCTCAAAAAAAAATTTCCAAATTGGAGATCATTGGGTCAAAACGTTGTCCTATTTGTAACAAAATGACCTATATATGCGTTAATATATACTAATATTTTACAAACATTCAATGAAATACAACTTATTTGTGTGTAGGCTAATCATTTCAAAATGACAAAGTTCAAGTAGATTTAATTCGATATATACTTATAGTAAATACGCATTCTAATATATATAATTTTGAAATCATAATTGCTATTAATTATGTTTATTATATAGAGTTTATTATACTAATTTATAAAAATAAATAATGTTCATGAAGTATTGGCAGAGAAAGTTGGAGGAAGAGATGCGGCTACAATAATGATAGGCCCAGAAACTTTTTGCGATCTAGGCAAAGGAACTCTTTCCATTCTTTTAAACGACACAGAGCAAATAATAAGAGAACTGTATTGGAAAAAGCTACAATAACTATCTCAATTTAAAACGCTTCAAGGATTGCATAGAAGAAACAAGGAATAATCTAAGAATTATAACGGGATTACTAACCAGTCACTGTAGATTGAATAATCAACTAACAGAATTAGGAATCCGCTCCAACTTAGACTGCAGAAACTGTAGATAAGAGAGTGAAATCGCATACCATGTGCTAGTGGAATGCCCGGCACTAATACACAAGTGGAAGAAACAACTTGTAGGGTATTTCATGAAACATAAGGATTCAATACTAAGAAAGATAACCCCTATACTGTCTTTCATTAAAGAAATCGAACTTTGAAAAACACTCTAATTCGCCTAAGAGGTACAATAGATTTTTTTAGGTCGCAGTATCACTTTTTCATAATAATAATAATAATAATAACAATAAGTATTAATTCTGATATAAATATGAAACAAATAGTAATAACATGACAAAGCTTATATTAATGGCCTTTTTAAATTAATGATTCATTTATCGTTTTATTCTTTTTCAATTTTTGATATTAAAAGTAATTTTCTTAAGAATTAGGATTATTCATCACGTACTTCAGTTCGAGTGATTTGCAAAAAGTCTTAATTTATTTATTTATATCTAGTATCATATATATCTTTATTTATTCAATATCAGAAAATTAAATCTTACCTATTATAGAAAATAATTTATTATTTTAAGTATACTATATTAGTTTTAGTAATTGACAGTTAATGTCAATGTTTAGAAATATGAAATAGATTTAATTATATTCAAATGCTTAAAGCTAAAAGTTCCAGCACATATTCAACTGATAATGAAAGATTTATAAACGGATTTATATTACAGCGAGCTTTTTATTCGTTGAGTTTTATTTTTATGGAAACATAAAATATTCAATAAATATAGTATAAGATGACAAACTAAAGTTAACATATATAAGAACAATGTTATCTTTGGCTTTGACGAAGTTTCCATACTCTTCACACATGAAATAAAGTTATTTAGTAATTGTTACTTACAACTAAAATATCTTTCTATATAATTTTTTTTGACCCAATATTAATTATTTATAATTTATATAAATCTGAAATTTTGTGATTAAATTTATTGAATTTAAATTATTAATTTTTAATACATAAAGGTGCTGAGTGAGATTTTATTCTATGACATACATTTATGATATGACATTATCATAACGACATTATAATAAGACTATCATATTATCTATGACATATATATGTATATTATACTATATGTAAGCAAGATGTCTTTTAAAAACATGTACATTTTATAAAGTATCTAAAATCTCATCTCATCATTGTGTTACAAACGTTATGAAAAATTTAATATACCCTTTTCACACTATTTATGTGAATGGTATAAAAAGTATCTATTGATATCTTTAGTTCTTAATTAAAGCATATGACGTCAAAATATTTTTTTAAAAAAATTTTGTCAAGCAATTGTTTGTTATGTTTGCAAATTTTTGACTTATGAACCAGTTCTAATTTAATGGGCCCAAGAATCAATTCCAGTATAGTTAATAAACAAATTTTGAATATAAAATATACATTAAAAAATAGAATAAATTAGATAAAATGATATAATGAAACAAAGTTAATTTCTTAGCGCCAAAAAATTGCGAAATTTTAAAACAACTTATATATATTATATATAAATGATACATATATATTTATACACCTATGCGTATTTGAATGGAAGAAGAATAAAGAACATTCTTATTGCTTATTAAATAATAAGACTGTTATATATCTAAGAACTTTGTATTTAAATAAAAAAAATTGTAACATTTAAATAAAAAGCGAAAAATAGATACTAAATGATTGGCGGTTTCTATTATATTAGTAACAAGACTTGTATGTACCAATAATATTTTTTTTTCTTATCCTTTTTTGAGGTGAATTTTTTTTCTTGTATCTATCAGATAAATTAAAAATTTGATAAGCAAGCCGTTTTAGATGTGAAATTGATCATGTTGAATTACTCAGAAGATTTGCGTTGAATAAGCTTTTAAGCAGACTTTCTGAAAGCTCTAATAAATCACTTTTAACTCAACATAAGCTTTTTTTTTATTGACATTAGAGCTTTATACTGGGTGTTGTGTATAAATTTGTTAAAAATTATTCATAACTAATATAATAAAAATATATTTAATGAAAATATAAAATGATATGAAATTTTTAGTCAGATATTTAATTAAATCTTCCTTTTTGTAATCTCAATAGATATTGGATACTGCACAAAAATTCAATAATCGTGGTTATTAATTATATATTATTATTAATTTCAAATAAAATCTCTAATTGTACATTTAATTAATTATTTTTAAATTTCAAAATTTTAAATTGTTAATCTTTTAGATATTAATTTTTACATAAAAAAATTAAATAAAAATATAAAATAATATTATTCAGGACTAGACAATCCCGCTGGAGCTTTTCAAGGAAATCTTTGTTGTTTTTACCTAAGAAAACATTCTGAAAACATTCTGAAAACATTCTGCTGCTTAGTGATAACCACACCGATTAATTAAAAAATTCACTCCCGACCATCATAGATCAAAGGAGATGAAATCCCCTTTCCTGCAGTGATGACATTCTGTCATATTATAGATAACGATTTTATTGAGAGGGTAAGGCGAGCTAGGAAGTCTTTTTACATAAGCTATAGAAACTCTGTTCTCCAATTCAAACTTTGTTTTTTAAGTAAATTGATACTATGGTGAAAAAGTCTTGTTTAGAAATTTTAAATTTAGTAACAGGGTTTATTTAAAAAAGAAATAAAAAGGAGATATGATTTTGTTGCATGAATGTAATTTTAAACTGTGCCGGCAAAAGCTTGTTATTTTTTGATTTTATATATTCAACGTTTTATCAAGATAGGGAAGAATAAGAATTTTTAACAATCTAAAATTAACTATAACATGAAAATAATTGGGTAATATTGGCACAGATAGTTCATCGATATCTAAATATATAACAACACGATTATATGTATATAAATATGAGCATAAGGCATTGCTTTGATCATCAAAATTTAGACATTAAAAATCAACTATAATATCATGTTTCCACTGCAGTCAAAACTGTTAATGAAATTAAGATTTGATCGTTTCCATTGGTGATGGGTCAATATAAGCTGATTTATGCATGAGAAATAGCTTGTTTGATTATATTTTATATATTAAACATATGATACATAATATAAATTTACAAAATTTTATGAAATACCATATTTAGTTTTAAGGGTTGCATTCGACATTTTTCGCTTTAATTTAGTTAATTTATTTGTAATGAACTCATTAATATATAAACTCTTTGTATGATAAATTATTCTTATTAACGGCCTTAAAGAACAAAATTACCTAAATGAGATAAGTGGAAACGTGGTTTAAGTTAAATTACTTAATTATGGTTAAAATAATAATAATAAAAATTATATAGCCCATATGTTATTGTGCATTGTGTTTTATTTTAAACGATTTTGCAGTTTTATAATTTTTCATTAAGGGAGTCGATTATACTCTAAGGTTGAATATTGTAATACAGTGTTTTTTTTTGTTGGTATATTTATATCACATATACAAATTGCATAAGATATTTATTTGTTTTGAAGTAATATTTTTGATAACTCATATAACATGTTTATATCATCTCATTGCATACATAATATTTATCAAAAAATCTAATGTGCATACCTTAAGTACGTCACTGAATTTAAAAATTTAATATTATGAAGAAATTATATTTATAAGATGACACACCTGTGCTCGTTGTACTTTTGGCAAATAAATCGCAAACTTAATAAAACCAGTTTAATTCAAGAAAATCTCTAACTAATTTAATTTCCTGTTCAAACAGTTGCAATGTGCTTAGATGAAAAAAAAATTCAAAATTGCATATTAAATTGCTAATTAAAATTAGAAAAAAAATATTTTCGATATTAAAAACGAGTTTGTTGACAATTTCGAATTTATACACCGCCTCAAAATTGTATATAATGATGAATGTATCTCGTGTCACAATCATTTCAACAAGTAACGAGCCAAGCAATGGATATACCAGATAACAAAAAATAGGTTCACAGGATAAAGAACCTGATAGGATATAATTTAATTTAAAATTTAAAAATGTATGTTTGAATTTTTCAATATTATATATTTTAGTTACTTTTGACATTTTGTAGTTACTTTAAATATTTTAGATACTTTATGTACTTTAGGTACTTCCACGCTAAAATTCAATACTAAAGTGTAAAGAGATAATTTTAAATGAAACCTTTTATGATTAGTTAAAGACACGGTTAATTCTTTTAGCATATAACTTAACACATAATTAATTCGTTGCTAATTAATGGTAGTGTGGCTGTGATTTTTATTTATTACTTCACGACCTTTAGTATATAAAAGTGCGAAGACAAAAGATGTTCTCCGCTTTTGCTTCTGAAGTTATTCAGGAAATTTATAATAATTACGTTATTGTGTCTTAAAATTTTAGCACAAACAAAAGTATAAAAATTTTTATTATGTAGTTTTGCTAGTTTCGGTTTCTTTAAGCTGATCTAATGGCCACGTTTTAACTTTATTTATACAATTTGGGAAGTCTTTGAAGTCTTTGACATAAAATTTTTAAAAATTGAAGACTCTTTAGTTTAACTAAGTTTTAATCTTAGCTTTTTGTTTACAATATATTCATTTTTGCAACAAAAGATTATTAAAATATATAAATATTTAACTGTCTGTCAGTATCTGTCAAACAGACAGACAATGTCAATATTTTATTTCTATGGAGTAAAATTTTTTTTTGGTTTCTGCAAAAAACAAAGTATAAAAAAACATTAAAGACAATTTATTTTATTTTGCAAATATTTAAATCGTTTTATAGTAATTTTTATGTTAGATGTCATACATTATTATCAATATAAAATATTAAGTGTAGTAATAAAATGGTTGCAAACATTAATGCACCTAATCAAAATAAAACAACGTAGAAATTAATCAAAAACAGCTAAAATTATAAAGGTACTGAGCTCAGGCGCTATGTATAGTATTTGGAAGATTTTCAACTATTAAATAATTGACATCATAAGATATTTTTTGTTTGTAATTTATACCTAAAAAAGGCCATGAGAAAATTATTGTAATTTGTCTTCTTAGTAAAAAAAGTTTTAAAATATGTTTATAAAAGGTTATTTTAAATGGTATACATATATACGATTTTATAAGACTAAATTTAAAACTCATTTTTCGATAGCAATTAAATATATTAATTACTATTGTATATATTATTGATGTGGGAAAAATGATAGATTATTTTTGTTATTTTTAACCAGTTCTATTAGATTTTTTTTTTTGAATAAAATATATTTTAAGCATAGTGTCTAACATTAAATACTTAAAATATCTTTAAATATTTAGGTAGATACAAATAAAACAAACTGACTAAATATCCAAACTGCTTTACCATATACATATATCTCATTAAATAAATTCCACAACACAGCATATCTGCTC
This sequence comes from Teleopsis dalmanni, assembly GCF_002237135.1. Lineage (NCBI taxonomy): Eukaryota > Metazoa > Arthropoda > Insecta > Diptera > Diopsidae > Teleopsis > Teleopsis dalmanni. The sequence continues at coordinate 30,263,649 of NC_051846.1, forward strand.
TCTAGACACATTTTTTTTTTAACATGATCGATCTAATTAATATTATTCGAAAAACTTCTTGATCATCTCTCGTAAAATGCTCATAAAACATTTCAGCACGTGCTGCCCCTGACTTTTTGTTTTAGGAAGTCGTAGGCCTTAGTTGATTTTTTTTGTCAATTCGTTATTTATTTTATAGTTTGTGTCATGTTTCACGTGAATATCAAAATACGAGTATCTTGAAATGTTTTGATTCAAGATAAGATAAACATTTTGTTTAATTTTGTAATAAAAATATTATTTTCTTTTTGAATAAGAGAGGAGGTGTGAATTACTGTAAATTTAAATGCATGTGAAAATTAATTAATGCCATGACCTGCATTAATATACGAAATTCAAATATTTTGTATGCAGTGATATTTTTTATTTTTATAATTTATATATCTTTAATATTTAAACATTTTTTTGTATATTTATAGCTCTCGACTTACTTAAAGAGTTTGAGACATCTGCATTTGAATTTAAATTAATGAAACCATTTGCTTAGTTAAAACATTGAAATTTTAACAAAAAATATATATATTTACCTTATTAATGACGTAATTACTATTCGTGTTATATTTATTGTATTTAAATTAGTTAGGTTAGTGAGTACTAAATGCATATGTTGAGTAGCAGACATATTATTAAGATGTATCTCTCACAACGTACCCGACTGTGATAGTAGTATTATTTTTTGTATTTCTACCAAAAGAAAAAAAATAACACAAAAAGTTCTGTTGAATGAACTCTTCAGTCTCAAAAACTGATATTTTTCCTAATATCATATTTTAATATTAATATTTTAATATTAATATTATATTTTAGGTTATTCCAAACAAACAATTCCATTAACCGGAGAGGATTGATGCACTTATCGGTGTACGATTAAGAGAGTTTTCTTTTTATAAGAGTTATCATTAAATTAGTTTTTTACTTAATATCCTATTTATTTATTTATTACTGACACATGTCGTAAGTGGACGAATTATTGTAGCTGAACTTTTTGATCCTTCTGATTTTTAAACAATCTAAATCGGAAGAAAAAAATAGTTTCTCACCAATTTTATTTGCCGTTCTATCTGTAGTTATTATATGGATTATATCACTACTTCCGAAGTTTTTTTAAATTGCCGTCTTTTTAAACCATACTGCAAAAGGAATTGGTCGTCGATAGTGCCTACTGACTTTTGAAACCTCCTAAGACATATTAGCAAACTCGATAGTTTTCTACAGACATATTTGTTTGTACAAAAATTGAGAAATTTTTTTCTTTAATCATCTAAACTGAATGTCTCTTCTGCAGATGTTTCATCCGCAGATATTCGGATCGTTTCGTTAGTTTGCTTAACACAACTCTTTCAAATAAACCTTTGAACAATATTGCATTTAAATATGTTTATCTTGTAACATTACTTTTCACTCTTTGTGTAAAACCAAATTTTTCTTTAAAATGTGTCTACTTCCTTTTAACAGATTTTGATCATATTCTTAACTTCTTATATAAACGAGGAACTCATATATTGTGGAGCTTAAATTTATTTTTTCAAAAGATCTTAATTTTCTTTAGCACATAGTCAAGTCAATTATTAATATATTTGTGAAAATTATTCAAATTTGATTCTTTAGACCAGGGCTGTCCAGACCAGATGCGATCGGAGACTGATTGGAGGTCCACAGATTGGAGGTCTGCAGAAACAAATACATACGTTCATAGTTGTTTCCGACAATTTTAAATTTATCTATTTAAATTCATTTATTTGGTATACCATTAAAGTAAAATAATGTGGTTTTACCAGTACACCAAGAGAAAATTTGCACAATTGTAGTAGATTAAAAACATATGTTGCGGGCCGCACAAACACTAGCCGGGGGACGGCTAGGACAGTCTTGCGGGACGGCTAGACTAATTAATGCCTATTTCAGTCTTCATGCCTATTTCAGTGTTCATGAAATAGACCAAATACATGACAGGGATTTAAAATATTGATAATTAGTATGGCTTATTTGTTGAAATATCATACTTCTTGTATTCCTCTTTAACGAAATACGGATAATTACTTTTTATTCTTATTGAATACGTTATTATTTATAGATAACCTTATATACGAAGAAATTCACTGAAAATCATAACTTTTTTAGTACAATTTCGGATAAATTAAAGAATTACTCATTATAGAATAACATGCCATCCATTTCGTGGTGCAGACTTGACAGTACCATTTTCTTTATTTTTGTGAAACAGAGCTGTGATCCAAATCATCATATATTAAACTTATAGCTTGCTATTTC
>NC_051846.1:30266058-30272251 GCF_002237135.1 Teleopsis dalmanni
AAAGTCTCATAATTTTGATATCCTTACAATCACACAAAAATATATAACATAAGGATTGATTTGTTCCTTTTTAGAGAAAAGTACTAAAAAAGTAAACATATTCATACAAATAAAAATTATCTTTCAATTCAAGGATAACCAGAATATATTATAATAATAGTAACCGTGCAAAATTGACAATTGGTATCCGACTATCTAAATAACAGAGCTTCATGGTCATGACCATAAAAAGTATAAAACAGACGTGACCATTCGGCATTAACTGTCTGCATAATTTGGCCTTAAGTTTTACAAAATTTTAGTAAAACACTAAGTAATACACTAAACAATACAAAATTGATGTGGTAAAAACTTTTTCTGTTGAAGAGACATCACACTTATAAACACAATTTTTCCAAACAAATTCTTTATATAATTTTTTGGTAGAATTTATAATATAACTTTTCTCCCACAAATCTCCCGAGATCGTACACAAAGAGGTTGGTAACGGCTATCCCTTTGAGACAGTTTTCATATGAAACGATCTCTCCATATGAAAGAGATCGCATAAAAATATCTTAGTTTATATATATTTTCAACAATAAACTAAGCTCTATTTTCGTGATAATCGAATAAGGCTTTGCACATGCAAAGATAAGATCTTAACACAATAACGCAATAATATTAGATAAATAGCACAATTGGTATAAATTACTTTCAGTCGTTTTCCTTGAAAGTATTTTTAACAACAATTTAATTTTTTAAATTTTTTCAATATTTTTCCTGTATCTAATATGTACTTTCCCTTTTTTGTTGTATTTATTGACAAACTATCACCAAATCATTACATTGTAAAAACTGCTCAATCATGCTTAAGCCATGTGTGTAGGTATGTGCTGAACTCTTTGCCACTTGTAGGGTAATAAAGTATATCAAATAAATTTACTAATAATTTAAAATGCCATTAAAATTTATATCGAAAATAAAAATATTAAACTTGTTTCAGATAAATTTATATCAGATTGAAGCCAATTAAGTAATATTTTTTTATTATTATTTTTTGCTTGTAAATCGCTTGGAATGACTTCGACAAACTGTGTCAGATAATGATTTTTAATTTTCGACATTAAAATCTTTTTAATATATAATGAAATTATGTATACGACTATGCACATATATCATTTGTATAGTTTCTTTCCCAAGTTGTTATCATTGCTCCAAATGTTGAGACCCTTAACATTTTCGTGTGCCGCTGCTGAATCATTATTTCAAGGCTAAAGCGCCGGTAAGCTCATTACCATTCAGATTTAGAATTTTATGTAATTCTCTTTGATGAATTTTTTAAAACGTTTATAAATCAGTGGTTTTTTACTTATTGTTGCTTTTAATTAAATTTTGTAAATATATATATATATTTTTTTTGTTAATATATAAACGATTTATTTTTAGATATAACAGATCTATTTATAATTTTAATGAACATTTATAATGATATTGATTTAATTGGCAATTAGTTTGTTTGTTAATTAGAAAAAGACTTAAATTTGATGGAATTTTTTCTTGAATTTTCTCAGATACTTATTCTGTATTTTAAAACTTATGCATATTCAGTTCTCACTATAGTTATACCTGTAAGAACTATTATGCCAGAATTTTTTGCTAAGGTGATATTGGTAAAACGTTTGGTATTTGCCACCAGTTTTATTCACCAAATTTTTATCGTTTTTTTTTGACATATTTATTATTGTTACCAGAAAATATGTCTCAGTGTAGCCCACACACAGATTAAGGTTAGTGATGCACCCCATAAAATCAATTAGATGAAGTTTTCAGTCTTCTTTTCATACATACTTACTTATTTGGCCATAACAACCCGTTACCGGATTTCGGCCTGACGCAGTATGTCACTCCAGGCGCTTCTGCTGCGTGCGCAATTTTTCCAGTCTCGTACATCAAGTCCGGTTAGTGCTACCTTAACTTGGTCACTCCACCGGAAAACGGTCTACCTCTACTTCTTCATCATCAATTACTGCTTTAAATAACTTTTTCGTTGGAGCATCTTCATCCATTCTCACGACAAAACCAAGCCAGCGAAGCCGCTAGATGTTAATTTGTTAGATTATATTAATGTCGTGATAAAGATGGTACTGCCCGTGATTCATTCATATCCGGTATTCGTCGCCAACTCGTAAAGGACCAAAAATCCTACGAAGAACTTTCGTTATGTTAGAAAACTGTTTTTGAAACTTAAATAAATCAGAAAGATCTAACCATTCATTTCTTAGGATATGAGTGACATTAATTAGTTGAAAGAACTTTTAATGCGTTTCATTTTATTTAACACCTTAATTTTTTAAAGTAGCAAAAAGGTTGTCTTATTCTAACGCTTGCAAAATAAATAATTTACAAAGCATCCAATCCGAAATCAGCTGCTATATTACTAATATTTTGTTTTCTAAATAATATAATACGTTCATCAAGTTCATATAGTTTAAAAAGCATTATATTTGTATGAAGGATGTGTAGTTTGAAGGATATTACTCACCATAAACCCTATAAGTTTGTCAATAGTGTTGTTATATATGCCACTCCCCGGAAACTTATTGTGTGAGGTGATATATACTATATATAAAACAGTTCTTGATAAAATGGCATATGTTATATTCGAAAGAGTTATAGGTACAAAAAACACAAGAAATCAAAAATATTGGATATATTGAAAATTAACAAACTTACAAGGCATCAATAGATCAAATTTATATATCGTATGCACTCTAAGTAGGATAACAAAGATAAGCGGGATACCTATAGGTATTTCAATATTGACATAGTTGTTTTGAAATAAGTCACTTAGCTCATATGTATGAATTGTAAAGAATCAACAATTTTTCCAGTACACTGAAAAATGAGTTACCAAGACCTGCATGGAACACTGAAACCACAGAGATCACAGTCAAAGTGACTGCTTTATGGAAATTGATAATTATAACAATTATGGAAACCAAGTCAGTTGACAACTCTATAATGACTAATAAAAGTATATCCAACAGTCTTCAGTTCCTTTTTTATCTCCTTCTGATATAAGACTAGGGACTGGTTATTAAAGAAACACTGAAACCAGGGAGACTACATTCCGATTGCCAGTTTTATATATTTAATCCTTTAACTCCTAGAAGGAGCATAGGGTCGCAACAAATATCATCCACTCGGTACGATATTTTATAAAGATTGATTATTGTGACAATTATTGAAACCAAGTCAATTTTCGACTTTATAGAAACCAATAAATCAATGCCTATCCAACTTTAATTACTCTCATATCTCCTTGTGAATGATTTGATAGAGTTTCTTAGCTTACCAGTCCATATGAGATTTCTGCTTTTCGTGGTTTTAATCAATAACAAGAACCTCGAAAATTAAATTTTTGCTAAGGCATTTTAAAAAATGAATAATTTCAGAACTAAAAGTAAATAATTACTTTAAAATATAAATATCTTGCAAACAATAAGTACCCTTATATATTGTAGTTATATAGCCTACATCATTAACTGTTCATGACAGTACCTCCACTGTTGGACTATTGTATCAAAGTATATATCAAAGTATTTAATACTTCTTAGATACACTGCTGTAGTTCCTACTTCCTTAGAACAAATAAAAACGAAATATTGCTTTTGAGTTCTTATAAAATATTTAATTCGTGTCAAAAACAAAATAGGTTCGAACAACAAAGAACGTTGCTAGTAACAAAATCGATCACAGTTTGCGAGTACCTTAAGCACGGTGTCTGAATTTCAATCTACGGACAGTCTTGTATCTGTAACCATCGCTATGCAAATCCTGGCTTTGAGATGGGGCAGAGTAGACTGGAGCTGGGGCAGCGGCAGCTGCTGCTGGAGCGGCGTATAATTGAGCTGGTGCTGGAGCAGAGTAGACTGGAGCAGGTGCGGCAGCAGCTGGTTGTGGTGCAGAGTAAACTGGTGCTGGAGCGGGAGCTGAGTATACTGGTGCTGGAGCAGCGGCAGCTGGTGCAGGAGCAGCGTATAATTGAGCTGGTGCTGGAGCAGAGTAGACTGGAGCAGGTGCGGCAGCAGCTGGTTGTGGTGCAGAGTAAATTGGTGCTGGTGCGGGAGCTGAGTATACTGGAGCTGGTGCAGCGGCAGCTGGTGCATTGTATGAGTATCCATCATCAGAACCTGCTGAAGCATAGCTAGCTACTGGAGCAGCAGCGGCAGCTGAGTAAGATTGTGCTGGAGCAGAGTAAGATTGAGCTGGGGCAGAGTAAGATTGTGCTGGGGCAGAGTAAGAAGGAGCTGGAGCAGCATATACTGGCTCTGGGGCAGCGGCAGCTGGTGCGGGTGCAGAGTAAACTGGAGCTGGAGCAGAGTATACTGGAGCTGGAGCAGCATAGACTGGTGCTGGAGCGGCGGCAGCTGGAGCAGGAGCAGAGTATACTGGAGCTGGAGCAGAGTATACTGGTGCTGGTGCAGCGTATACTGGTGCAGGTGCTGCAGCAGCTGGTTGATGATAGTTATATCCACCTCCTAACTCTGATACATCAGCGCATACGCACGCCACTAAGGCTAAGGCAACGATGAAGAATTTCTGAAAGAAATCAAGTTAAGCAAGTTTAGTTGACGACACCATATTCCATATTCATGTGCACATTTGCATACCATTTTTCAAACTGTGTTTTTACTCCAATAGACTCAAACAATTGAATGATGCTAACAACTCAAAAATTTATTATTTATATACAAATGCACGACTTATTTAATTTATTTGTAAACGTCCATAGACCATTGTCTCTATCATCAATTTTATCGTTTCTTCCTCTCTGTCGGGCGAGTACGGAAGTAGCATTTCCAGCTTTTGGCTCTCGTCTCAATATTATTTCATTGGCAAAATCTTAGATCTTGGTATTGATAAATTATTTTTGGTTGTGAGTTTTAAACTCACACCCTTCAAAACCGAATCACAAGCAGAAATCATTTAATTTCAGTCAAAAATAAATACAAAAAAAAATTCATTGACTTAGACTTGATCATCGTGAGCAGAAGACTTGTTTTATTTTCTTTGATTTTTAACTAAGAAGCTGCAAAAAATTTAAATAAAACTATATTGTTTAATTAGTTACAAACAAACAAGCGGAGTTTTTTGGTAGCCTAAAGCGTTCAATGTTTGACTGTTTGCTCTGTTTGCGGCTTGCGTCGGGTGGGCGCTAAATTTATTTTAATTTAAATCATTTTTCTAAAGTAAAGAAACATAAATTATATTTGACACTCGTGGCAACAAATCCTAGATTATTGGTTGAGTTCTAACTAAGAGCAAAAATTTTTGGAAGAATATCAACAAAACAAAATATTGATTTATATGCTCTGAAACTTATTTGCATATTTTTAAAACCTCAGACAATATTTCGTTGTAACTAATTAAAATAATTATAAAATTATTATAATTATAAAACAAAAGTTTGATATAAAGAATAATTTGTTTATTTGACCTCATGAATATCTAATTTATATTGTAAGATTTTGATAAAAAATTTTATGTTGTATTCTATTCTATTCTTCTATTATTGTATATTAATTTTCAGACTTCTTAATTAAAAAAAAATTTTTTTTCACTTGTGGGAACAGGATTAATTGGCAGAAGTCTTTTATTACAAGAATTAATTTAAATTTGAACATGGAAAAAACCCTTTGAACCCTTATATATGTAAGCTAAAAATAAAATATAATTTCTATCATCTAGCACATTTTATAATTAAATGACGGGCGAAGGACCTAGCAGTTCAGTTCCTTATTTGTAGTTAGGTTAGGATAGATTAGGTTGGAGTGACGGCCTTGTGTACCAACTGAGTTCTTAGTTGACTTTAAAATTATTTTTTATGTTAACTCACAAATAAGCAAAAAAATAAATAAATATAATTAAATGAAAATTTATAGAAGAAATCTGAAAACAATACATTTTTGAATATCTGTAATATACAGTTTAGTAGTCAGAGAGGCTTCTAAGGTGCTAAAACCCCTCGAAATAAATTGAAGAACTAATAATGTACATGCGAATATTTATTATTAATGCATTATCACTGTTTTATAAGATAATCTTGTTTTTATATTACAAGAATTATCTGTAAATTCTCTCTGAAACAATTAGTCAAAATTTGTTATAGTAAATTTCTGCACAGGTTAGTTTTCATTGCGCTCAGATG
>NC_051846.1:30272791-30280358 GCF_002237135.1 Teleopsis dalmanni
ATAAACGATTATGTCGATCATCGATCCCCTCTTAATATACATAAAATGGAATATTAACTACACAATTATCAGTTTTAAAGTAATTTATGTTATGAAATAGCAAGCTATAAGTTTAATATATGATGATTTGGATCACAGCTCTGTTTCACAAAAATAAAGAAAATGGTACTGTCAAGTCTGTACCACGTAATAGACCTTTAATATATACTGTACGATATTGTACTAAAAAACTTATGATTTTCAGTGAATTCTTCGTATATAAGGTTATCTATAAATAGTAACGTCTTCAATAAGAATAAAAAGTAATTATCCGTATTTCATTAAAGAGGAATACATGAAGTATGATCGTTTAACAAAAAGGCCATATTAATTATCAATATTTTAAATCTCCGTCATATATTTGATCTTTTTTATGAACATTGAAATAGGCATGAACACCGAAATCGCAATCAGTCTAAAGAATCAAGTTGAATAATTTTCGCAAATATATTAATAATTGATTTGAGTATTAACATCTTTTGAAGAAATAAACTTAAGCTCCACAATATATGAGTACCTCGCTCTATATAAGAAGGTTAGAATATGATCAAAATTTGTTAAAATGAAGTAGACACATTTTACAGAAAAATTTGGTTTTACAGTGTAAAATTTACACAAAGAGTAAAGAGCAATGTTACGAAATTAACATATTTAAATGCAATAAATGATTAAAGAATAATTAAATGATTAAAAAAAAAAATATCTCAATTTTTGTTCAAGCAAATATGTCTGTTAAAACTATCGAGCTTGCTAGATGATCTAGCAGTTGCAGAGTGGTATATCTACATATGAATAGTCACTAGACACTATCAACGACCAGATTTCCTTTCGCAGTATGGGTTCACAAAGAAGGCATTTAAACACTTAGGAAGGAGTGATTATCCTATTAATTAACACAGATAGAACAGCAAATAAAATTGGTGAGAAACTTTTTTTTTCTTCCGATTTAGATTGTATAAAAATCAGATGGACGATAAAGTTCAGCTACAACAATTCGTCCACTTACGACATGTGTCAGTAATAAATAAATAAATAGGATATTAAGTAAAAAACTAATTTAATGATAACTCTTATAAAAAGAAAACTCTCTTAATCGTACACCAATAAGTGCATCAATCCTCTCCGGTTAATGGAATTGTTTGTTTGGAACAACGTATGTCATTCAACAGAACTTTTAGTGTTATTTTTTTTCTTTTGGTAGAAATACAAAAAATAATACTACTATCACAGTCGGGTACGTTGTGAGAGATACATCTTAATAATATGTCTGCTACTCAACATATGCATTTAGTACTCACCAACCTAACTAATTTAAATACAATAAATATAACACGAATAGTAATTACGTCATTAATAAGGTAAATATATATATTTTTTGTTAAAATTTCAATGTTTTAACTAAGCAAATGGTTTCATTAATTTAAATTCAAATGCAGATGTCTCAAACTCTTTAAGTAAGTCGAGAGCTATAAATATACAAAAAAATGTTTAAATATTAAAGATATATAAATTATAAAAATAAAAAATATCACTGCATACAAAATATTTGAATTTCGTATATTAATGCAGGTCATGGCATTAATTAATTTTCACATGCATTTAAATTTACAGTAATTCACACCTCCTCTCTTATTCAAAAAGAAAATAATATTTTTATTACAAAATTAAACAAAATGTTTATCTTATCTTGAATCAAAACATTTCAAGATACTCGTATTTTGATATTCACGTGAAACATGACACAAACTATAAAATAAATAACGAATTGACAAAAAAAATCAACTAAGGCCTACGACTTCCTAAAACAAAAAGTCAGGGGCAGCACGTGCTGAAATGTTTTATGAGCATTTTACGAGAGATGATCAAGAAGTTTTTCGAATAATATTAATTAGATCGATCATGTTAAAAAAAAAATGTGTCTAGAGAGCAGATATGCTGTGTTGTGGAATTTATTTAATGAGATATATGTATATGGTAAAGCAGTTTGGATATTTAGTCAGTTTGTTTTATTTGTATCTACCTAAATATTTAAAGATATTTTAAGTATTTAATGTTAGACACTATGCTTAAAATATATTTTATTCAAAAAAAAAAATCTAATAGAACTGGTTAAAAATAACAAAAATAATCTATCATTTTTCCCACATCAATAATATATACAATAGTAATTAATATATTTAATTGCTATCGAAAAATGAGTTTTAGATTTAGTCTTATAAAATCGTATATATACCATTTAAAATAACCTTTTATAAACATATTTTAAAACTTTTTTTACTAAGAAGACAAATTACAATAATTTTCTCATGGCCTTTTTAGGTATAAATTACAAACAAAAAGTATCTTATGATGTCAATTATTTAATAGTTGAAAATCTTCCAAATACTATACATAGCGCCTGAGCTCAGTACCTTTATAATTTTAGCTGTTTTTGATTAATTTCTACGTTGTTTTATTTTGATTAGGTGCATTAATGTTTGCAACCATTTTATTACTACACTTAATATTTTATATTGATAATAATGTATGACATCTAACATAAAAATTACTATAAAACGATTTAAATATTTGCAAAATAAAATAAATTGTCTTTAATGTTTTTTTATACTTTGTTTTTTGCAGAAACAAAACAAAATTTTACTCCGTAGAAATAAAATATTGACATTGTCTGTCTGTTTGACAGATACTGACAGACAGTTAAATATTTATATATTTTAATAATCTTTTGTTGCAAAAATGAATATATTGAAAACAAAAAGCTAAGATTAAAACTTAGTTAAACTAAAGAGTCTTCAATTTTTAAAAATTTTATGTCAAAGACTTCAAAGACTTCCCAAATTGTATAAATAAAGTTAAAACGTGGCCATTAGATCAGCTTAAAGAAACCGAAACTAGCAAAACTACATAATAAAAATTTTTATACTTTTGTTTGTGCTAAAATTTTAAGACACAATAACGTAATTATTATAAATTTCCTGAATAACTTCAGAAGCAAAAGCGGAGAACATCTTTTGTCTTCGCACTTTTATATACTAAAGGTCGTGAAGTAATAAATAAAAATCACAGCCACACTACCATTAATTAGCAACGAATTAATTATGTGTTAAGTTATATGCTAAAAGAATTAACCGTGTCTTTAACTAATCATAAAAGGTTTCATTTAAAATTATCTCTTTACACTTTAGTATTGAATTTTAGCGTGGAAGTACCTAAAGTACATAAAGTATCTAAAATATTTAAAGTAACTACAAAATGTCAAAAGTAACTAAAATATATAATATTGAAAAATTCAAACATACATTTTTAAATTTTAAATTAAATTATATCCTATCAGGTTCTTTATCCTGTGAACCTATTTTTTGTTATCTGGTATATCCATTGCTTGGCTCGTTACTTGTTGAAATGATTGTGACACGAGATACATTCATCATTATATACAATTTTGAGGCGGTGTATAAATTCGAAATTGTCAACAAACTCGTTTTTAATATCGAAAATATTTTTTTTCTAATTTTAATTAGCAATTTAATATGCAATTTTGAATTTTTTTTTCATCTAAGCACATTGCAACTGTTTGAACAGGAAATTAAATTAGTTAGAGATTTTCTTGAATTAAACTGGTTTGATTGAGTTTGCGATTTATTTGCCAAAAGTACAACGAGCACAGGTGTGTCATCTTATAAATATAATTTCTTCACAATATGAAATTTTTAAAATCAGTGACGTACTTAAGGTATGCACGTTAGATTTTTTGATAAATATTATGTATGCAATGAGATGATATAAACATGTTATATGAGTTATCAAAAATATTACTTCAAAACAAATAAATATCTTATGCAATTTGTATATGTGATATAAATATACCAACAAAAAAAAACACTGTATTACAATATTCAACCTTAGAGTATAATCGACTCCCTTAATGAAAAATTATAAAACTGCAAAATCGTTTAAAATAAAACACAATGCACAATAACATATGGGCTATATAATTTTTATTATTATTATTTTAACCATAATTAAGTAATTTAACTTAAACCACGTTTCCACTTATCTCATTTAGGTAATTTTGTTCTTTAAGGCCGTTAATAAGAATAATTTATCATACAAAGAGTTTATATATTAATGAGTTCATTACAAATAAATTAACTAAATTAAAGCGAAAAATGTCGAATGCAACCCTTAAAACTAAATATGGTATTTCATAAAATTTTGTAAATTTATATTATGTATCATATGTTTAATATATAAAATATAATCAAACAAGCTATTTCTCATGCATAAATCAGCTTATATTGACCCATCACCAATGGAAACGATCAAATCTTAATTTCATTAACAGTTTTGACTGCAGTGGAAACATGATATTAGAGTTGATTTTTAATGTCTAAATTTTGATGATCAAAGCAATGCCTTATGCTCATATTTATATACATATAATCGTGTTGTTATATATTTAGATATCGATGAACTATCTGTGCCAATATTACCCAATTATTTTCATGTTATAGTTAATTTTAGATTGTTAAAAATTCTTATTCTTCCCTATCTTGATAAAACGTTGAATATATAAAATCAAAAAATAACAAGCTTTTGCCGACACAGTTTAAAATTACATTCATGCAACAAAATCATATCTCCTTTTTTATTTCTTTTTAAATAAACCCTGTTATTAAATTTAAAATTTCTAAACAGGACTTTTTTACCACCGTTTCAAAACTCTCAGTATCAATTTACTTAAAAAATAAAGTTTGAATTAGAGAACAGGGTTTCTATAGATTATCTAAAAAGACTTCCTAGTTCGCGTTACCCTCTCAATAAAATCGTTATCTATAATATGACAGAATGTAATCACTGCAGGAAAGGGGATTTCATCTCCTTTGAACTATGATAGTCGAAAGTGAATTTTTTAATGAATCGGTAACTAACTACAAAAGTGTGGACTTCACTAAGCAGCAGAATGTTTACTGTTCAGTTAGGAACTTACTAAAACAACAAAGTTTTCTTTGAAAAGCTCCAGCGGGATTGTGTAGTCCTGAATTATATTGTGTTATATTTTTATTTAATTTTTTTATGTAAAAATTAATATGTAAAAGTTTAACAATTATAATTTTGGAATTTAAAAATAATTAATTAAATGTAGAATTAAAGATTTTATTTGAAATTAATAACAATATATAATTAATAACCACAATTATTGAATTTTTGTATAGTATCCAATATCTATTGAGATTACAAAAAGGAAGATTTAATTAAATATCTGACTAAAAATTTCATATCATTTTATATTTTCATTAAATATATTTTTATTAAATTATTTATGAATAATTTTTTACAAATTTATACACAACACCCAGTATAAAGCTCTAATGTCAATAAAAAAAGCTTATGTTGAGTTAAAAGTGATTTATTAGAGCTTTCAGAAAGTCTGCTTAAAAGCTTATTCAACGCAAATCTTCTGAGTAATTCAACATGACCAATTTCACATCTAAAACGGCTTGCTTATCAAATTTTTAATTCATCTGATAGATACAAGAAAAAAATTCACCTCAAAAAAGGATAAGAAAAAAAAATATTATTGGTACATACAAGTCTTGTTACTAATATAATAGAAATAGCCAATTATTTAGTATCTATTTTTCGCTTTTTATTTAAATGTAACAATTCTTTTTAATTAAATACAAAGTTTTTTGATATATAACAGTCCTATTATTTAATATACCATAAGAGTGTTCCTTATTCTTCTTCCATTCAAATACGCATAGGTGTATTAATATATATGTATCACTTATATATAATATACATAAGTTGTTTTAAAATTTCGCAATTTTTTGGCGCTAAGAAATTAACTTTGTTTCATTATATCATTTTATCTAATTTATTCTATTTTTTAATGTATATTTTATATTCAAAATTTGTTTATTAACTATACTGGAATTGATTCTTGGGCCCATTAAATTAGAACTGGTTCATAAGTCAAAAATTTGCAAACATAACAAACAATTGCTTGACAAAATTTTTTTAATAAAATATTTTGACGTCATATTCTTTAATTAAGAACTAAAGATATCAATAGATACTTTTAATACCATTCACATAAATAGTGTGAAAAGGGTATATTAAATTTTTCATAACGTTTGTAACACAATGATGAGATGAGAATTTAGATAGTTTATAAAATGTACGTGTTTTTAAAATAAATCTTGTATACATATAGTATAGTATATATATATGTCATAGATAATGTGATAGTCATATTATAATGTCGTTATGATAATGTCATATCATAAATATGGTGTATGTCATAGAATAAAATCTTACTCAGCACCTTTATGTGTTAAAAATTAATAATTTAAATTCAATAAATTTTATCACAAAATTTCAGGTTTAAGTATATACATTATAAGCTATTGATATTGGGTCAAAAACAGTTACATAGGAAGATATTAAAGTGTGAAGAGTATGGAAACTTCGACAAAGCCAAAGATAACAATGTTCTTATATATGTTAAACTTTAGTTTGTCATCTTATACCATATTTATTGAATATTTTATGTTTCCATAAAAATAAAACTCAACGAATAAAAAGCTCGCTGTAATATAAATCCGTTTATAAATCTTTCATTATCAGTTGAATATGTGCTGGAACTTTTAGCTTTAAACATTTGAATATAATTAAATCTATTTCATATTTCTTAACATTGACAATAACTGTCAATTACTAAAACTAATATAGTATACTTAAAATAATAAATTATTTCCTATAATAGGTAAGATTTAATTTTCTGATATTGAATAAATAAATATATATATGATAGTGGATATAAATTAATAAAATAAATTAAGACTTTTTGCAAATCACTCGAACTGAAGTACGTGATGAATAATCCTAATTCTTAAGAAAATTACATTTAATATCAAAAATTGAAAAAGAAAAAACGATAAATGAATCATTAATTTAAAAAGGTCATTAATATAAGCTTTGCCATGTTATTACTATTTGTTTCATATTTATATCAGAATTAATACTTATTGTTATTATTATTATTATGAAAAAGTGATACTGCGACCTAAAAAATCTATTGTCTATTGTACCTCTTAGGTGAATTAGAGTGTTTTTCAAAGTCTGATTTCTTTAATGAAAGACAGTATAGGGGCTACCTTTCCTAGTATTGAATCCTTACGTTCCATGAAATAACCAACAAGGTGTTTCTTTCGCTTGTGTCTTAGTGCCGGGCATTCCACTACTACATGATATGCGCTTTCACTCTCTTATTTACAGTTTCTGCAGTCTGAGTTGGATTGGATTCCTAATTTTTTTAGTTGATTATTCAATCTACGTTGACCGGTTAGTAATCCCGTTATAATTCTTAGGTTATTATTTGTTTCTTCTATGCAATCCTTGAAGCGTTTTAAATTGAGATAGTTATGGTAGCTTTTTCCAATACAGTTCTCTTATTATTTGCTCTGCGTCGTTTAAAAGAATGGAAAGAGTTCCTTTGCCTAGATCGCAAAAAGTTTCTGGG
>NC_051846.1:30280458-30291205 GCF_002237135.1 Teleopsis dalmanni
CTGAATTTAAATACATGTATTTAATATGTATTTTTTGAAGTTCACATTATGAATATTTTATTTAAAAGAGGTAAGTGTTTTTTTTAATAGAGAATATTAAAAAAAAAATTAATAGAGCTTAATGTAGCTTTTTTTAAGTTTGAAGCATTTTTTTAAACATTTAAGCGCCATTGAAAACTAGAAAAAGTGTAATGAAATCTTAATCAGTTAGATCCGTAAAGACGGTTGAGCACTAAGTGATAAATCTCAAAGGAAAGAAATACTTATAATAAATATGTTATAGTAACATTTAATGATCACGAATTAAATGTACAAAAAAGTTTTTTTTATTTATATAAGGATAGACGAAATCTAAACGTTTTAGTTAAAATTCTTAGTAAATAAATTTTATAATTATTTAAAAAATAAACTTCTTAAGTCAAACTAAAATTCAAGTAGCCAAGACATAAAAAATAATTCCAAATAATTCTGCACGAATTGTACATAAAAATATTTTATAACTTTAAGTTTTATCTTGAAAAAAATGTGTGCTCAGAAACATAAATGTGCAAAGCGAATTGCTTAGTTTAAATTAAGTACTTAATTACCACGATGACAAGCGTCAATCACCAAATTTTGATGGTTTCTAAGAGTTTAATTTGAAATACATAGGTTTTAAAACCGTTTCTTAATTTATTTTAAAAAAAAAAAATATTTAAAAAACATTTAAAAAATAAAAAATATTTTTAATAACGAATTTGATTTATTTTATAAAAAATTACAAAAAAACAATAATAATAATAATAATGTGAGGAAAGACATTCCAAGTAATGCTCCCCTTACGCATAACTCAAACAATCGGTCAAAAGTAACAAAGCCAACAGTCGGACAATTTAACACATCATTTCTTGAGTCTGCGTACAGTCTTATAACCCTGTGGGGTGAGTAGTTCGACATCTTCATATTCTTCTTTTGGTGCTGGAGGAATGTAAGTATTTTTGGGTGCTGGTGGTGGTGGTGGAGGTATATAGGTATTCTTTGGTGCTGGTGGTATGTATGTATTTTTTGGTGCTGGAGGATCATAATGGTAACCATCATCCTTTGGTGCAGGAGGTATGTAAGTTTTTGCTGGTGCTGGTGCTGGTTTGGGTGCTGGTGGTATGTATGTATTTTTAGGCTCTGGTATAGGTAAAGGTTTTGGTGGTGGTATGTAAGTATTTTTAGGTGCTGGTGGATCATAGTGATAACCTTCGTCTTTAGGTGCTGGTGGTATATAAGTTTTCACTGGTTCCGGTAGTGGTGCAGGTTTTGGTGCTGGGGGAATGTATGTGTTCTTTGGTTCTGGTGGTATGTAAGTTTTCTTAGGTTCTGTAGGTGGTATGTAAGTATTTTTTGGTGCTGGTGGATCATAGTGATATCCTTCGTCTTTAGGTGCTGGTGGTATATAAGTGTTTTTGGGTGCTGGTGGTTCATAATGATAGCCGTCGTCCTTAGGTGCAGGAGGAATATAAGTTTTTATTGGCTCTGGTGGTGGTGCTGGTTTTGGTGCCGGTGGAATGTAAGTATTTTTTGGTTCTGGAGGTATGTACGTTTTCTTTGGCTCTGGAGGTGGTATATAAGTATTTTTAGGTGCTGGTGGATCGTAATGATAGCCCGCATCTTTAGGTGCTGGTGGCTCGTAGTTATAACCCAAATGAGAAACATCTGCCAAAGCGAAGGTCAACAATGTAAGAACAATTACAATTGATTTCTAAATATAGAAGAAAAGATTTATATAGTTAACATGATTTGTATTTAAATTATTTAATTTATTGATTTCTTGTATTAACCATTTTATTATTTAAGTTTAAACTCCTTCTATTGTTATTCAATATCAGTACAAACTTAGAATGATGATCAATGTTGTAGAATTTTTCTTTTATACTATATTATTTAATCGTTCCATTTGTATAGCACGGAAGCATGAACATTTATTTCAGCTGCAGTCCGTGAACTCTCTTAATTTCAGTTAATAACCACAAAATAATTTTGTTAAACGATCTCTAAAACAAAATAAATTTATTGATAATATAAAAACTAATAATTGCCTGAACGCGTGAATATCTGAACATGTATAACACTTTATTCACATATATTACTATTATCTATATCTCTTTTATCAAACCACAAATCTTTGTACGTAGTCAACAAATCGCTTCATTAAATTAGTTGGGAATTGATTCACGCCAGCTGCGTCTGTCCACAGATACGCAGTTGGTGCTGCAGCGTGCATCCATTAAAATACCATAACAAACATTATGAAATAAGTTTTGATATATAACGAAAATCGAAATTATATATAATTAATCAGTCTATAGCTAATGGGATAAATTCATTATAATTGGCAACTATTTACATTAGTTTTATAATGAAATTATTAGTTTTCTATTTTTTTTTTGTTTTTTGCTGATATCGCTGTTTAATCCATTAACAACACCAAGACCGTTTAAAATCCAATGTGTTAACATACGAAATGATTTAAGATAAATTTAAAAAAAAAATTGTTAATTAAATTAGTGTTTATTTTTTGCGTACATCGTTTTGATTTTGTTGAAAAATTAGTTTCATTTGCATATTTCGTTGTTATATTCAAAATCTGGTCTCATTATTTTTTATAAAGATATTTAAAAATTTTATAAAATTTTATAATACGAATTTTTGAAATAAGTTTTATTTTCATTTTAGAATTCATTATTTTTATTGCAGCAATAAACAAATTAATACCCACAATTTTCACATAATTATTTGCAAATATAACACAATAACCTAAAGAAATAGATATTGTACGGTAAATTGTAGAGTATTTATGAAATTAAGTAGCAAAATGCACACACACACACACACTACTTATTTAATTAGTTTAATAGTATTTCAGATTAAGATAAAATAATTTTCATGTATACAGTACGAGTACCCTATTGTTAATATGACAACTACAGAAGTCCCAAATTACAACTATGACTATACCGCCTAGAAATCACTTAATGCTATATTTATAAGCTTGAACTATCAAACATCGTCTCTAATTGTGTAACTTTCCTCTGAAAGTTTGTGCACAACCCATAAGCCAATGCCATTCATATAAAATATACTATGTATATGTCGAAACCGACAAACTTCATATAGCACATCTTAAAATTCCCAAATATCTCAAGTATTACAAATTCAGTTACTCCAGTTAAAGTGATAATTGCTTTAGTATTTCTAAAAAAAGAAAAGATGAATAATATCACAAAGTGGCGTGCCGAGGGGGATTTAATTCGAATCAATTTCATCTACAGATAATGCACTAGTCGGCGACTGCACTCTATTTAAATTAAATATTTGTGATCGATTTATTAATTTGAACAAAAAACACACTAGTCAGCTACTTCAACTAAGGCAGAACCTGCTCACAGCACCACGGTATCTATGCTGACGGACCGCTGCGAAATAGGAAGACATGATATAAGACTGGGTCTACCCCATTATGATTTTTGTCGCATGAAAGTGCTCTTTTTTTAGCAAGGGAAGATTAAAAATCTTAGGGTCCCTTTTCTTAGAGAGCTGACCAATCCTGTAATATTTGGGATTTAGCCAAATTCATAGAACAGTCAGGCTGCTTTTTTTGTAGCTAATGGGAAAGTCGTTACCTTTTTCGACGTTGGTTGTATACTGATTTTTCAATCTATGACGTACGAACGCTATTCCTATAGAACAACAATTGTTCATTATTTGAGCACAAGTGGGCTATTAGATACAAGACTGGCATTCCAACCCACCTACCTACCATTGATTTATTGAGTTTATATGTGGCCCTAAAGGTACTCGTTACCGTAGACGCTTAAATTCTTGGTTCTACAGAAAAAACCCGAAAAAGAATATGAAGTCAGAGTTTGAAGAAATAGTCAAACAATGTAAAAGTATTAGAAACTCCATAATAAACTTTCCTCATTAAGTACTAAAACAACTATTTAACTAGTTGACTATTTCAGTAATTGGGTCTGTTTAAGCATAATAAATAAACTTTATAAATAAATATAAATACATTTTAAGAATAAACATATAAATGATAGGTCCCAATAGCAGACTGTTAAAGTGAACATATTCTTATGCCACATTTTTGAACACGGTACCTACGAAACAATCATTGTATCGGTTTAACAGACGATGTGCTTTATGCTTAGTTATATCAGTACGACAAATGTACTGAACGCATAGCAATAGGAGATGAATATTTATAGATGATAACAAAACAAAGCTGTTGCTCTAATCTTTTGTAATCGTAGGTGCGTATTGTTATATTGATCTGTTATATTAGTACGGTAAGAGTATTCGACATATAGCAGTGGGGGTGAGCAAAACAAAATTGTTACTTTGTTCTTTTATTAGATTTATAGGAAACCATGTGTCCTAAGCGTGAGTTTCTGCGTGACACGCTAAGATCAAGTGAAGTTTGAAATTCTATGAATTTTTTATTCATATGAAATCCGACCAATTTTAAAAATTAGTTCTGAAAAATTCAAGCAAGCAAAAGTATAAAGAATTTGAAAATAATTAAGTTATTGAAAAAAAGTAAATGATCGCTTAAAATCATTGATCTATATGAGCAAGCCAACATCAATTTAAATCTTGATAGCCTACCGATTATTTGTGAATTACAGTCTTAAAAAATTAATCAGGAATGAAAAATGAAACCCCTAGGATGCAGATTCTCGAATGTTCTCGTAGTAGAAATATGCCTAAAATCAATTTTAAGGAATAATTTCACATATCTTAAAATTCACACATCTTTTATTTTTAATGAAGAGGAATCTGACAGACTGTCAACAAAGTACACCGCTACAAATCATTTCTTTTTAATGGCAAAGTCTGAATCGTCATAAATAAAATGTGTGATTGTTGCTTCTCCATATACCTAAATTTTCGCAACTACTTCTTAATCGTTGAGACTTAAGCCTGTACAGAGTAACTTCATTCGAAAACCAAAGAGATCAATTCGTAATTGCAATTGACGAAAATTTAACTAACCCTATCACACAACCAATTCTTCAGCTTTCAGTGAAAATTGAAATATCATATTAAGCTTAAAAGTTTGTGCTTTCCACTCATTTCTTATTGAAAATATTTCAGCGGAGTATCTTCCCAAATTCAAAATGGTTTTAGTTATCACATAGAATAGAAGATATACCTATTTTATAGCAATATGTCTATAGAAGATGTTCTGATTTTCGGAAGTCTCACATATCAGTACGTCCTTTACAGTATTATAAGGATTTCATTATTAATTATTAGTTATAGTTCAAATCTAAATGTTCAATAATATTTAATTTCCCTTACACTACAGTAATAATAGCTTTTATAAATAGTTATAAAAAGCACATATTTATAATATTGAAATAAAGATAGTTGTTGTTTGTTAGTTTTCACGATAAAATCATATCGTAAAACTAATCATTTGAATATGCAAAAATATTAAAACTTGCATTTATGAAATTTTATGACATTTGAATAAGTTGCGACTGGAAAGAATGCGGTTCACTAATAAAAGACGACAAGATTTTGAAGATAAAAAATAAAATCATGCAAAAACTAAACTAAAAATAAAATTTAACTTCCTCTGACTGAGCAATTATTTAATTAATTTGTTAAAATAATTTAATTTTTTATTAATGTTTTTATTATTCGTTATTTATTGAGTTTTTTAAAATATGAAAATTCATAGAGTAAATACTTTGTACTAGTGTTTTGTATTCGAAACGAGTTTAGTGTCGGCGATGCTTTTTCAAACGTCGGGAAGTTCTATAATGATAACCATCACCCTTAAGTTCTCCAGTAGCAGAACTGTCAGCAATATTAAAACTATTTGTTGATGCAGCTGTGTTATGATGCACTGGTGGTAAATATTCAGATTGTGGTAAACTTATAGGTGCATTATGATGTTGAACTGGAGCAGAAGGTGCGGGTGCATGATATACGGATGGTGCTGGTGCATGATGTACAGCTGGTGCTGGTGCATGATGTACAGCTGGTGCTGGAGCATAATGTACAGCTGGGGCTGGTGCATGATGTACAGCTGGTGCTGGTGCATGGTGTACAGCTGGTGCTGGTGCATGATGTACTACTGGAGCTGGGGCATGATGTACTACTGGAGCTGGAGCATGATGTACTACTGGAGCTGGAGCATGATGTACTACTGGAGCTGGAGCTGAAGCTGATGGTGGCAAATATTCAACACTGGGTGTGCGAACTTGACTTACAGAGCTGTGTTGGACGGATGCCGCTCCAAAATGAGAAGTTGAAGCAGAGAAATGATGAGAGACAGATGCTGGGGCGTGATGTACAGCAGGTGCTGGTGCGTGATGTACAGCTGGGGCTGGAGCGTGATGTACAGCAGGGGCTGGGGCGTGATATACTGAAGGTGCTGGGGCATGATGTACAGCAGGAGCTGGGACGTGATGTACAGCAGGAGCTGGGGCGTGATGTACAGCAGGGGCTGGTGCGTGATGTACAGCAGGGGCTGGGGCGTGATATACTGAAGGTGCTGGTGCAGAAGCTGCCACAGATGGTGGCAAATATTCATTCGATGGTGCCTGCACACTAACACTATGTCTTACTGTTTCTGCATGTGGTGGCAAGTAAGTTTTGGATATGCCACCAGCTGACACCGCTGCACAAAAACAAACTACAGCTATTGCGTATTTCTATAAAATACATAAATCATTTATTTTTAATTCAATTTAATAAATAATCTACACTTACCATTCTGCTACTTTTTGTATCCTAAAGTGAGTAAAGAATGATTCTTTAAACGTCCAGTACTCGCTTTTATACAATCGAAAATCTTACTTGGGAAGAATTTCGCAAATAAAAAATAACATAAAAAGAAATATCAACATTACTAGAATATTCATAGATACTTTTTTGTTGTTAAAATTTAGTTACCTCAGCTTTATGATCCCAGATTTTTTGTTCGTAGTATAGAATATACGTGAATGTCTTTTTTTTGTTTCTGATGTGTTAAAAATATATTTTAATTTCGATCTGTTATTTGTAGAAAAAATTTACTTAGTTTTTGATTACGTGAACTTTTTCGAAAACTTTACTGAAGTACTTCGCGACGCGGATTTGGTATTTCATTGTTGCCAAAAAATTATTGAATTAATTATTTGCCGAGTTTAATTAATGGCATTTTTAATGTTGTAGTAAATTTTGTACATTAGCTAATCAAACTGGTTAAGTGTATAAATTTACCAGTTGCAGCGCTTATTTACATTAACGCCATGATTAACTCACTTCTGCCAACATAAACAGTTGCGAATTTCCATACAATTAAAATTTATAATTTATTTTTTCTCATTTTTTTCTTTTTTATTAGTCAAGTAATAGGATATTTGTTTTTTAAAAGTTGTTAAAAAAGAAAATATATTTAAAAGAATAAATAGAAGTTTTGTTCTGGCATATTAATTTAGCCAAGATTAATAGCCGTAAAAATTGAATTATTCTAAAAACGAATACGTGAAGAACATTATACGCTACTTTCGGTTTTTAGAATCAGAGTAGGTGAAAAGAATCAGAGATATTTGGTGGAAAAATAGTAAGCCTATAACTCAACAACGTTCACTCAACTAGGAGTAATCTATCCTTGGCTCTGGCAGATTTACAAATTTTTGAAACGTTATTTTATTTTTTTTTATTTTAGTTAATATAATCGTGTTGAAGAACTATTATTATTATTGCAAAGTCTTAACTATTTCCATATTAACCTCTATTAAATTTTTTGTATAAAAAAATATACCAATAATTTTTGTGTATAAGTTCCAAACCAATTTACTACAATACGACAAAATTTAAAACAATTATTCCAGAAGTCAAGTTTCTACAAGAAAAATAATTTAATAACGAATAATTCCCATTAAATTTTGTCAGATTCCAATGAATCAACTTTATTGTAGTTCGTCCTGTAAAGTCGTAATTCTGCTTCAATTCATGTCTTTCATATCTCTTGAGAGTACTTGTACCCTTTGATGCCTTGGCAGTTGTAATCAAAGTTTCATTAGTGATTTCTTCCTAAAAAGAGTGTGGGTAATCTATTTATATATCTGGGTAATTATTTTCTCAATAATTGATGTTTGTAATTGATGTTTCTGAATAATAATTTAGTGTTTGATATTATGTTTAGTTCCAATGATCGTAAGATATGACTAAGAGCACGGATGTCGCTCCAAAATGAGAAGTTGAAGCAGAGAAATGATGAGCGACAGATGCTGGTGCGTGATGAACAGTTGGTGCTGGGGTGTGATGTACCACAGGGGCTGGTGCGTGATGAATAATATTTCAGTGTTTAATATTATGTTTAGTTCCAATGATCGTAAGATATGGCTAAGTCCTCGCTTGTCACAGCCTTGGAAATATGGGGTGCTGCTAATGGCCAGTTCTCACTTTCATACAAAATTTTAGCTTAACATCAGTTAAAACTAAGTTTATTTTGGTATGGCGTTACATGTTCAGCTTGCCTAACTTTTGTAAGCTTGTCATTGCATTATAGCTACTCAGATAATATGGATTTCATCATCGTTTGAGTTTCACAGTTCGAAATTTGTTTACTTTAGTCGGAATGATCATAACGTTATATCAAAGTTCCAAAATTTGTAATTACTTTTTCGACTTTCAAATTAGCGATATACTTTTAAAAGGTCAGTTATAAGATACCAAACAAGTAGAAATCGTCAGAAAAGTAAGTCGAAGTGGTCTAATATGGTATGGTTGGCCGATTGATTCCTATCATAGTTTTTTGTTCTCATTTTGTTTATCATTTTGTTTTTTTGCGGAGGGGGGTTGTTACAAAAGAAATGGGTTCCATAATTAAGGCGAATTCGGCAAAAGAGAAGGGAAGAGAAACGTCTTTTCAGGCGAAAAAAGAAGGAAACAGAAAGACGTGAGTACGAAGAGCTTGAGAAGCTAGACGACAAAAATATGGCTCGAAAATTCGATCAAAAACTTAAAAGCCTGACAAATGGTTATAAACCCGGAGCTAATTCCTGCAAAGATGAAAACGGTGATCTGGTGATAGATGTCCAAAGCCTGCTTAATATTTGGAGGGATCACTTCCCGAAACTATTAAATGGCGGTAGTAGCAATGTGACTGAAAGCGAAGATGATCCCGAATTTTCAATCGTTGACGATGAAATAATCGTTCCGCCTCCCGATCATAATGAAGTTAAAACAGTTATAACGCGGCTCAAAAACAACAAAGCTGTAGGCGCCGATGGTTTACCGGCTGAGCTGTTTAAAGCTGTTGGCGAAGAGCTATCAAAATGCATGCTACAGCTAATTCGCAACATTTGGTCGGATGAATGCATGCCCAACGATTGGAATTTAAGTGTGCTTTGCTCAATCCACAAAAAAGGTGATCCTGCAAACTGCGCCAACTACCGCGGGATCAGTCTTTTAAATATCGCATATAAGGTTCTATCAAACGTACTATGTGAAAGATTGAAGCCAATCGTCAACCAACTGATTGCACCTTATCAGTGTGGCTTCAGACCTGGCAAATCCACTCTAGACCAAATACTCACAGTGCGTCAAATCCTGGAGAAGACTCAAGAAAAACAAATCGAAACACACCACCTATTTGTCGACTTCAAAGCTGCTTTTGACACTACGACTAGAAGCACACTCTATGCCGCTATGTCTGAATTTGGTATCCCAGCAAAACTTATACGGCTATGTAAAATGACGTTGAGCAACACCACCAGCTCCGTTAGAATTGGAAAGAACATCTCTGAGCCGTTTGATACCAAACGAGGTTTCAGACAGGGTGACTCCTTGTCGTGTGACTACTTTAACCTAATGTTGGAAACGATAATTCGAGCAGCAGATTTAAACCGTACTGGCACAATATTCTAAAAAAGTGTAATGCTGCTTGCGTATTCCGACGATATTGATATCATTGGTCTGAACACCCGCGTCGTCAGTGCGGCATTTTCCAACTTAGAAAAACAAGCAAAACAAATGGGTCTTGTGGTAAATTAGGACAAAATAAAGTACTTTCTGTCAACAAACAAATCTCCTGAGCGTCTTGGGACCTACGTCACTGTTGACAATTATAAGTTCGAAGTTGTGAAAGACTTCGTTTATTTAGGAACCAGCTTAAACACCAAAAATGACGTCAGGCTAGAGATTCAACGAAGAATTACTCTTGCCAACAAATATTACTTCGGGCTAAGTAAGCAATTGAGAAATAAAGCCCTCTCTCGACAAACAAAAATCAGGCTCTACAAATACCTTATCATGCCTGTCGTGCTGTATGGTGCAGAAGCTTGGACAATTACCAACAGTGATGAGAAGGCGTTAGGAGCATTCGAGAGAAAAATTCTTCGGAAGATCTATGGTTCCTTACGCGTTGGCGACGAGTATCGATTAAAATGGAACGATGAGCTGTATGAGCTATACCGCGATATTAACATAGTTAAGCGCATAAAAATTCAGCGGCTACGCTGGCTTAGTCATGTTGTGCGAATGGAAGAAAGTGCTCCGACTAGAAAGGTATTTGATTCGGTACCCGCAGGTGGAAAACGCGGTAGAGGACGTCCGCATCTTGGGTGGAAGGACCAGGTGACCAACGATTTGGGGGCGCTCGGTACTACCAACTGGCGTCAGAAAGCAACTAATCGGGCTGACTGGCGGAGGCTACTCGACGCGGCCAAGGACGACACACGTCTGTAATAGCCAACTAAGTAAGTAAGTA
>NC_051846.1:30291305-30296384 GCF_002237135.1 Teleopsis dalmanni
TTTAGCAATGATCTGTTCACCTTGCTAATTAATAAAACTCTAAAAATTTTCAATGTTAATAAACTTTTATTCAACTTTTTACAGAGAGAAAAATCGAAACGTTCTCATCAATCAAAACAAAAACTTAAAAATATTTGAAATTGAATTTTACTTTTTAAATTCAATAAATGCACAGCCAACTGGGTCGCCACAGTACCCCCTCCTAGCGATGGAGTACTAGCAACAACGCGACACCACAACTAAGTCGACAACACCACTCTTAATCACGAAATTCCGCTAACCTTGCTGGGAAACGCACTACTCTACCAGCTCGTGTCACTTTCGGAATCGGCAACAGGGATTCACGCCTACAATCACCAGAAGTCACTAACTGATCACCATTCAACAGCGCTGAAGGCTGACGCGTTTCTGGAACAACCTGTTCAAGATCATCACACGTTAAGTACGCCGCCTTCAACCTATCCTTCGAAACAGTCACCTCTCTCCCACGGCAAACAATAACAGACGTCTTCTCACTACGACTCAGCACCTCAAATGGACCTTCGTAAGGCTGCTCAAGTGGAGCTCGAGCACGATCCACTCGAAGAAAAACGTGCTTACAATTAATAACGTCACGCGGAACATACACAGATGGATGACAATGTCTTGTTGATTCAACGGATTTAACCTTAGCTAAAGCCCTTCGCAACGCCGACACAAAATCAGTCTCGGACGACTTCTGCTTGAAATCCGAAAGCATCTGCCCAGGAACACAAAGAGGATTTCCAAACAACATCTCTGAAGGACTAGCATTTAGGTCTAGTTTCGGTGTCGTTCGCAATCCCAACAACACAAGCGGAAGAGACTGCGTCCAATTACTTGAGGAATGACATCGAATGGCTGCCTTCAATGTTCTATGGAAACGTTCAACCATGCCATTTGCTTGAGGATGATAAGCCGTGGTATGAAAGTGTTTCACTCCAAGCAATCTCGTCAGTTCCCGAAATACAGCAGACTCAAACTGCCGACCCAAATCAGTGGTAATAGCCTGCGGAGAACCAAAACTTGCCCCCCAACCGTCGATAAAAGCCGCTGCAACTTCTTCTGCCGTAATGCCCGACAGAGGCACAGCAACAGGCCACCGAGAAAAACGATCGACGCAAGTCAAACAATAACGCTTCCCCTGAGACAAAGGCAATGGACCCACAATGTCAACATGAACATGCTGGAACCGACTATCAATATCAGCAAACGAACCAATTGGTGTTTTAGTATGCCGCTGAATCTTAGACTTCTGACACGCAATGCAACTACGCACAAACACAGCTACATCCTTAACCAAACCAAGCCAAACATACCTAGCCTGCACCAATTTCCGCGTTGCTCGAATACCAGGATGAGCCAAACCATGGAGTTTTGAGAGTACCAGCTGCCGACAGTTTGCGGGAACAAAAGGACGAACACGACTGCCTGACACATCACAGTACAGTTCAATACTCGAATCCGGCAATCTCAACTTCTTCAACCCAACACCATCTTCAGACTGGCTCTTCAGCTGAGCGAGCAACTCTGCATCAGTCTTCTGCCCCTCAGCAATTAACTCAATAACATTTGCCTCCAACTGAACCGTAGCAACCCGAGACAAAGAGTCAGCCACCGTATTATCTGCACCAGCCAGATGACGAATATCAGTGCAATACTGACTAATAAACTCCAGCTGTCTTGCACGACGAGGAGATGCCTTCTCACTTATTTGCCTGAACGCAAACGTTAATGGTTTGTGATCCGTAAAAATGACGAAATCACGTCGGGGTCACCAATTTAGCAATGATCTGTTCACCTTGCTAATTAATAAAACTCTAAAAATTTTCAATGTTAATAAACTTTTATTCAACTTTTAACAGAGAGAAAAATCGAAACGTTCTCATCAATCAAAAAACTTAAAAATATTTGAAATTGAATTTTACTTTTTAAATTCAATAAATGCACAGCCAACTGGGTCGCCACATTTCTTTTGATCTACTACATCAGTACTGGCGGTCTTCGTTTTATAGTTCTGTATAGTAGTGCCTGCACCAAATAGAGCATCTTCAATAACGTTTCTACCCTGACCATTTCCTTCGAAATTATTAGGCAAACCGCCAAATGTAGGCTCAAGGGATTGTAATGCTCTATTATTGGTTATTATATTTGCACCTTGATAATTTATTTTTCTATTTTGTTGCTCAGGTTCATCGTTGAAAAAATTGGGTACGCTATATTGTTCACCATGATTGGATTTATGATTGTGAGCGCGATGGTGATCCTGCTTTTTATTATTTGTCTTATGATCACTGTTTGAGTGATGATGATGTGGTGTGTCTTCATTTTGTCGATGTTTCGATTCATGGTATGATTTTGTGTGATCGTCGTTATATTGTTTCTTATCATGTTTTTGGTACACATCATGATGTTGCTGTTGTTTTTCATCGTGATCATTATAATGTGCCTGCTGATCATGCACCCGGTTTGCATCATAGTGTTGATATTGCTTCTCTTCTTTTTGATGATAATTTGGTTGGTAATCCCGATCATTATATGCATCGTACTGTTGATGTGACTTTTCGTCGTATTTGTGACTTTGTCTACCGTAATCTTGTCCTTGGTATGAATCATATTGTTGTTGTGGTTTTTCGTCTTGCTTATGTTTAGGTGTTTTGTAATCATTTGCTTGGTATACATCGTACTGCTGATATTGTTTGTCCTCACGATAATGATCTACTTTTTGTTGCTTCTTTTCATTTGACTGATATGTAGGCACTTGTACTTTATGATTATAGTCATTTGATTTTTCTTCATGTTTGTCTCCAAAGTTAATACGTAGTGCAGCTTTATCATGGGATGGTTCCTTATCATTGTAACTTTGTTCCTTTTTGTCTGGATGAGAATGTTCATTTCTATCAACTCCTTGCACTTCTGCATATGAACGAGTATTACTTGCGGTGTCATATTCCTGATTATTAGCTACTTTAAAATCGCTTTCCTGTGATTGTACATTTATTTGAGTATGGAAGACTGAATGTGGTGCATTAGCATAGACTAAACGTTTTGTGCCATAATAAATATCAGTGTTGCCTGGTCTGAAAGAGTTCCTGCGATCAGTGTCAATCGATAATTCACTTGGTGCAGTATGTAAACGATCGATGGGTGCTGCTTCTAAGTCCGTTAATCCTTTTGGTTTAGAATTTTTGTAGTAAGTGGTTAGTTTTGGATCACTCTTGGAACTTAATTCATGTTGATATGAATGTTGCTTTAAAACATCAGTACTTAATCCTTTATTTTCAACTTTAGGTGTTTGTATATGTTTTGGTGGTTCTGGTGGCAAGTAATGCCGATCTTCATTTGTGTGTAACAAATGAGATACATCTGCAATGGTGTATTGACAAATTAAGAATAAAATGATTAGAATTTTAAACATATTAGAAACTTTTCACTATGTTCTTGGTGCAGAACTTAAGTTCGAATGATTTGGAAAGTAAAATTCGTTCATTTAAATATTAACTTATTTCGCATATTTTTTTTATTTTTTTTGTTAATTTATTTATTTTAAAATTAAAAAGATTGCTCTACAAATTAATTGCAATTTTATTCTTTTTAAGATGTTTTTTAAATTGATTGCACGAAAATATTTAAAGCTTGTTTTATTAAAATCTCTGATTGTTGCTGATAATTATTTTTAAATTAAGATTGTTTGTTAATCGTGAGAATATCAATTCTTTAAGATTCTGTTTAAATAATATATAATGCATTGTTCAATAAATAAATAACACTTCAAAATAAAAGTAGTTATCTTACCGATCAAGAAAGTTCAATATTTTAATTTATTATTTAGAACATTTTCGCTTATTCTCAAGAACTCATGGCGTTCTTAAGACACTCTACACCTTTTTAAGTGAACTGAAAACTTGAGTATTAAGAAATTAAATTAAATGAAAATTTCCTCTTAAATGTCATTGTCTTAGATATTTTATTATATTATATAGGATGGATTACATATTTTTCTAAAGCATAAAAATTTAAATTTTTGATTTAATTTGATTTTGCTTTATCGGAATAAATTACTTAGTAACTGAAGGCATAATTTTACTAACATTAATGGACATATTTTTTGATATGTGATAGATAAATGATTTTGCCACTGTCAAGTTGAGTATAAGCACTTTACTATGATGCAAATTAAATCGGTTTTTCTTGTCATATCAAGTACCCTCATATAAAAATCCCCAAACTCTCAGCTCCCAATGTACAATATATTTATGCCATCATATACCACTTTATGGTATTAAAACCAAAATCAAATTTAAATTAGTTTTAGCTTCATGCAAACTGCACTTAATGTACAAGATTTCTGAGAAAATGCACTTTAACTGAATTTTTAAAAACTAAAACAGTTTTTAACAATTTTTTTTTTATTTAATTTTTTAACTATCAAAACCAAAACTCTTTTGTTTAAGGTTTACGAGTATGATATGAACTGTGGTGACCTTCAGACAATTTTGTGTCTTTCAGCGCCGTCATCGACGGCTTAACTAATTTGTATCTATTTAACTCTTTGTTGGATTTGTTGGATAATCTATTGGTGAATCTTGAGGCAACAAAAGGTCGCACTTCGATTATTCATTTCATGCCAAATGACATAAAAATCATTAAATGAAAAGAAACAGTTGAGCAGCTGTTGACACAAATACAAAAATAAAAATTTATTTAAAAACACTTAATGACGAGCTTAAAGTAATAAAAAAACAAAATATATAATGAATTTTAACAGTTTCTGAAATTATAAACACTGTTTGAGTAAAACGGTAGCAACAAATAAAATTTAATTTATTTTTACTACACAAATTTTTAATCAAACAAATCGATGCAGCAGATGAATGTGTAATGCATTGTTTTTAAAAAATATTTTTATAAAAAACTTAAAAAAATATATAATAATAAAGTCTTTTCTTTACTAAAAACTTGGGCTGTAAACCGGAACTGAATAGATAATCAGAAAAAAAACCATTGCTTTTTCTGGACTAAATTTAAAATGTTTAATTAAATTTATTAAATTTTTTTTTT
>NC_051846.1:30296484-30305561 GCF_002237135.1 Teleopsis dalmanni
GACTGTCTTCAAGCGGTATGCAAGTGGCGGGTGCTCAGTGGAAGTACACCAACTACTGTCATGTCATGTGATTTATTTCTGAAGTTGCAAATTTTAACATTATTTTGTATTAGATTTTTAAGGCTGTGATATTTACGCAACAGTTGTCATGCTGTGTGTGTCATTTAAAGCTAAAATCTTTTAAAGCTCGGTAACATTTGATTAAATCGTTCCAGAATTTGTGTTCAATGGAAATGTAAGTATGCAAATTGTTTGTATTTTATGTATGTGCGTTTACGCCTTTTGATACAAAGTTAAGATTAAATTCTAAAAAATAAATAATACAAGTTCGCTACTGTTGTGCTTTATAATAAAAATAAATATTTGAGAGCGAAACCTATATTTCATCTAATCTATATCTTTAATTGGTGAATAGTTTACTTATGAAAACTGGTGCATATTAATGCTGTCAATAAATCGGACAATTATGTATCAAAAACTGTTTGAATTACTAAAATTTTCGAATAACAGATAGATTTTTTTTTTATTAATAATGTAATGTAATAATGTAATGTTAAATGCTACCATTTTGTTCTTACTTATGATTTCTGTTTACACAAAGTAGCTTAGGGTCATGTTAATCATGATGAAGGACCACAGAAGTTTTACTCTCTGTATAACATAGTTCAGTACGAAGAATAGAAGCGGGTGTGCCTCAAGGATCTCCCCTTGTTGTACAACATCTACACGTCTGACATCCCAATGCTAAGTCCTTCGGTATTATCATTATACGCAGATGACACATGCTTGTTATATTCTGATAAACTTGCCAGAAATGTGAATAACATACTGCAGGAGCACATTAATCTCATCCTGGGGTTCTTCCATAAATGGAAAATAAACATTAACAATGAGAAAACTAAAGCCCTGTTTATTATACGTAAGCACAGGCAACATCCATCGAGAGTAAGAGTTGGTGACATTGTGATTAATTGGGAGGATAGTATTAAATAGTTAGGTATCACGTTTGATAAGCAATTCACTTGGCATAAGTATATACAAGTCAAAAGAAGCAGTTGTGCTATAACACTGCAATGCTTACAACCACTTTTCAAACACAACAACCTTAGCGTGAAGAACAGAAAACTGATCTATAGCCAGATAATTAGACCAGCTTTACTTTATGGGTGTGTAGCGTATAGCAAAGCTGCCGACTCTACTATACAAAAGCTACAAGTCGCTCAAAGTCAGGCTCTCCGAAGACTCTTAAAAGTGAGTTGGTACATCAGCACAAATGACATGCTAAGAGACTTCAGAATAGACCCGATCAAAAAATACATAAGGGACAGAGCTCTAAAGTTATATGGGAAAATTGACAGGCTATCCTACTTATCACTATCTAATCTTGGAGCAATCAGTCTCCGCACGAGGAGGTACGCAGATCTTAGTCAATGAGATGGGTGGGACCCTGTAGTACCCTCAGCTATCAAAGAGTAAAAGTGCCCAGTTGCGCTAACTCGAAAAAAGGATCAACATACATACAAGTTAATAATTATTATAAAATTAATTTCATGATAGAAAATTAATTTTACAAACACGTTTAGTACTAAGTACCAAGTACTACTTGTGAGTAAGGCTTTATAATCTACTGAGTATCCGAATTGATCACAACACATAATAATTATCAAAATGACGCCAAACCATTTGATATGAATATTTCAAACACAATTGAACCAAAGATGGTGAAATGATCTTGCACTTAATTGTACAACTTAATGGTAAAAGTGGAAATAGATTTAATAATATTGCTAGTACTCATATAATATATATAGGGATTACGATCATGAAATCAAAAGTAAAGACACTGCTGATACCCAGTACCCAGATTACTGAGTACCCAGATTACTGAGTACCAAGATTGCTGAGTATCCACATTGCTGAATACCTGGCCTATCTAAAGCATATTGCCTTATGGTGACAGCAAAGGGTATAAATGTGGATTTTGAAAATTATTTGAATTCTCAAAAAATTAATTTTTAAACATGAAGACAAATCGAATAAAGTTAAGTGCGTCTGAAGTATCAATTCCTGGTACTTGCAGTCTCAAAAAATTATTTACGAATAATTAAATATAAGAATTATTTCCAAGACCACTTATGATGGGTATTTGGCAATACTCGATACATCACAGTAGTTCACTACTGTTCTAAAAAACCTCTTTTTGAAGTATCAAATAAAAATATTTTTTTTCTTATTTCAAACTAAATGGTGACTGAATATATCGCATGTTATTGACCTTCAAATATGTTATTTATATTAATACCTATTTCTAGTGTGATCAGCCAAAGAAAATTAAAAGCGGCTTAAAATTGTCTTAAATGTTGTAAAAGAAAATATTTTCAATTATTCAATATGATGATAAAGAGTCCCTCATTTTGTTTAAAAAATATTTACTTTTTTCAAAAGTTATGTTTAATTAACACGCAAAGTTCTTCTATTCCCAATTTTGAATATATAACAAAAATTATGCACTTTAAACAGCTACTAAACTACTAACGATATAAAACAAGTGTTTCGGACCCCAAATTTCATAGTTCTATCTGCTATTGTTTTCGAAATATTTAAAGAAATCACTAATCTTACCACATTTGTGTGTAAATTTGCTAAAAAAAAATTCTTTTTAAGGGAATCTTCAGTTAAATATTTCATTTCAGTTCTCTAGCGATTTGAAAATAATCGAATTTTGTTTGGATAATTTTAATTTTGCTACACAGTATAGCTGGTCATCATATCTATAATATATCAATATTATAGATATTTCAAAAAGACATAATATACTATATTGGGGGATTGGAAGATTTAGTTAATAAGCTCTAAAGAAAACCAATTATTTTAATTGAACAAAATAGTAGTTTGGCAAAATTGATACGCTCATCAGAAGGAGTTCTTTAAGTCGTGATTACACAATTAAAGTATATAACACTAAACTGGTATTATCATTATAAACAAAAAAAAATGTTATTAGTTTATTAAACGATGCAAAAAGTATTTTTCTCACACACATTTTCCAATTTAAATTAGAAAAATATTGTGGAACCGATATAATCGCAATAAAACTCATTTAATTTATGAGAGTGTTAACAGTCTGAATACCAAGTATACGTAAATCAGTGGAAAATAATTTTTCAGGTTTTGAGGGGGGTCAGATAATGTATTTCAGATTAAATAATTCAAACCAGACCAGTGCGATTTTAAATGGCAAAGCAAAAAAGCTTATTTCAAAAATTTATATTGAAGGCAGCATGCAGGCTGCTATGGCCTTTGTGTGGCAAGAAATTTTATTATATTTTTTATTTTCGACCAACGAAAACTTATGGCTTGAATTAAAATATATTATATACTTAAAAACTGTTATTATCGTCATTTCATACATACTCGTAGTTAGTTTTTTTCATACTATTCGATTTTTAATATTTGTGGGAAGCCTTTTAGCAATAACGCTGTCTTGAATTAGTTCGCAGTTAAGCTCGGAAAATCTATTTAAAACAGCCAAAATATTTAAATGATTTAAAGTGTCGATAATAATAAAATGTCCTGTTGCGTTTGGAGCTCTTAAAAGGATTTATGTGCTTATGTGCGCATTTAGATAAGTTAATGGCTCATATATGCGATTAAATTGAAAATATTTCGTTAGTTTTTTTTTTTTTTGTTTTTTTTTGTTGTAAAACAATTTGCAATAGACGATTGAGAGCATTAATTTTGCTTGGCTTATAAATTGCCTGACTGTGATGTGAACTGCATGATTTTAATAAATTTCAACATTTTGCATAATATTTGATTCGGTGCCTTTGGTCAATTTACCAGGAGTTTAGGAAGTATTTGCTGGCCACATTGCCACATGTTATCAAATAATTTGAAACATGTTCACCCGTTGGCATTTATTTAATATTAATTTATGTGCAATTTTTTTTGAAACGTACAAGTGCAAAACCAATTGCTTGAAGTCGGTTTATAATCTATGGCACTGTGCCCGATCTGGTGAGATTTAAAGGTATTTGTTTAGTTGAAACAGAAATTTTATATCTATTCGTTTTTATATGGAAAGATTTCTGTTATCAGTATAGAAATATCAAACATTTAAAAAGATTAAGATTAATGTTGACGATATACTTAGTAAATATATGTAGGCAATACTAATTTAACAAGAAAATAAATTCTTTATAAAATAATGTTTTTTTAGGTTTATTATTTAATTGCAAAAAATTCTGAAATATAAAATATGACTGAACATGGAATTTATAAACGCAATTAAGTAAAAAGTAGAACAAAGTTGAGAATGTTACAATGTAACCCCAATATTTTAAAAGTTTTTATAGAGATTTTCATTAGAAGTAATAAAGCTAAACAGATTTTTTTCTTTGTTGCTGGTACTATTAGATACTATTTTTTTTTGTTTTTAATAAATTTAAGCTGGAATGGGGGCTGATGCACAAGAGAATATGAAGCAACAACTCAAATGCAAAAGCTATGTACAAAGTACATAACAACTAAATTGATGTGGTCTTGGGTATTATAAAAGTTTTGAATGCACAAAATTTATTAACGTGAATATTTTAAAGCTTTCTAATAAAATAGTACGAAAAATCAAATTGTGGAGAAAACAAGACTAAGTGTATTCAAAGTGCAAGTTATTAAATAATTTCGACGTATTAAACAGTTATATGGAATGAAAAAAATGCAAGTAAATTTATATAATGTGTGGTCCAAAGTAAACAGATCTTTTTTCGATAAACAGTAATCATTCTCCTCGGCCGAAACCCAAATTTTTTGTTTAAATGGTTTCCTTCCGATTTAATACAATGATTGTATCAAATGAATATTTGAAGACATTGTCCAAAATGATTTTGAAAAAAGTAGGTGGTAATCTTTTCGATGGCTTCTACATGTCATTTCGTTAGCAAATATAGTTTTCCAGGTAAATTTTACAAGTGATTAAATTCACTTATGTATGTAATTGTATATAGATTATGTCACTAAAGCTATTATTTTAAACATGTCTTATATATTGCGAAATGTAGATTGCATTAGAACCAATGCAAAGCTAAAAATGCATAATTAAAATATTAACAAATCAAATTTCCTTTAATTTTAATTAAAATTTATCTCATCACTGATTAATTTACGTACACGGCTAATCTGTGGAATCGGCGGTGATCATAGATTTTAATTAGCTATCTCGTTTCTTATACCTTAGGTCCATTTTTATTTTAAGAAACATAAACCATTCATGAATTTTGCCACGGGATTAACAATTATCAAAACAAACTTTCGAAAAGAAACTAGAAGGGTTCGAACAGTAATAAAGAAAACAAAAACAAATAATTAAATAATTTATTGAAATTTGGCTGACCATACAACGCTGTTTCGAGTATTGCTAAGTACTCAGCATCAGTGATCTTAGGAAATATTTTTATTTAATTAGTTTAAAGTCCGTATATAATTTGTTGGGCTGTAAGTGCCAGGCTTAGAAGTCGTGCCTTTCAAATTAGAAATGATGACTAATCATGTTTTCATCACAAGTAGTCAAGGCTGCAGAAACTTTCAATGCTTAAGTTCCAAGCATTTTTATCTTTCAATGCATTTGAATTACAATGCATTTCTAATAATACCTGAGTGGGAGCAAGTCAAAATTGATCAATAATAGCAGGCAGTTAATATTATGAGTTATAAAATGGACATTAAAAAATTCAGAGGGATATAAAAACCATGATTGATAAAGCTAAAGCTCACCTTAAACTTTAATGTTAAATGATGATGACGAAATAAGTTATTGAAAAATAGAATGGATAGGGAATATTTAATTACTACTTAATCTCTATATTTATTAAAAAATTATGGCCTAAAACTTACTTTAGTTGTTGGATACAATCTTAAGTTCCTTATTATTTCCTTTTTGATGCAAACTTTCCGAATTTTCTAAATAACTTGAATTAATCTGTAAGATATAAACAAATTATTTACATATGAATAAAAAATAAAAAAAAAATAATAAAAAATTTTAAGGTAATCAAAACATAATGAAAACTTATTAAAATATTATAATTAATTAATTAAATGCAGCAGCTAATGAATAATACAAATATCAAAATGCAATAAATATTATTTGTGTATTTAATTAAATTTCATATTAAAATCCCACACACTTAGCATTTCAAGTATATTATTAGATATTTTTAGCTCTTTCGGATTTTGTATTATTGCTGTGAATTCCTAAATTGTTTATGTTTAGTATATTAAGAATTATTTCAGTACTAACAATGCTTATGCATGAAAACTACTTAAAGTGTTTAGATGAACGCCCACAATTTTGCCCGGTAAACACAATATAAAAATTGATTAATTGCACTGTAAATATTGGTGCCATAAACTAACGTTTTATTTCTCATGACTTGGTAGCAACTGAATGCTAACTAAAATTGCAGCAATTTTATGGCAGAACTTAAATGACAACAGTTAATGTTATTAACCCGGGCAATATATTTAATGTCTCAAAGTATATGGACAAAATTGCACACTAAATGTGCATATCCATAGTTTGGTCGTGCAAGAGTTGCTTTGTAAGAAAAAAAAACAAAATATTAGATACTTTTTTAATAAAAATTAATACGAAATTAACACCCATTGCTACTTAAGCCCTTATAAATTAAACTCAATCATTAACATCTGGAAAAAATTAATTATAGTTGATGAAATAAAAATAACATAAAAACTTTAAATATTTTTTCTTGGTTTATGATTTATGCCGACTGTATATAACTTGCATAATATCCTTTTATATATGAAGGTATTAAACATCATCTAAACAAGAATTGTCGTAAGATTTTTTTTGCTGCATATTCTGTATGAAAATTATATAGAATTTATGATTGAAAAACACGAATAAAAGAGACTAGCAAAATTTTTTTGTGGATATTAAGTTGGTAACACTGTACATATTACCAAGGGACATGTAGTATGAGCGCGATCTATTATCTAGTGCATCCACAACAATTATTTTTGCAACTACAGTTTAACAGGCATAAAATAAATTATTGTTGTGCAAACTTTCCGATCAACAGATGTGGCCTCATATGACTGTTTTTTGTTGCAAAATTTTAAATCATAACCTTGCGGAAAGCTATTGGAGATGTCATAAAACAAATTTGCTGAAGGGATTGAGGCCATTAATCAGCCTAAGAAAATTGTATAAAGTATTGGTTCTGGCGGTCTATAACTATGCTATAACTACTATCTCTAAGTTTGGATAAATTAGAAACTAATAACAATTTAAAATTATTTCGAATTCCGACTGAGAAAGTAAAATTACTTGATTGAACAGTTGAAGCTTTTAGTTTCTTAAGTTTACTTATAATAAAAGTGAGAATCTAAATCTAGTTCATTTAAAATTTTAGATAATTGATGCTGTTAGTAAAATTTTATGAAAAGTATACTCAAGCTCCTCACATGTCTTACCAATTGACATCTAAACTGGTATTGGAGAGCACTGAAAAGCTGAACATACTTCGCTGGAACAAATAGGTGCGCTTAATATGGAATTCAAGGTAATAAAGTGGCAGACTAACTCGCAAGAAGAGGCGCGGCTTTAATGATGATAGAGTATTTATTGTCTAGGCAAAAGACATCTCTCCCTTCTTTTGAACGGCGCAGAGGAAAAAAGAAAGAGAACTATATTGGGAAGGGTTTCCAAGACTACAACAGTCTAAAATTCTTTTAGGGACTTGTAATCTGAAACGCTTTAAGGATTGCATAGAATAAATAAAGAATAACTTAAGAATTATTACGGGAATACTAACCGGTCCCTGTAGATTGAATTATCATCTAACAACGTAAGGAATCTAATTCAACTCAGACTGCCGATAATGTAGAGAAAAGAAAGAAATTACATTGTGGAATGCTCGACTCTAATGCAAAAATGTAGGAGGAACTGAAGAAACACATGACTTTCATTAAAGGTATCGGACTTGAAAAAACACTCTAGTCCGACTAAGTGCCGCCTATAATAGATTTTTTAGGTCGCAGTTTCCTATAGCTTTTACTAATAATACTTAAGCACGTATTTTTATATTATGGTGATGGTGATCGTATTGTTTTACCTATTCATCAACATAAGTGAGTAAGTACAAAAGCTGTTTCATGTTTTTTCAAAAAAGTTCAATTTTCTCACTATATTAAATGAGTGAGTATCTCCTTTTTATAGCAGAAATTTGGAATGTGTACTAGTGATTGGGTTAATTGAACAAAACATTTTACAACAAAAAGCCATTGAGTATTCTTAGTTTAATTAGGTTTTCCACTAAAATTTTTTATTCACAGCTTTTCAAGATATATTTACTGCTTAGCCAATGTTAAGCTTGTAACTACCGACAACCACCATAAGACTTTAACTTACTAAAATCAAACGAATCTTTTAAGAATGACTTGTAAAAACCACACATCACATAAAGAACGTGAATATCAATTTTGAATTGTGAATTTCACTTCCATATTTTAAAAACATTTTCGTATTCTTTTGGAAAGAACACAAAAACTGAATATAAGCTGTTGTATGCCAGACCAAGTGCCAACACTAAGCGAGCAATGGGTGTTTGACAGAAGTGGTTTAGGCAGAGATCTCTCTAGCTACAGAGCATCTCTAGCAGAGATAAATTGTACAAGAAAATTTATAGCTTTTTCAATGATAAAATCAGTTTGATGTGTTAATAGCCATTATAAGTTATTTGTTTTTGAATTCAGATTAGATATAAGTCTCAATAGCTACATCTAAAATAGTTTTAGGCTGGCTCAAATCAGATTGTTGTCCTCAATCTATTTCAACCAGTTTATGTGAACTTCCTCACTATTTTGCTTTCAAATATGTCAGAACGGCTAGGAATTTATTCAAGGAGTAAGTTATTGTATTTATTGTCATAATTTAATTTACATTTGTATTTACAGCCTAGATTTAATAATGTAATCCGCCTGCATTACTGTCAATGGTTGAAACCATTGTATCATATAAACGAAGAGGAAAGAATTGAGTGCGTTGTTGGGTAATTGTA
>NC_051846.1:30305661-30316495 GCF_002237135.1 Teleopsis dalmanni
GTTGTTTTTTCACAATTTCTGCTTTCAAACGATCCAGTAATGCCGTGTAGTAGTTACTATTGATGGTTTTTCCCATTTCGAGATAGTCAATCAAAATTATACCATGTGAATCCCAAAATACTGAAGTCATAACCTTCCCAGCTGACTGTTGTGCCTTTGGACGTTTCGGATGTGGTTCATTGGCTACAGTCCACTCAGATGATAATCGTTTTGATTCCGGAGTGAAGTGATGGATCCATGTTTCATTCATTGTCACATATCGACGCAAAAAATTTGATTTATTATGTGTAAACATATGGTATATTTACATACCAAAGTATATATATTTATATTAAAATACTAAAGAGAGATTGTAAGGTAGAATAAACAATCATAATAAATATAAAAACACAATTGATTTCATTGTTAAAATAAAGAGATTTTAAATATCACAATAAACAAATAGTTATTATTAAAAATATTTAATAAATAAAACAAAGAATTACAATTATGAAATAATAAATAATTATAGAAAAATATTTGCATATTTTAATGTATCCATAATTTCAGATTTCTGTACAGAAACTATTTTGTTGCTAATTATCAACAATAAGTCACATTAACTCTGGGAATTTCGTCAGATTCTTAAGCTTTGACATTGGCCTCACTCAAGCACTCACCCATAAGCGACATAAGTGAATGAAGAACAGAAAAAAATTAGAAAAGAAACAATATAATTAGTAATCGTTCATGCAAGAAGCAATGTTGAAAAGTCGGTGTTTTTGTTTTGAAACTTACAATAGAAACTGCAGACTGTTGCCGCGCCCCTCAGCTATTAGCCTCTAAAGTTATTTAAAACTAAGTACTCGTACGCAGGCAAAACCTAGCCTAAATTGAAGCAAATTTTAAATAGCCATAGGCTCGGTCAATCGCAGCACTTGTATCTCGATGCGTCGTTCAATGATGCATTCTTCACGCAACTAAAGTCACAGAAGAGAAAAAAAATTCTAAAAAATAATCTAAACAGTGTTGTAGTTAAAAGGGGATTTTTAATTTCATACTTCTAATTTCTAATAGAGAAATATAGAGAAATATTGTAATTTATTTAATTATAATTAATGTATAATTATTATTTCTCCACAACCTCACCTTATAGTCGTCATTGTTTTAAGTCTTGATTCCAAGCGAGTATTGTCTTCTGTCGAGGGGGTGCTTGTAAAGCTAATCCAGCACCGAACCTTGAAGACATTTGCAATCAGAAGTTTCGTGTTTTTATTTTATTTTCTCAATATTCAAGTGTCGTTTATCGCTTGTGTACTTTGTTTTTATACATAATTTTCTTTTGGAAAATTAATGTAATTTGTTGCTATTTTTCTATCTATTATAAAAGCTGCGTTTATTGTTCGCTTCACTGTCAGTTGTAATTTTGTTATCGTCAAGATACATTTAACTTGCAATAAACTCGAAAGTTTTGTAAAAAATTCGCAGTTCATTTTGCGAAAATATAAAAATTGTTTTTTTTTATATTTATATTATATATAAAATTACATATCCTTATAATAATGAAGTGCTCAGTTTTATTGTGTCTATTCGTTTTATGCATTGCAACAATTATGGATATAGCGACGGCAGCACCACATCCTAGACCAGAAGAATCTCAAGCTGTGGAAGCGGAGGATCTAGATACAGGTGCACGAGCTGCAGGTGCTGAAGGTGCGGAAAAAGATGATTTGCAGAGTTCTTCTTCGATTGGATATGGTTATTATGATTCACCGTATTATGGCGGATACTATGGCGGATATTATCCCTACTATTCAGGATATTATGGTGGTTTTGGTAAGCTTTAATTATTAGAAATGTCAACAT
Source organism: Teleopsis dalmanni (assembly GCF_002237135.1). Classification (NCBI taxonomy): domain Eukaryota; kingdom Metazoa; phylum Arthropoda; class Insecta; order Diptera; family Diopsidae; genus Teleopsis; species Teleopsis dalmanni. The sequence goes on from NC_051846.1 coordinate 30,307,507, forward strand.
ATCTCACAAATATTATATGATTGCAAGGACTTTAGTTTGAAAACTAAATTATAAGCAATTAGATAGTATGTGGATAGAAGAACAGTGTTTATATGTTTCAACTTGTGAAACTCTAACAGAATGCTCTTATTATTTTAAAAAATATTTGTTAATAATATAATAATCTTTTAGTACGAATTAGAATACACTATATAAATTAAAAGGAAAAATACTAACATTACTCAGTTTTCATTAATAAATAATCTTCAAAATTGATCATAAAATATTAAAGATCAATTTAAAGCATTCAGTGATTATACTTTTAATGGATTTTTTAAATTAATCACATTATATATATAGAGATATTAAAGCTCCAGATATTTAATTGTTGGAAACAAGTAATTATTATTATTATCTTGCTTTAAAATAAATTTTTAAACTTCCTGAATCCGAAAAGTGTTCTTTACGAACTTTTTTATCATTTGTTTAGTGTTTGGTATAATATTTTAAGGTGTATAAGACGGCTAAGGATATTACAATGATAAAAATTTCTATATTAATGATATGTAAATCTGTAGTAAATTTATGTGATATAAAGAGTACTACCAACTAAATTCAGTGTTTCTGTAATATTCTATAAGGAATATTTCTTATAAAATCTTTAAATATTTAATTAGGAGGATTATGGAATATCATTGTGCACAATTTTGTTATAAGCAGTTATGATTATTGATATAATTTATATCGAATTATTGAATATATTACCATTACAAATATCAATTTTAAAGTATATAAGCATATCACTTTATTCTATATTAATCTTTCTTCAAAAAAACACAAATCAAGTGTTCAAAATGCACTGTGTTAGTTTAAAGCTAAACAAATCTGCTCGTCTTCTAACCCATTTAGGTAAAAGAAAATCGGTAACTTTACTTCACTTTAAAGCAGAGAATCATCAACAGATAGACATTCACAAAGATTAAAAGTTCTAAGTAATTATTTTCGCGGTTTATACCAAGAGAAGGAGAAAGAACTTTTAAGCTTTCACTTATTCTGCAGATGCACAACCTTAGAGAGGAGCTAGGCTGTATTCCTTGAGAAACTTTTTTTCGAGAACTACTTCATATATTGATTTTTTTGTGTATTAATTACTACAAATATTGATTTCGGAAATGTTAAAGATTTATTAAATTAAATATAATAATGGAATTTTTTAAATAACGATAACTCTAAGTTAGGTAGATTACTAAACCACTTAAATAGGTAATAATCTGGGATCTTTATATATTCACTCATATACCTACCTCCTTTTATTGACTAAAAATACACATAGTTTTATTTACAACAATAATAAGTATTAAAATATAAATATGAAGACTTAGTGGTCTAGTACACGAGTCTACGGTTTATATTGATAGATTTCAAAGCCTGATATTTGTGATTTCGTACATATATACATAGAACTGAACTAAAAAAATAATGAAAGATCACTGCTTAGCTTAAATATATCACTTAATGATTTTTCTCCAGTAATGGAGATTTCTTACTTGAAATTATTAATTTTTAGTTGATTATATTAATGTTTAATGAAGTATATAGTGCTATTCTTACAAATATATATTTATATTTTAATTTATTATTTATTACTATTTGCTTTAAAATGTTTAATATATTATATCTAACGCACACTCACCTTTGGTTCCTCTTCAATGATATCTTTTGACTTTTTAATTCAACAGGTTATCCACAGTATTCACACTACGGAGGTTATCACCACCTTGGTCACTATGGACACTACTGGTAATTGTTGCGGTAGGAAAACACTTCAACTAAAATAAAAAACTTGTATTAAATGTGAAGCTGATCTATCCTAAACACGAAGTAATTAAATAATAACAAAAAAAAAATGAAAGAAGACATTTACCAAAGTAATTTGAATATTGTTACAAATAATATTTTTTATAGCTTAGCTTTACTTCAATTTATTGTATGTATTAAATTTTATTTATAAGATTAAAATTAAACTTAAACTTTATTTTATTTCGTTTGTAATTAATTTTGAAACGTAAAACTGTAATGAAATAGCAATGAAGGTGCAATAAAGCAATTAAAAATGTAAATAAGTTTTATTTAAGACAATTTTTATTATTCAACTTTACCGTTCAAAGGTAATCATATACTCCACTAGATTATGTTAGATGATATTGAGTAAGCTGCTAAAAGATTGGATTGATAAAAGATAGATTTTTTAGGATGAACTTGTAGATAACACTGGTGAGAATTTGTTTAAGGTTTATATAAAAAAAATTGTTTATGGATGGTCAAAGATGTATTTCTATTCGGTATTTAGTAAACCTAGTGTTGAAGAAGTGTATATGAAATATCTTATACAACAAGAAAAATTTGCAACACTTTCAGGGTCTGCCTAATTGTGCGTATCTTTAAAAAGCTTTATAGACTATTTGAAATTTATTAAAAACGAACTAATTTCTTTTTTAACTAGATCTGATAACATTACTTAAACCATGTTAACTGCACTCAGTACAAATTTTTTTATCACAATTGTCCTCTTCAACGAAGCAACCCGTAAGATTGACCATAACTTTTTATTTTTGTTTCTCGTTTTTATATTCAATTGTGTTAACTATAAACAAATTTTGTTAATAAAAGGCAGTTACGTTAGTGCCTATTCATTAATATCTAAGACAGACATCTAAGACAGTAAGGATTATTTATAATACCTCGTATTTATTATAATTTCATTTCGTAGGTTTCAAATGTCAAATCTCTACAAAAGCTAGTCACAGGAACTATAACTATCAAATAAGTTTCACGATAGATCATTACAGTATACTCTACTATATGTATTTAGTGATGGATGTGGTTATTTTTCTTTTACAATAGAGATATTATGGTCCTAGTAAATGGAGTACTTTGTTAAAATCTAAAAATTGTGCATATTATTTGTAAGAATTCGAAATTAGCATTTTTGCAGTACACTAACCTTGTAAAATTTAGATTTCGACCGGATTTAATATAGCACAATTCGTTCCCGAAATTTAATTGAACAAAAGTTATTCTCGTTTTTTAAAGAGTAGCTACTCCATGGCATTAAAGTACTTCTTTCATGTAATTTTGCTGTCGAAATATATATCCAGGTATTTTGTTGACCTAAATTGTGTAATCAGAATATAATCGTAATTAGTGTAGATTTGTCCGGATTGTGTATTATCTTTCTATTTAAGAGTCACTCGTTGATTATACTTAGTTGAATCTACAGTAATTGAAGTACTTCGCAAGCGTACGTCATCATTATGTTACCTGTTCAACAACCGATGACAGCAAGCTAATATCATTTATTTCTTAGTCTCCTAGGATATAGCCTCCTATAGCCTATAGTATGCTATAGCGTAGATTAGGATGCAAATCGTAATCCTATTCTTGAGTATGTTACAATATAAATATAGCATTGGGATTAACGTAGAACTCTAGCAATGTTGGGATAGAAAACTAAAGTTTTGTTCTGACGCTGTAAAACATATCATCGAATAGTATTGTTTGAAAGAAGATGAATTTGTAAAAACAAAAATTTGAAAAGAACATTATTTTATATAGCTGTGGTTTATGCATTAGTTATAAATAATAGTATAGTAAGTGCAATAGTTATATAAGAGAATGCACTCAAAACTCATATTGTAACATGGAATTTTGTAACTAACTTATATAATGCGCTCTTTAACCTGCAGATTATGTGTACTTCCTTAAAGAATATATAACCAATTGGAAGGATGGGATAGGAAACTTGACTATTTCCGTTTAAGTTTTACTCACGCAAATATCCAACAAAAGATTAAGATTTCTTGTTAGTAAATATGCAGTATTATGTGCATTATGATAAAGGATTACTGCACTTCTAAAGACTTCAGATGTTTGATAGTTCTCAACAGCATGTACTGATCTTCGGTAGTGAATAGATATAGCTTGATTAAATAATCTGCTGTAGTTTTAATCTCAATTTCCCTTAATTATGCTTTCAAATCATACACTTACAGTCTTATTAAAAAGTATTATATCGACTGGGTTGTGGCTTAACTGTCAGTTTTCACATATAATATTTTATTGAGATTAATATTCATTAGATGGATATGAGTGTTCTCTACATAATCTAATCGCATTAATTTGAATCTCATAAAATGAGTTTTATATATTTTTCATTCTTTATTCTGAAACTTAATTCATATATGTTTTCTCACATTCCATTTAATTTCTTAAAAATAATTTTTTTTGTGCATTTTTAACTGTAGTAGTTCTACTTATGATATTAATTTATGCAATATATTCTGCTATTGTATAATTAGCAAATTAATCAAAAATAAATTACATTTCGTGTTCTAACCAATAAAAATTATATTCCATTAAGTATTCCGATTCCGTAAATTTTGGGTACGTGTTTTGCATGTATGAATTATTGCGGTGCTAGCTTCTGTCTTCTCTGACATTTCTATGGAGCTAGTTTCACTTTTGCTTGAAATTATTAAATACTATAAATAGTCAAATGATAAATTATAATGAAAAAAAATTAGAAAACGCTTCAAAATTTCATTCTCAAGCCAAAGTTTAAAGATATTTCAAATAAAATTTTTTTAAACAAAAACTGGATCGCACTCAGCTATTGTTTCATTATTAAAGCAATAAATTATATTATTAAATTGTACAAAATTTTAATTATGAGTATTTACTTTAAAAGTATAAGAAATATATATATTATATATTTATTTATATATGTGATATAAATAAATATATTTTTAAATTGTGGTTTTTAGCTAATAATTAAATCAATGTTCTGGGGTTCAGAATTAAATTTAATTTTTTTATATTCAGAATACATATAAATATATATGTATGTATATATATATACAATGTTTATATTTAATGCAAATTAATTGCATATAAAACAGAATATTTGCGTTGGTATTAAATTTAAACGCAATGGCGGCTTTAATATTACGAATGTTTAATCGGTTTTAAAAATAATTTTTTATTAATAAATATTATTTAGAAAATTCACAAATAAATAAGAATTAAGAATAACAAAACATTTTAAACATTAATAAAACAGTAATTTTATTTGTTTATACTATTTTAATCCCTTCGCTATGTATTATAAAACTATGGTTTGTATACACATATATTCATTAGAACTTGTTAATTTCTTCTCGGAAAATTTTTACACATGCCAAAGAAAAATGTGGAACAGGTTATCAGTTTCAAGAATTATTTGGAACTATAACATGTTCTCCTAATTTTTAAAGTTATTAACACCATAAATTATTATTAAAAAATAAAAAAAGATTATGGAATATTAGAAACATAAGAATTCTGTATAAAATCAATAAACAATTTTTTTTAAAAAAATTTTAAGATCTTCCATAAAGGCTTTCTCATCTTATATTCGACTAGTTTAAAGATTGCGAATAAAAATTTAATTTTGTGGTTCTGAAAGTAAACGGTAGTAAAACACATTTATGATGACTGAATTTCAATCAAAATTTTTATTCTCTAGTCATATAATATTTGGATCGAATGAGTTCAATTAAACATCTTAAGGAATTGGATCCCTTTAAGATAATTTTCAATGACAGAGACGGCGCATAGCTGATATTAGCACGGTTAAAAATTGATGAATGTTTATTTTTAAAATGTTGACAATGTGTTGAGTTCGAGCAATATAATAACAAAAATAAAGTCAATTATATCACATGATGTTATATCAAAAAATCATATGATGTTAATGTCGAATTCATATCACCGTTTTGGTGAAAGTACTCAACTGGAAAATTCTTATACCTAAAAGATAGAAAAAGAAATACTGTGTTGTTTGAAAAATCGATCTATGGAGTTCTCATATTTTCTACACCCATATATTCTAAAATCCACATGCAGCTGTAAGGATCACGATTTATAATGTGTTTGCCTGGAAAAAAAGTTATTGAATATATTATTATCGCTGAGACATTAAATTGAGCGAATTTAGCTGTTCATAATCCTTTGAGATGCCTGGTTTCAATCTTAAAGCACGACATATTGATTTCTCAAGTTTTTGTATAAAAAATGTATGCCGTCGAATTGACATTTGTGATATGGTTTTCAAGCATTATTATTGTAATCTATTTCTGAAACATATTAATGAAAATGAAATGGATGAAAAATTAGTTATCTACAAGAGTGATAAGAGCCAAAGATTATAGTGTAAAAAAGATGAACCTGGTCAAAGCACTTTCAAAGCCAAAATTTGTCACAAAATGGTAATGATATATATTTGATGAGATTTCAAAGGAATCATTTTTCATTGAACTGGACAACCGGACAAAATAGACGATCACTTTTGATGTATGATATTATCACCGGGACAAATTTAATGACTCACTTATATAAAAAAGGCGAGAATTGATTAATTAAAATAGTATTGTGTTCCATTATGATAATGTCAGATCCAATACAAATTTGGAAACTCTGTTATAGATTGGTTGAAAAATACTGCCACGCCCACGATATTTTCTTAATAACTAGTTATTGCTTATTCTAGTCTCTATAATATTTTTTTGATAGTAAAATATAAGATGATCTTTACTTCACAACAAGATGATACAAATTGACTAAAACAATTTTTTTCAGAAGAGAAAAAATATTTTATGGGTATGTATATATTACTGTCAGGAAAATGACATTCTGGTATCGAACCTCAATGGACAATGTACACATTCGTATAATTTAATTAAATATTATTGAATATTGAATAGAAATATTGAATAAAAATCTATTGATTAAAAAAAAAGTAATTACTATCCGAACAACTTACGAATAGATGATATAAAAAACTTGCTACAATAGGTTTTTTTTGTCAGATAAGATTACATATAAGTGGAAGCCTATTCCTCTGGATTATTTAGACGGAATCACTTATAATCCTAAACAATTTTAATCCTTATCCTTGAAGCGCACTCGTTCTGTTTGATTTTTTTAAATACTTTTAGACAGCTTTGACAAATTGAATTGTGTGGACATCAACAATCGTAGCGGGTTTTTATTTACATCCTGTGCACATTTTGAGCAACATTTTGAGTAACATTTTGGGAATAATGACATTCATAAAAAACTAAGATACAATTTTTAATACGCAAATATTAAAAAAAATATTTCATGTACATCTTTTTCTAGATCTGAAAAATAGTTCCAAGTTTATGGAAAAAGGAATTTTTCTTCACTTTAATAATATGGCAGCAAATAAGACCTAACTTTTTGTAAAGATATACTTATTCTTTTAAATCATTCAAGAAGTATTTTATTATTTTCAGATACAACCATTTTTTATAAAATTTTTCAGATTATAAATGAGTTTAAATCTAAATCTGAGAAGCACTAATAATTTTAACAATTAAATCGAAATTTGTTCAAATAAAAATTAAAAAAAAAATATTTGTTGAAATAAGTATTTTAACCTTCTTTGATTTATAATTGCAATTTCAAAATTTAATTAAATAAAATTAATTAAACAATTAGCCAATGCTAAAAGAATCTGAAATAAATTTGTTAAAATCAACAGTTTCATTAACTTCTTTAAATGTCAGCAAAAGCATTAATTGTGTATGAAATAATAATTAATCATTTAAACGTAAGAAATAGATAAAATCGAATAATTTGTTAATAATTACTTAAAATATTGATATATTAGTTTAATATTTATAACACAATTATGAGAGCCCACATTAAATAACAATAGACCACGGAAGACCACGACAAATTAAAGCGCCCAGATCAATGTAAATGTTTGAAATAACAAATGCCAGCATTAAAGCATCAAAATAAATAAAATAAAATATTAAAAAAATTAAAAAAATAATACATTTGTATTTGCATTTGATTGAAAATTTGTTAGATTTAAATAAATTCTTTAACAAATTAATTATGTTGGAGAATAGTAAATATTTCAAAAGGCTCGGAGTCAAAGTATCTTGTGAGCGTAAGTCGGATTATTCGTGACTGTAGCGGTTCCGACTTTGGTGACTGCTCGACTGCATTGAATGGGTTAGATTTGCTGTTATCTGATGGCTATTGTTTGACAAGAGAAAAGAATGCTAATTAAATGTGTTAATGACCTTCCTGCCATTATATTTCTGCATATGATACTCAATATCTCAATATCAAGTTCAAAATTAATAATAGCCATTATTGATTTCTTTCATTTGTGGATAAAAGATTTTTTCTTACATTGTGCGGTGCAGCGAACAATGCCAAAATGCTAATGCTAATGTTGATGCTGATGCCGTTGTCTATGGCTTGAATTGGGAAGTCAGACTCTTCCAACTATGGTTGTTGCTTTTGATGTATTAATTAATAAAACGTTATTATGATTGTTTTGTTTTCTTGGCTAAAGATAAAAGATATAAATTATTTGTAATTTTGTTAAAATAAATTAACTACATTTGGTCAAATCATTATGACGCCCACATAGCTGACTGCCTGAATTTCTATTAATAAATCAATCGATAAAGCTGTTCCCATTTTTGGTATACGAGTATGTTTATTCATGTACATGTTTTGTCAAATTTTATTATCATATCACAAATTATATTAATAAAACATAATGTGTTAGAAGAATAAATACAAAAGAGATTAGTTTGATTTTATAGATATATACATTGTTTTGAAAAAATTTGTTTTTTTAAGTAATATATGTTACTTATATGGTAAATATGGTTTTTGAAAGAATTAGTAAGGTCCTTAATGACACTTAGTTAAAGTTATCCATCTACGAGTATAATTAAAAAACTATCAAATCAAATCAAATTATATCAAATCAAATCAAATCATATCAAATCATATCAAATCATAACAAATCATATCAAATCATATCAAGTCATATTAAATCATATCATATCATATCATATCATATCATATCATATCATATCATATCATATCATATCATATCATATCATATCATATCATATCA
>NC_051846.1:30316595-30397458 GCF_002237135.1 Teleopsis dalmanni
ACATACTCTCTCTATGAGTATAAATTCTTATATCCTTTATAACCCATAATAGCCTAATTAACTTTATAACCCATATAAGCCTTACAAGCTTTATATTCCTTATAAACCGTATAACCCTTATAAGCACTATAACCTTTATAAGCACTATATCCCTTATAAGCTTATAACTCTTATAAGCCTTATGTCTCTTAATCTTTGTAAGCTTTTTGGAGCGGATGTTCGTGAATACATTTATAGCACTAACATAAATTTTGCCAAGTTATATAAAACAACTGTTTATTGTGATTTTCAGTACAACAGTAAATGGGCTTATGAAATATCCTATTATATATGCAAGTATATATAACACGGTCAAGTCATTTACGAAAAAAATATATTAAAACCTTTAATTGAAGGCTAAGAAAGATAGGCTCAATACTGTCTTTCATTGAAAATATCGGACTTGGAGATAAATTTTAATTCGACCAAGGGTCACAAAAATCTTTTACATTCGCAGTGTACTATCCCTTTTCCTAATAATAATCTATTTTACAATATTGCAAATATTATGTATATATAAGTGTTTTGTATTCCTTTATCTTTATTTTATTTCTTTCTATCGACAAAGACCACTTGTGAAATATAACATAATTACAAAGTTGTATATATATTGGTTGTATATATTGTTATAATTAACTCCTTGAAAACTGTTTTAACTCATCTATATGCAATGATCATATTGAAAATAGTAAAAATAAAAATGACACTTTTGTGCAGTATACATATGTACACAACTATCTTTAATATTTACCAGTCAATTTAATAATATCTATGTGTATTAATTTGTCAAATATATTTTTAGTTTATATCTGCATCTACTACTGAGTGCGTCAATAGAAACTCGTCCAGCTTCGAGAGAAACCTAACATATACATATAGACCATTTGAAAGCAAACAGGACTTTGAACTAAGGCCGTCTATTGGGAACTATATGCGTTGGTGAGTTAGATAGTATACTTTTAGATTCCTTGATATTTAATACCTATTATAAATAATTACAAATACGTAGTTTTTAATAGATCCCATAAGTTTCGACTTCATTTCACAGGATTTAATAGAAACTATTTAAACTAACAGTTATTGTAATTATTAGTTACCACACCACTACAGTTAAATAATGTGAAAATTATATATTGTATTATATTCTTTTATGAAGAGGATATATTTTAGTTTAAACTTTAATAGTCCATAAAAATTGATGATCCTCTATAAAAATATATCTTAACTCTGAAGCTAACAAAAATTGATGTAATTGAAAAACTATTTCCAAGCCAAAATATCAGTGAGTACTTGTTTTATTTGTTTTATATTATAGATAGTATCTTTATTCTATCCTTTTTTAGCATTGAAAATGTTTAAACTAAAGTTCTCTCTAGACAAGTTTTTTCTATATAATTGTTTTTCATGTTTTTAGTAAAACTAGCTAACATTGTTTTAAATTTAATTTTAAAAAATTTATTTAAAGTTTTTCTGTAGATATTTTTTTTAGTGCAATTAGCTGGCTGTATTTTATTTTTAGTTCTAAAAATTTTAAAAGACGGGTTTTCTGTAGCGATTTCTAAGCATAACGAAACATTTCTTTGTATTATCTTGCCAGTTTTTACTAATGTTAGCTGGGACTTCTGAAAACTAGCAGTTTACAGTTTATTTATATTAATGTATGTATGTATTTCAGATAGGTTCTCTCTGTAATTGATATCAACTATTTTAAATCTGGAAATTTATAAACATTTTCAGTACTGAAGTAAGTGATGTTAAGAACTTCTTTATTTATTTAATATTTGTACTATACATATAAAAAAAATTATGTATTATATATACAACCTTATACATATATTCAAAGAAGTTAATAAAAACGAGTATATAGCGCTGTTGTATTTAAAATATTTTGTGAACCCTTGCCCGATAATTGAATCTTCAATCTTCAGAATTTTTTCAAAATAATTAAATAAATTTTGGTGTTCCTCTTGTAGATGGAAAAGTAGTTAGCTAAGAATATTAGCATTTATTCCTTCCTTTTATTTTCCATGATATTGTACTCGTTTTCATACTAACCCATTCCATTCAGAATCGGCGCCGTTACTACAAGTAATATATGATCTAGAAATAAGTTCTAGAAGAAAAAAATTAACACTTACGCATTTCAAAGTCAATTTAATAAATTAATTAGCAATATTTTTTTATATATTTTTTTATTTGTTTATAAATATTTCGTAAAAAATTTAACACTTTGTCAAATAAAATAATAAAAATTATTAAATAAAAAGTATGAGTATTTCGGCTTAATTAAAAATATTAGAACACAAAACAGATAAATTAACATTAAATACAGCTTTTCGTAATTTTATGCCTTTCATATTCTTTAATATACAATGACTAATTTTCGTTATTGGGCCAAGCCCAGGTACAGCTTTAAATCTAAATTTTAAATTAAATTTTCTCGTAGCTTTTTCTTTAATAAGAAAATCACTAAACGCTAAACAAAAATCGAACAATTTACAATTCAAGTGCTTAATAGTAAAATCCTATCGCCGGTCGTGGGTATGAGTACCCGCTGTCTTTTGGCAGTGGTGGGGGGAATGGAATTTCTGGTTTTGGATACGAATAACCCTTGGTAGGTTGGGGTGCTGGAGGTGGTATATATTTAGGTGGTGGTGGTAAAGTTGGTTTTGGTGGCGGTGGTGGTATATATTTTGGAGTTGGTGGTATTATAGGTTGTGGTGGAGGAACATATCTTGGTTGTGTTGGTGGTGGGAATGGAATTTCTGGTACGGGATAAGAATAACCCTTAGTAGGTTGAGGTGCTGGAGGTGGTATGTACTTAGGAGGAGGAGGTAAAGTTGGTTTCGGTGGTGGTGGTATATATTTTTTAGTTGGAGGTATTATAGGTTGTGGTGGAGGGACATATTTCGGTTGTGTTGGTGGTGGGAATGGAATTTCTGGTACTGGATAGGAATAACCTTTAGTTGGCTGAGGTGCTGGAGGTGGTATATATTTAGGTGTTGGTGGAGTTGGTTTTGGTGCTGGTGGTATATACCTGGTTGGTGGTGGTGGTGGAGGCACATATTTTGGTTGCGTTGGTGGTGGGAATTTAATTTCTGGTACTGGATAGGAATAACCCTTTGTAGGTTGAGGTGCTGGAGGTGGTATATATTTAGGTGGTGGTGGTAAAGTTGGTTTTGGTGGCGGTGGTGGTATATATTTTGGAGTTGGTGGTATTATAGGTTGTGGTGGAGGAACATATCTTGGTTGTGTTGGTGGTGGGAATGGAATTTCTGGTACTGGATAGGAATAACCTTTAGTTGGTTGAGGTGCTGGAGGTGGTATATACTTAGGTGGTGGTGGCAGGGTTGGTTTTGGTGGTGGTGGTATATATTTTTTAGTTGGAGGAGGGAATGGAATTTCTGGTACTGGATAAGAATAACCCTTAGTAGGTTGAGGTGCTGGAGGTGGTATGTACTTAGGTGGTGGTGGTAAAGTTGGTTTTGGTGGCGGTGGTGGTATATACTTTGGAGTTGGTGGTATTATAGGTTGTGGTGGTGGTACATATTTCGGTTGTGTTGGTGGTGGGAATGGAATTTCTGGTACTGGATAGGAATAACCTTTAGTTGGCTGAGGTGCTGGAGGTGGTATATATTTAGGTGTTGGTGGAGTTGGTTTTGGTGCTGGTGGTATATACCTTGTTGGTGGTGGTGGTGGTGGTGGTGGAGGCACATATTTTGGTTGCGTTGGTGGTGGGAATGGAATTTCTGGTACTGGATAAGAATAACCCTTAGTTGGTTGTGGTGCTGGCGGTGGTATGTACTTAGGTGGTGGTGGTAAAGTTGGTTGCGGTGGCGGTGGTATATATTTTATTTTCGGTTGCGTTGGTGGTGGTATATATTTGATTTGTGGCTTCGTTGGTGGTGGGAATGGAATTACTGGTGTTGGATAGGAGTATCCTTTAGTTGGTTGCGGTGGTGGCGGCGGTGGTGGGAATTTTACAACTGGTTTTGGATAATCATAACCAAGGTGCTGGGAGACATCATCATAATATTGCGCTGTTGTAAGCGCTAATAATGCTGTCAGCACAAAGCTGAGTATATACAACTTCTGTAAAGAAAAGAAAAGAACATTAATTCAATAAAATCCAATTACGTATTTAAGTTTGCTTTATTGGACTTAATGTTTTTTAATTTATAATTTATAATCTAATGAATTTTACTCAATTTTTTGGAATTTTCTTTATTTACTTAAATATTTAAATATTTCTTATTAATATGCATCAGAACAAAATTTAATCGATTAGAGTTTTAAACCATTATTTAAATATATAAATAAATTTTTTTATATCAATGTTTTATACTAAATAATAATTTGTTTTATATATTTTATAAGTTCGACTGTAAAGTATATATAACTGTTATGAATGAAGTTTTTGTTATGAGGCCATCTACGGAGAATTAAATAAGTCAGAAAAGTATATTCTTTGTTGAAGTACTGTCAAAATTTCATGACATTTTAATGATACGTTGTGAATTTTATTTCAACACATTTCAAAATAAAAGTTTAAATGTGCTTCATGACTTTTCTATATGGTTTTCAATTTATGCACATATATTATATTTGCCTTTAATCAATGTCTGCTTCATAATTAATGATCTGCACAAGGAACTATAATTAATTCTGTTAGTGAGTCAAGCATTTTGTTTCATTTTTAAAATATTTGGCGCCGGATTGAGTTTTACGTTTAACAAAAAACCCATATTCAAAAAGTTTCATAGCTTTTCGTAATATTAAATAGGTCAGGTTCATTGCTATGAGGTGTGTCTGAAGAGAACAGAGAAACAATTCAATGAACTTTGAAATATTTTGGGTAAATTGGTATTCGATGACAGTACAATGCTTGCGGGTAACATACTATTTACTATATTCGATTAATTATTATATAATAATACTTAATTAATATATGTACTTTTATGTAAATGCTTGAAAAAGTATGAACGATATAATATAATATAAATAAGATTGAGTAAAATTGTATAACATGGTATAGCATGAATTCTCTTACATATCTTTTACTGAACAAAAAATAGAATGAATCAAGTATGATATATAAAAAATATAGTGAGTAATAAATTAGTTTGAAAAATATTTCTAAATCCAATTTTATTAATTTTAAATTTTATAATGTTTACAGTTTGTATCTAAGCCTATTTTTAATTTGTCTTAATTTTGACATAAAATTTGATGAGGAAAATTTTGCAACTAGTTAATTAAGTAAATTAAATACAAGTTTCTAATGGTTTTGCAGTAACATTTTCCACATTTTTTTATTAGAATTTTTATTAGGAAATTTCAAATTTTTATTTACTGCAGTTTTATTTAATAAATTATGCGGAAGTTTACTGTAAGCTGCGAAGAAATACAAATACTTAAACTAAAAAATATATGTCAAGAGCAACAAGTTGGCGTAAGATTTCGCTTGTAAAATGTCAATTAATTGAAAATCTTCAAGAAATAAAATTGAAATCAAATATTTGTTAACTGTTATCAACCACTTAAATCCAAACTAAAGAATTCGGCACCAAAGTTTCATCATAAATCATTTTATTTTTATGATTTACAAAACACTGTAAGAAATTTAATCAATTTTCGAATAAAATTGATTAAATTCATAGAGTTGATGATGCTTTAGGTGTCAAACATTTATTGATGAACTTTTTTTAGGCTTTTGGAAGATACTCTAAACAATTTTTTAATTAAAATGTTATTTCAAAAATATTATTTGACAAATGTAGTTTTTTGAGAAAATGGTAAAACAATTCACTCATTGCTCTGTTTTATTTATCATGAGAAATCAACATACTTAAGACATAGCGTTATTCAAGCTGATGTATAATGAAGTTTATTTTCTTCCAAAATAGCTAAACTGAACTTAATAATAGATACATATTATATCCAAGATACTAAACTAACGTAGTTTTGGCTTTTGTGAATTGGTTAGGAGCACAAAAGACTAATCACATATATGGTGAATTTGCCATAAACTTATGGCCGAGTTGAACGTGAATAAAACGAAGAGCTTATTTATCTTCAACAAACCTGCATTTCGTGTACTTATTGTAAGTAGTATAGGGGCATTTCGTCATTCTATCGATACTTCTATGGTGGCGTATTTGGACAAATAGACTATGTGGAAGTTGCTACGATAAAAATAAAACAGAATCCAATAATCTTTCTATGTGCTTTTCCGACAGTACAGCTGAAACCGTTTCGTCGTTGGACTGACAGACAGCGATAAAGAAATTAGAGTTGTCGGATTTATCCAGCTTTATCTAGAAGACCAAATTGCTTGACAACGACAATACCAAATGATAACAACAGTATGTGTAACTCACACTCTCAAAAAAAACATTGTGGTGATCAATATGACTAATAAATATATTCGAGTGGAACTGCTGATAGCCCAATCCTAATCTAATTTAATAGAGTTTTGTTTAGGAAGCAGGTATTATAAACCAATACAATCTTAAAGCAAATCATGAAAATATGATATAATCCGGATAAATGTTTTTGATCGAAAATTTATTGCTATATCACAGTATAACTCATTGAAAGAAATATTCAAAAACCAGTAAAATGAAAAATATGTTTTAGGGGAAGTGGTACTACTATCTTTCCATAAAAAAATCTCATTAATTGTGGTATTAAATGTGGTTGAAAATCTCTATTGATAGATTTTTGTGATGTCAGACATTATTAATGCAATTAATATAGGCAATAATGGAAACTTTCAGTTATTTATGAACTTTAATACACGCTTGATTTTACATCAACATTCTTTTAGGTGTCAAGCTACTTTCATCAAGTAATTTGTTTATACTTTTGAAGACCTGAACTTCAATCGCCAGCTAGCAAGCTGCAGCTCCGTCATCTTCACGGGCCCATATCCACTTCGGTCGATACAAACCCATTCCCTCAGTACATTGTCAGTTACTCAAAACATCTTCCCGCGCTCATGCAAACGGATCGATCGCTGCTCCACATATTGAGATAGTACCTCCTGCTACAAGACTAACGCACCCAGGCGTTTCCAGTTTTGGGAACATTGGTTTTCTGTCTTGTCATTTCTATATCTTTTAATATTTGTGCTAAAAGTTCCATGTGCGATCTTACTCTCAAATATTCACAGCTATCTATATCAATAAAAACTGTCACTATCTTTTAAACCCATAGGTTACAATCGTCTTTAGTACCATTATGTAGAGGTTCAATTCATGATTTCACTATATAAGTTGAAAATAAAATATTTTTATATGAAAAGAATATGTCTTATTTGTTACTTTAATGAGGTGTTGGATATTCTGTTTATGGCCGTTGTCGGTGATGACCTAGGAAGTTGCTGTTCTTAATCCTCTCGATACAATGTTTTTTCATGTTTATTCTTCGTGATTGTTATCTGTTGTTACTTCGTGACAATTTTATGTATTTTGGTTATTTCTTCTCTTATAGGCAGACCAATGTTCAAATATCTTCTATTTCGGCCTAATAAAACTAATTTATTCCGGTCACATAGTGCTATAAATTCGTTACGCGTTTTAAAGATACACACTTTTATTAAAAAAAAAAAAAAAGAACACCTTAAAATATCAACAAGTTTTTCGCATTGAATTACGAAATTAATTTATGGATTCTAAATTTTTTTAAAACTTGTATATATAAATTAACTACTTCTATGAAAATTACTTAATTAATTAAATTGCTGTATAAAATATAATTAATTTAATTTTAATTCACTTAATTATTTTTTGAATTTTATGTTTATTTTATCGCAAAAAAATCTGCGCCTCCATCAATTAAAAGTAAAATGACAAATCTATATTTAAATATTTTGAAAGGGTTTAATGACAACTAATAAAATATATTGAAATCCATTTAAATGTTTATTTAAACAAAATCGAGTTCGGTAAAATCAAACTAAAAATGCAAAACAAGGAAGAACTTAACTAATAAGATGAAACCTAATAAATATTCAAATTTTATCAGAAACCGAGTTAAGGCGATTAACGCAAACTATTTTTGTGTCTTAAAGCAAATATAAAAGCTATTTAATATACAAAAAAAAAATATCTATGAAATTCTAAGTAGAAATACTTCTAAACCAATAACTCAGAAGGCAATTCATAAACAAAACAACTTTCATGCATGAAATTCTTCCAAAATTTTATTTAATTTATGGAATTTTTTCGCTAAAATTTTGGAAAGCAACTGAACAAGTTTCGACTCTGAGAACATAAATCAGCACCTACACAAGATCTCTATGACATGTTATACTTTGATTAAAATTTATTTGTACTTCAAAATCAAAAAAAATTAATAAATTTAAATTACGTTATAGCAGTATTGACAAACGAAGTTTAATCTTCTCTTTTGCGGTACTCAAATGACTAAAACTCATCAATATTAACAAAGCAGAAATATTTTAATTATTTACTTCGAGTGCTTGCCAATTTTCTGCTAAGTATGCTCCAAACTCGTGTCATTCGGTGTTGGAAGACTTCAACACCTCCTCAGATGATATAATCATTCGTTTGCTTTCAATTCGCATCTTCAACTTGTCAATATTAACAATCAGAATTCCAAATTGATTCGGCAACTTCAACAACATATTTGCTAGATACTTTGTTTTACGAGTATTAGAAACACTTAATCGAGATTTTTAAACGTGATTTTTACTATGGCTAGTTACCTTATAAGGTTCTTCAGAGAACATCAAACAAAGATATAATCTCACTAGTCTGCTACAGATGTGAACGATTTTATGTATGAAGTTGTTATGTAAAATGTAACAATCAACTTTTGCAATTATGGCACAGAATATTAATGCCTGCGAAACACTTTGTATCTGTTGTTTCATACAATAATTGTGTATTATTTCATTATAATTGCAAAATCTAGAATCTTGAATTTATGACTTTGTTTTATTAAAAAATAATCAATTTCATTCACATAGAGCTTATGTCAATTTATGCTTTTCAAAATCTTTATTCATCACTTTTTTTTTATATAATTTTTGCATATGGAATATTTATGAGAAATTCATTTCCGTAGTTTTAGTTTATATTGTTGAAGTGTTGAATTCATTTCAGTCATTTTCCCATATGCAAATTTGTTTTTTTTTTGAACAATCAAAAAGCAATGCCCGTAACCGATACATAATTGAATTGAATAAGTACTTATATATAATTTTGAAATATAAAAATTAATAATTAACATTCTGTTGCCTTTACTAGAGTGATTCTGATATCCGCGGCACGCCCATAACGGATGCAGTATGGATTAGTAGGTTGCCTACGCCAAGACGAAGAAAAGGAATAATCAAGCTAATACTTTTTATATATGTTTTCAAAACTAAAAGAAAAAAGTCATTAAAAATATTTTAAATTGGAAGAGATTCTCTTAATATATATCTTAACCGATATATATCTCGAGAATCGCTATTTTTAATGCAGTCTAATGCGTGCAGTGCATTGCATGGAATACTAATTCACCCGAATTGGTCAAATTCTATGCCAAATCAAAGAGAACGCAATGGATCTATTTGTATTCAACGTGGATGCAATTCAGACCAAGTGGGATACTAAGTAAGAAGAATGCGAAACACCGTAGAACAAGAAACTCAGAGAAGCGAGGATCCATATGTGGTCTTCGTTGATTTGCATTTACACTTCACTACATCGAATGCTAAATCGACATCGAAAGCGCAATGAATCCATATCTGGTCAATATGGATACAATCTTAGACCTTCCAATTAGTCTCTACATTGGATACTAAGTTAAAAAAAGGATGAAAATAACAAAAGAATGAAAAACATGTTATAATAACAAGCATTATGAAGTTGTGATTTATGTAGACTTAACTTTAATTCTAGCAATTACTTTACTAACTGGAATACTAAATTTCCAGCACAAAAAAGCTCTTTCAACAAAAACCGTAGAGAAGCGTAATAGATGTGGTCTACATAAATTCAACCTTAAACCTACCAATTAGATTTAAAAATAATATGTTCTGAAAACAAATCTTTAATTAAATAGAAAATGCAATACTACAAATCTCAGAATGGTTACAGGCTTCTCGGGGAGGTATGCAGATCTGAGGTCAATTATTGCTTAGTCTGATGAAGTGATAAACAATAATCTAGTGAAGGCACAAAGAGGGGTTTTGAGGAAACCTCGCAGTTAATAGAGAGTAAAAGTACTCAGGTGCACTGACTCAACTAGCTTCAACATAATATTACTCTAATACCATGTTAAGTTACGTATAATGATGAATTTACTAAATATTTTTGAAGTATGGGTATTCATCTTTAGTTATTTTCAAATCATGAATCAAATAATTGATATAATATTTGAAGTAATAAAAAATTTGAAACAAAAACTATTTTCTTTAATATAAAAAAAATTATTCTGAAATTGATTTTACACTTATATCGATGGCTTCTGAATACTAAAAACATTAAATGGAGCATTTATTTGAACATTTTATGAATATTAAAAAGCTATCAAACATTGCAGTTATTAGAATCAGACACATGTTACTAAAGATTCTTTATATAATCAATTAATATACATTTTATATAAAGTATATAAATAATTTATGTTTATGTTTTTGATTGGCACTCCTTAAAATGCTGAGCACTTGAGAAATTACTATATATGACACTTAAGAGCAATCGAATAATGTTCAGAGATCACTTATCAAACTTAAACTTTGGAAAAATCCTACTATTCTTCTTCATATTATTCTTATAAAATCGATACAAATACTAGAAACTGGTTAAAAACTGGCTGGAAATATTTTATACTGACCTATTTTTTAATTCATATAAAAATATTTATTACATGTGTTATAAGTTAACATAGAAGTTATGTACTTATAAAAATGTCAGACGATCATTATTTTGTTACAAACTTAAATTAATTAAATCAATTTCAATAAGCATTACAAAATTTTATTGTTTTCAGTGTCTCTAAAAATTCTTAAGCTATTAAATTTAATATAAATTTAGACTATTACACCCAATGTAACACCAATAAAACATCAATAAAATATTAGTCACATTTATTTTATTGCACATACTTCTACATCTGACTTTACTTCACTACCAGTGATGTAGTTGTGATTTTATTAAAGAGAGATAAAGTGTAATTTTGGTAAAAAGTTTTAAATAAGTTCATTTTTGATGTCTTCAGGATTTCATAATATGGAATTTAAAATAAAATTTTTTTAGTTACATTTAACATCTATAGTTGTAGACAACTTTTAATTATAAATAAGAAATTAATTAATTTATGTTTTCGTAATGTTTAAATAATGTTTTCGTAGTTTAAAAACCATCAGTTCCCTTTGCATTTCACTCTTTTTCCTTAAAAGTGTAGAAATATCTTTAACGTTATTTACTAATCTAACTAATATAATTGAACATTAAAAATGTTCTCATTAGAAAGCAAAGTAACTTTATTATTAGTATATACTTTGGACCAGTAATTATATTACTCATTTCTCTCTTCTTCTTTCTCTCCTCTTCTCTCTTCTTCTTTCTTCATTCTTCTCTCTCTCCTCTTCTCTCTCTCTCTTCTTCTCTCTTCTGTTCTCTTCGTTTTTGTTCTCTGTTTTCTCTTGTCTCTTTCTCTTTTTCTCTCGCTCTCTCTTTCTCTCTTAATATCCCTCTCCCTCTCTGTCACTCTCCTTCTATATACATATATGAACAACTTAAGTATATAAACCACTAAATATTCAAAAATAGACAACACAAAAATAATACTTTATTTTTTCGCTTTCTATCTAGCTACTCCATTGTATACTCGATATCTATATAAATGACTAGTTATTTAAAGTACAACCTTAAACCAGTATTATCCTTTCTTCGTTATATCTGCCTCTCTTTAACTTCCCAAAACTATATTATTTAAGTATAAAAAACAGAAACTATTATACCGTCGATCTCAAGTGAATACTACTTTCTCTCTCGCACTTCCCTTATCTACTCTATTATATACTCCCTGACTTCATAAATTACAAGTTATTGAATTCTACAACCTACTTTTTGTTCTATCTCTCTTTCTGCCTTTTTATCTCTTCCTCTCTAGCTACACACTATGCTTTTTAAGTATAGAAAACCATAAGTATTAAAGTGTCAATCTCACAAGAGTACTAAATTCTTCGTGTGCTCTCCTCTTAGTAACTCAATTGTATACTGCCTAATTACATAAATGATTATTTTCTAAAGATATAACATCAGCATAGTATTCTTCTTCTTCATTTTTTCTCTCGCTCTCTCTCTCTCTCTCTCTCTCTCTCTCTTTATCTACTTCTTTATTTTTATTTACCTATCTCTAATCTTCTTTTTTTCTTCTCTCTCTACCTCTATTTTATCCCTTCTAGCTGCGCCACACTATACTTTTCAAGTACAGAAACCACGAAATATTTATTATAGAGTTGATCTCTCAGAAGTACTGCCTTTCTTTTTACCCTTCTCCCCAACTACGGCACTGTAAATTTTAATAAATTAATACGAAATAATATTTAATAAGCTGTTGAACAATTATCACTTGCACTTTTAAAAAGCAAGCAAATTAACTAATAAAAAAAATTTGTAATAATAAAACAACTTCCCACAGCTTCTGCTTTTTGAAGTTGGCTTAAGATTTTGCAAAACCGTAAATTTCTATACACAAGACCTTAAGCGCCCACGGCAGAGATGTGCACATGAATTGCATTATTGAAAAGAACAGAAACAATTGAAACAAAAGTTATGACATTAAAAATTTATACATATCAATCCCTTCCCATGCCCCCCGCATAAGATGCGTAATTGGCAACGGCAGGCTTAATTGTCACAATTGTTGTTGCAATTTTATTGCGTGTGAGAATTTTTTCGTTTTCATTTTGAAATCCCAGCAGTCAAAGTCGAAATTGGCCTTGGAATGAATATATGAAACCCCAACGAAGAGTGTGAGTGAGTGTGAGTGTGAGAAGCTAACAGACAGTGTACGCAAATTACAGCGTCATAATTATATTGCATTGATAATTATGACATAAAGCTAAAAGCATATTAAAGCTCGATTTAAACGACAAACGTAATAACAGCAGCGTCAGCGTCGGCGTGTTAGGAAAGATTAAGAAAATCATATTTTAGTGTTTAATTGCAGTTGCAAATTTTAATAACTAAAATTGTTCTACAAATGAGGCGCGTAATGGAAAATGAAGAAAATTATATTTATTTTTTTTGTTTGTTTGTGCAAATAAAAAATAAATAACCACAACTGTGCTATAACCTTAACTGAGCAATTTTTGTCTCAAAGGTTAATAATACGAGTATCAAAGCGAATTTCGCATGCCTGTTAGCAACATTTTTTTATAGCATGCTATAAAAATGTTAATGCCATGTTATTTCTTAATTGTTTGTTTCTTCTCAATGTGTGCCTATGTTTTGCTTTAGTTTTACAGCAGTTTGGCGCTGTAATTTGTTGTTAGAATCGCTCACAGAGCGTGAAAAAAGCCACTTTGGCGGTCAGTGCTGTTCATAATGCGTTTCCGGCCAATGTTGGCAGTTCAAAGTTTGCTGTTGCATAGCAAGAAGACAAGGGCTTGTCTTGCCAATCTTAAGTTTGGTATTTTCAGTTTTGTTTATTTTATTTTTTTTTTCTTTTTGGAGTGTATTTTTTTTTAAAAGTTTTTTCTTTTTTTTTTGATTTTGCTAATAACAAATCATTTGTGCTAATTTTTTTTCAAAGTTTGTCTCTAAACGTGTGTTTGGTTTTATCAATTTTTTTTCATTATATGAATAAAATTCACCAAAAATTTCGTAATAACCACAAAAGACTGAGTTACAAAATATTCGAAATTTGATTTTAACAATAAATTTAAAATATAATATAAAAAAACACTGAAGAAATTTCTCTAAATGATAGACAGTTAAATTTTTACAAATTTAGTGTGGATTAGACCAATAGAGCAGCCCTCAAATGTAGTAAACTTCCAATTATTGATTAAAACCAGATTAGGATTTCCATAGTGAAAGCGATTTCCATTTTTCTCATGAGTATTTACTAATCTTCACTGAAAAAACTCTACTTTAAAATTCTGAATTTTTTAATTTTAATCTGTTTAATAATATCTATAAACAAGGTAATTAAAAAAGTTGTAGAATTTTAAATTAGATAAATATGGCACTAATCTTTTCTAAAATAATCGTTTAATTGCCTTAACATCATGAAATGAACTAAAGAAAATGTATGTGGTATGATCTAGAAATTCTATAATAAGAATTCCACACATTTCTCGCTTAAAATGCATACGAAGTAGTCAAAAGGACGCAAACAACCTCGGCGGACTACTTGACACCTAACAATTTTCCTTATTCCCATCTTAAGAACTATAAACGCAGATAGAACATATAGATGGCATCTATAAGAACGATTTTGTTTTATTAATTCTACAAAATATTCGAAGTAATAAAAAACTTCATAGCTGGAACCTTAAATTTTATGCAATTAAGTTATGTTACAAGTCTTTGAATATTTATTATAGAAGTAATTAGAAATGATGTAGAATTTTGATATAGAACATTAAATTGACACTAACATTTTCTATATAGCCGTCTAATTACCTGAGCATTATGATTAATAAACGTAAGAGTTGGTATATGGTTTGATCTATAAATACCAGTAGAAGACTTCCACATATCACTGGGATAATATGAGTTCGAAGAAATCAACGTACCTTAAGCACAACAAATTAACTAAATAATAATTAAAGAGAATGATACAAGATCGCTTGACATCAATGCTCAATCATTACTTCACTCAATGAGTCTTTTTAAGCACAATCTTCAATTACGAATATGCAACAGATCCTTTATAACGGCAGTGACCTTGCAAAGTTGAAAATGTGGATAATATCTAGATTGAACGTGAATGTTAAGAATTATGAACGCCATATCTTAAAAAAAATGTTGTGCCAAACTGAGTTGAACGAAGAAACGTGGTTCCGAAATCACCAAGGTCTACGCTTAACAGCCACGCAACGATTTCGACAAACAGATTCTTACTATAACAACAACAACAAGTAATTTCTTGACAAGAAACAACATTAGATTGCTAACAGAAAATTGTAGTAACACTAGCGATAAGAAGTAAAGGATATCTATATAAAATATTATTAGGCTATTGGATTGACAAACTGAAAATTTGTGGAAGACAGGCAAAACTAAGTGGGAATAATAGTGAGAAATAAAGTTCTAAGGTAATATGTAAAAAGGACTTCACTCTTATGACCCCACTCGTTTCTTAAAGTAGTGAAACGAAACTCCAGAACTTCTAACACTTACTTAAAAAACAATTAGTATAAATTATCTATTAATTAAATACTTATTTTATTTAAAATAAAAAGGAGTTTTTAAAAAATTATTTGTTATTGCCATCTAACAGCATTTATATATAGTATATGCAAAAAATGAGTAAATTGACGATAAGCAATTAAATTTATTTTACTTTTTTTTAGAAAAATGAAAAAAATTATGATTCATTAACAACAAATTTTACGTGAATAATATCAATAACTAAAATTTACTTAATCCGCAATAATATCATTTTAATTAAATTTTTAAATTGAGCTTATAGCGGAATTCGTATATTATATATATATATATTAATCCTGTTTTGTGAAATGTGCAAAATATTAAATATCGTAAAATTTATTTTATATTTCCTTATATGCCATTTTAGATCACTATACAGTCATACTAGGCAACTCAATTTATATCAATGTCAATAATATATAAAGCAATATATATTTTAATTATATTCTTTAAATAAAATGAGTTCACAATTCTCTATAAATGTAGTCGTGTATATATTTTCACAGTCTATTTTTTAAATATTAATATTCTTATAAAAATTTCAATAATAAATATATATTTTTTATATATTCCAAATTGATCTCTTAATATTTTTTTTTATAAAATTTCCAATTTATTAATGTTTTTTGTTTTTTTTTTTTAAATTTTAAATTTGCACCCACTCACCATTTTTATAAACGAAGCTTAGACAAATTTGGTAAATTCAATTCAATTTTATATCCACTGATTTATCGCAAGAAGAAAAAAACAAACAAACAAAACCTAAAAAACACAATTTTATTATTAATTTTAAATAATTTTAGTTCATTTTATAAGAATTTATAAATATTTATTAAATTTTATTAAATTTTGTACAGAATTTCACACACCAAATTGCTTTTTATTTAGTTCTAACCGTTATGATGCGTTTTAAATCGCATGCAAATCGTTTACACTCAGAAAAATAAGTTCACTTTAAAAAGTGTTTTAAGAGCTAGCCGCACAGCACTTACAGCTCTCGAGTATCGTTTTTTGTTTTTGCGAAGCGAACTCGAGCAGAATATAAAATTGATTAACAAATAATACGCCGGCGCATGCTGTATTTATAAGAAAGAAGAAGCAGCACATCACAGTACATCACAGCACAAATCGTTACGCATGCGTCAGAGCAAAGCTTAAGTGAGAACATTTTCGCTTTCGTTGAGCTTGTACGATATTAAGAAGGCAAAAAAAACTTGTTACGGCAAGTGTAACAAAGCGAATATACACGGTAAACAACAACAATAACAACAAATACAAAAATCAAAACAAACTCGAAAATAACAACAACAACATTGAAAGCATTGTAAAGAAGTTCAGTTCAGTTTTGGCAGCATGACAGCTATATAGCCATTTGGTGTTGCCAAAATGGAATGCGATCAATTGTGGTGAACTTGAAATTTTTCACCACAACAACTTGTTGTGTTTGTGGTAAGATGCGGGCCAAATCAAATGTTGTTAATATACATAAACATGTTTTTGGCATCTTCGTATTTCTGTGTGTGTGTATGCGAGTGTGTGTTACGAGTGCAGATGTGCATATTACAACATAAGAACAGTTTAGCTTCTTTTTTTAGGTGGCTTCGAAGTGTTTTCGCTTTCAAACATTTTTCAAAAGCGCTTCAGTTACTTAATTGTACTTGTAATTGCGGTTAAGTTGACCGCTTGACTTAAATACGAGTACAAATTCAACAAATTCAACTTAATGAGAAAAAAATATGTGAGAATGGCGCGTACACCTTTGTGCAGTTGTGCATTTAAATATTAAATTAGTCATTTTAATAAAAATTCATTTAAATTAAAAAAAAAATTATTTTTTTTTTACAAATTTTTTTTATTGGCTGTCTGACTTGTGGGCTAATTGAAAATCACATTTTAAACTTTAGTTACAGTGTATATATATTTTTTTAAATTATGATTCTTGTGCTACCTTATAAGATTATATTGATGAGTAAAAATTTATAATATAAAACAATTTATTTCAATTTTAATTGCTTTATTTTTTGCTGCGGTATGTAGAGAAGGTCGCCCAATGCATCAATTAATTTCTTCATTTAGCTAATAATTACCATGGAAGTGACATTGCACTCAGTACATATTTATTATGACAGTAATGATTATTAATGTGACAAAGAAGTTTATATAAGTACTCATTTATATTCGATGTTTGAGTGAAAATATATATAAATGTGATAAAATATACAAAATTATGATTTTAGAATGATGTTATACTCTTGTTAGTTTTTGTTTGTGGATAACACAGAATATATATATCTAGTGTAGGTAGGATTATGACCCTTTCGATTCCAGTCTTGCGAGTCCAAACGAAATTATTTTCGAGTAATTTAATACAAGTATTATTTCCAAGACCACTGCTGTTGGGTATTGACGAACAATACCGAAGGATACGATATATGTCAGCAAAAATTCAATTATTGAAAGATAAAATAAATTATTTTTGTTGTTGTGTTTACTACTGGTTCGGAAACGGTCGTCCAACGAATAACGTGTATACGAATTTGAAGCAGCGGAATCATTCCAAAAGTACGGGTATTGTGGAACTAGCAGTATTTCATTTAAACTGAACTTCGTTTATTCGGCTAGTGTATCAGGTATGACTACCAAGGCTCCGATCGGTCTTCAATTTTTGTTGCTCCAGATAGTCATTGTATAAGTGATTGAATTTAGAAGCATTGCAGTTATCAAGTCATTGTTGGGAAGAGTTTTTACGGCGGCGCTACAAAAATGATTGGAACCATTTACCTTCACAACCGAGGTTTTTAATTATTAACGCAAATATTGTAGTACTAATTGTCTCTGAAATAACGATTCAGGCAAGGCATTTTCAGGAATATACCTTTAAGGGCAATAAAATACCCCTTAATGTGTGCTTTTCTGATCGCGATAACCTTTAACGCATAAAACGTTTCAATAAGATGCTAATAAGAGATCATATTTAACTCATATAATAGGATAGTTTCGAATTAAAATCACCACTGCAAAAGTCATTTCATTAGTGAAGTTATTTCACTAAAATATCAGTTTTATTTTGGATTCCGTATTCTAAATTTAATATAGACTACTTATTATTGTATTGTATTTATTTTTTGGAAAATTCTTGTATAAAAAGGATTAACTTCACTTTCTTAGAAACCTATTAGCGTAGTAATTTTGTGAATTTTAATATACATTTACTCAACTGATTTTTAAGTCCCAATACTTAAGGTATTTTGATATTTGATCAATAAAAATTCTTTTAACTTTATTTATACCCACCTAATTAAGAAAGCAGAGTCGATAATAATAAAGCGCAGGATATATTAAATACAAATATTGTGTATTGAAATAATTAATTAACATTTTCCTTGATTAAAGTTTGACTAATAGTTATCGCCTTTCCAATACAATAAACTCATATCGTTATATGAGGCAATAAAGTCATATCATCACCAAACCTCAAACCTAATTTTTGAATACCAATAATATTCTACTGTATTATTTTATATAATAAGTATCAATGTAATAGATAAAAGACTTTTTATATCACTCTGATATATATTCTAAAATTCATTAAATTAAGTTTAGATATTTAACTCAATTATTACATTATGTTATCATAATATAGTAGGTGCGTAAGCAGAGATAATCTATTTTAGATGTTCAAAATAGATCAATTTGTTCACAACATTCTGAAAGCTCTTTTCTGCACAAAAGAACTTTCTCTCACAAATCTCAAATTGGAGTGTAGTGGAATTTTTATTACTCATTTAAGAGTAATGAAACATTTTTTTTAAGAAACTATTTTTATTAGTGACTTAATACTTAAAATTTTTGTGAGCTTGAAGGGACTGTGCTCAGTATCATTTTTAATATATTTTATCTCAATTTTGATTGAACACTATCAAAACTAGGTTTAAGCTTACAGTTATGAATTACGGAACTTATTAAAAATCATTTATCGAGGTAATTACAGTAATATAAACGTACTATAGGACTTTAAACCAGAATCTCTTGAAACAGTCCAGAAGGAATCTCATTTATCCATTTTATTTTTAATAAAAAACTTTTATAAAAGATACCTGTATAATGCAATTATTTTACGTCATAATTATTGAAATTCCAATATTTCTTTGTGTGACAAATTGGAAACAACTATCCATATTTATAAGTATGTATAATGTGCATATATTAGAAAATGAATCACTACATTGCATTGCAAGTAGTCTTAATCTACATTTAATTATTATCATTGTCGTTTCTAAGAATTGTTGAATAGAATTAAATATTACAAATTTACAATTAATACGTAATAAAAATCACAACCACTCATATTGATTTATGTATTTATAAGAATATCTAATAATGCTAAATATATAATTATGCATGAAGTATTAATTTTTCAAATATACAAATGTGTAATACTTATAAGCATAGAATTTAGTAGATAATCTGAACTATTTAAAATTTTAATCGTCAAATCTTATAAGATATTGTATACTTAAGCTTATTTAATTTCATAATTCGTATGTAAAATTTTATATATAATACTAATAACATATTTCATTTACAATGTAACATTAAAAAATATTAAATAATTTACGTGTATTTCCACTTTGGTTAAGTGGATTTACATAGTGCGTCTGAATACCCCTTCTATGTAATTGTAATTCATATTCTAAGTGCTTTGCCCGCTTTAAACGGTGCCTCACATAATTGGAGCAATCCTATTGCTACTCCTAGCTGTTAAAGCAATGTACCATTGTCCTATTTTCAGCCTTCAGAACGAACGAAATAATGCTTTCACCCAACCGCTTTCGCAGATTCTTGAGTCACAATATTTTTCTACTCCCCTGGCCCATATTCTCTGTCAATTTTACCTTATATAAACAATTTAAGCAGATCTATTGCAAGTTGATTGAAATATATATAACAATTGTAAACAACATATTCATTAACTACCAAATGACTGCTGTAAGTCTTTCGTCATTCTTTTTTTTATTTAAACATTCATTATTTATATGTCACCTTAATGTGGTGAGTGGGCTTAGTAGAGGTAACGATTTCTTGAACAATGTCGGCGGTACCGTAGCTACTGACAGAACCATCCTTGCCGGTAAGATTTTGAAGAAGCAATACAGTTAAACGCAATCCAGAACTTTTTCAGCGTCTATTTGACCATGCTAGGTGCGGCTGGAGCGAGTGTCTGTACTAAAATCAACCGGTTCGCTACATAACTGTGTTTTTATATTTGCGGTCTTTATACTCATTAAATATCTACCATATGCATGCATATCAAATGATGTTGAGGCATGCAAATAAACTCAAATGCGTATATGGCTATATGAAAATATGACTCCAACCAAGAAAATTCTAGAAATCCCACTGCTCTAGAACCAACCAGCACATCGGATATGGGGGTGCTAAATTCACGCCACAACAGTGCCGTTATTAATGAAACTTCTTTAGAGGCCCTATGGTCCACAGGTAATTTATATATGTCACAAATTCAATAATTAAAATAATATATAAAATAAATAAAATCGAGGTAAATAATTTCTTTTAAATGTGCAATTTTTGTTTTATATTGATTGTTGCAACATATATTATTTCCGTATTAAATTTAATTTGAACGTCAATATAACAGTAGTGATTTTTTTCCTTTAATAGAAACTGTGGTATTTATTACTAACTCTGAGCTTCAAATTTGGCAGGGCATGAGTTCAACCCTTGGTACTTAAAGTCCTAAAAAGAATAAAAATTATTTACGAATAATTAAATACAAGGAATAATTCCAGGACCACTGATTATGGGTAAACAGCTGTATGGTCAGCCAAAAATTTTATTAATTAAAATAATATAAATAAAATTTTTGTTGTTCATTACTTCTTAAAAATTCTCGATATTATTTCTACGAATAATAATACACCTTAGTTCTTAAGTACTTATCACAGTTTCCAGTTTGAAGCACTGTAGAAGTAAATTGCAAACTGTCTGTTTCTAAAAACGATGTAATTATTGTTGCTTCAAAATTAAAAAAAAATTTAATTTTAGTAATTTTGAAAAGTACAATGCATATTGAGTTACATTCCAAACATTTCATTAAAAAAGTACAAGAAATTAATAAAGAAAATGAAGAATTTAGAATAGTGCAGTAATATATATTAATCGTCTTCAAAGTAGGCCCCACTTGTGAATGCCCGGCTTCAGCATCCAGAAGTTCTTAGGTTCTTAGAAAGATACTTCTTTAATATTTTTTTAGATTGTTAATCGGTGAAGACGATAGACTTATTAAATTACTTAAATCGGCTGGATGGATTTAGTCTATACTCTTCTGTACTAGGGTTCTTCCGAGGAATATGGCAGCAAAATGGCGAAAAATCGCTAATTGAGGTACATGGAAGTTATCTAGAAGCCTGCCACTGCAACCAACCAATCAGGCCCCACTTGATACAACCTATATATTACTCCAATTTCTTTTTTACAAAATGCTTTATGGCTACTTTGCAATCTGACTAGTTTCTTCAAGTATCTTATTTTTGTGAATTAAACTTCATCAAAGTGGTAACCTAAGTTGAAGATGGTTATATTTGTAGATAATATGCGTATGTTTATAGAATTACTTTACAATATATAATAATATTAAACAATTTGTACAATAAAAAACGCTGATCAATTAAAAATTCCACTCTTATTATATATTCAAATATTGTATCTTTTATGTCTTTTATTTTCAAAGAAATCTGCTTATTTGGCTACTGAAATTATATTTCATTGTTTAAAAATAAAATTAATTTATTGATTTCTGATAACATTTTAAAGCATTCATATATTTGATGGTTTTGTATTTGGCTTATCTATTGTAATTTAAATCAACCAAAACCATTGTGTTATTTGGATATTATATTTAATCAAAATCAATGAAGGTTATTACTGTATTGAAAGATTTGTTCTTTATAGACGATGATAACTTTTATAAGAGATTTAAAATTTTTAGAAACATATTAATGTAGTATATAATACTTCTAAATTATTTATAATTATAAAATGTATTATATTATTAAACATTTAGGTTAAAATGCTAATAAAACTTTTTGTCAAAAAAAAGTTAAAATTCATTTTTTTTTATTATTATTATTATGTTGAAGCTCTTTCACTCTTTCTTTTTTTTACTCGAGTTATTTTTAAAACCCCTCTTTACGCCTTGATTGGATTATTGTTTATCACTTCATCAGACTAAGCAATAATTGACCCCAGATCTGCATAGTAATAATAACTATTATTTAATTTAATTATAGTTCAATTTCAGAATGTTACATATTCTTCCTACAAGTTCCTTCCTAACTCGAGTTATTTTTAAAACCCCTCTTTACGCCTTGATTGGATTATTGTTTATCACTTCATCAGACTAAGCAATAATTGACCCCAGATCTGCATAGTAATAATAACTATTATTTAATTTAATTATAGTTCAATTTCAGAATGTTACATATTCTTCCTACAAGTATGACCTAAAAGATATATATATATGTATATATTGAGGTATATGAAATGCAATAAGCTTCTTTGTTTTAATCGCTATTCTACTGCATCAATGATTTAGCAAGGCTTTGCTTAATGTTAGTAATGACATTTTGACGCCTTATGTGTCATTAGTAAGTTTAATCTGCTTAAATAACACTCCCTCATTGTTGGCTAGTATACTTTTAATACTTGCAGCAATTTTTAAGCACACTTTTTTGAAGTGCCTCAAACGGATGGCTAAAAGTTCATCCAAATATTTACATAAGCCATCAATAATAAATCACAATATAAGTATCTACAAAACGATTAGAAGAAGCTCTTAGCAAAGCAGTTTGTGTTTCAGAATTAATAATTAAATGTCGATGAATGGCTATCCAAAAACGTCTTTAAAATATGATCAGCAATTTTTTCGACATTCTATTATTTCAATTATTGAAATTATCTGTGAACATCTTTTCGTCAGAATGATCACTAAACGAAACCGTTTTAAACAAGGCCAACAAAAAGCCACCAAAACCGATTACTAACAGTTTAATTTTTCAATTTATTTTTTTTTTTGTTTGAACTTTTTAAACTAATTAACTTGAGACCCATAAAAAAGCATAACAAATTAAGAAAAAAAATTATAGTAAACAACCGGGCATTGTTCCAACATCAATTTTAATTTTTAATTTTTATTTATTTTATTATTTATTGTTAATAATGTGCAAATTATAAACACACTTTAACTGCCTATTGTTTAAATTGAAAACAATGGTTATATGGAATATACGAAAAGTATCTATGAGTTTTACTGGCGCATAACAATACCAGATATTTATACAGATTTACTAAACCAGGTTTTTGATGTGCTTGCAATTTCATTAATACCAATAGAAATGCATTACGGTATATTGTAGGAACTTTTTCATTAAGTTTATATATTCATTGTTTTTATTATTAATTTTTTTTTTGATTAGTTAAATAACAAAACAATAAATAAAATCAATTCGGTTCTACCAAAGCTACCATACATTTCTTGTAGATATTTATTTTACAACTCAATTATATGGCACAAATTATATTATTAAAAATAATTTTTTAGTTTTAGTTACAAAATCGTTTTAGATTGAAAAAACCAAGTTCTATACGTATAAATATAAATTGTACATAGTTAGTAATATAGTGGATAAAAATCAATATATTTTATTTATTTGTCAATTTGATTTGCCAAACTTAAATCGTAAGGAGTGTGTTTAGTATGATTGTACATCATATACTTAATAATCTGTCAAAGTATCGATTGCACTATCGACACTATTGCTTATTTTGAATTGTTTCTCAATATCTAAAAGTAAACAGTATTTTTTTTTTATTAACATGCCTATGTACTACACATTATAGATGAGAAACAAACAATTGACAATAATACCACTGTGATTTTTGTTAATTAAGTTCCATTTACGAATAATTGATTATTCATTAAAAAAGAAAACACATATTACTAATATTAGTTTACTTTTGATAATTGCACCTATTATTCTAAACGACACAACACGTCCTTGTTAAAAAATACACATTAATAACATTAGATACCATATATAATAAATATAACGAATCCGTATTAATCGATACATTTCCTAAATCGTTTTTTAACTTTGAACTGCACATTTTATTAAAATTTCTTTTCATTCTATAACAGAGTGGTTTCGACCAAAAGTAAATTGCAACAACAAAAAATTTTATTTATTTTTCATTAATTGAATTTTTAGTTGACTATAGCGCTGTTTTGCATATTGTCAAATACCCAGCATCAATAGTCTTTAAAATATTTCTTAAATATAATTATTCGTAAATATTTTTTTTGACTGCAAGTATCAAGAGTTGATCTCATACCCTGCCAAATTTAAAGCTCAGAGTCAGTGTTTATTTGCCAACTTACTCAAAGTCGTACTTACCTTGTATGTTCAAACTTTGAGTGTTATTAAATTGCTGTAAAAGTTTTTTTAACAAGTATTTGCTGGGTTATATTGGAAGAAAATTATAATACTAATCTTTCTATCTAATACTAATCATGTTCTGTAACAAGAAATCTATTTCGAATAGAAGACAGAGTAATAGGGAGTATCTATCACCAGTGAACTTTGGAAATATCCATTAGTTAAATTATCCATATATAATTTTTAAACTGCAACTGTCAGAATTTATACTGTGCAAAATTTGAAATTTGATCTAGATTTGATTTGACAACATCTTTTTTTTATTTTTAAATAATTATTGCACTCATTTGTTATTTAACTGAATGAATTGAATAAACCACAAATAATAAAATTAATTGAATTATTACAAAATATTGTTTTCAAATTTCAGTACCATTCTTACTTTTTTATTTAAAGTAAACAATTGTCTATCAATAGTTTCGAAAAAGATCGCCAATTGATAGTCGGAATTATCAAATCACTTCAAATAACTTCTAAAACTTTTGTAATTATATATATCCATAAACTTTCACTATATTCCTGATGCAAAAATCAGTCAGTTGCTCAAAAACTCAAAAAAATCTGTCGTAAGATAGGTGCTTAATAAATTGATTATTCTTTATTCGAAAAAATATTATAAAAATAATTTAGTCAACGAATTATTTTGGAATTTGACTGAATTCACCAAATTAAAAAAACGTTTTCTAATTTAGAACGGCTTAAACAATAATAAAGAAACAACAACAAAAATTTTAATTAATTTATTGAAATTTGGTTTTAGGAAAATTCGAATTTAATACGACCCGATTGGGTAATAAAATACAAATCTACTTCTAAGAAAGGATTCCAGGTCATCAGGAAGATGCAATGCAACTGTGCAATGAGACAATGAGATAGCTAGAATGATGAACTAGCTTTCCATTTCCATAACATTTTTTAAAGTAGATATGGGCATTCTTTTAGTTTCAGTTAAACTGAGTATACATACAGAATACACTGAAAAGAAAGATCAACAGTCGATGTAAGCACAGAATACTTAAAAACGGAGGCCGTGTCTCATGAGGCAGACTCATCAGTCTACTTGTATGACTTAGCCAGCTATTGTTTAATATAACATAATTACTGTACTTACAGGACGCTATCTATAAAATATATTTGCCAATCAGGTAAGGTCTCTTATCAATAATGCATTTCAAAGCTGTGAGTCAAAGGTCAAAGAGAAAATGTCACTCACATTTCTATACACGCTCAGGTCATTCCAGAAATCGTATTTACACTCTAGTGTTTCTTTTTTGTTCAATATTAATAGAGTAGACACGTGCATAGAAATTTTATTAAATCATGTCTACATTGATTGAATTAAAAAGTAGAATTCTGAAACCTGGATCTTGGATTATGAATTCCAGGACTTTTTGATCCTACTTCCAAAAATATAAATTTTTCTCTAAGGTCTTTGAAGTAGCATAACATACTATAAATCTATTGTAGATTTATAGAATGTCTATTAACATTTATTAACATTAGCGAGACGAGATGTCTACAATTTTCCACCTGCATCCATTTCAAGCTGATTATTAAGTTGTGTGTTGTAAACTTAACTAATTTACCATATGTGCATTAATATTTTTTTTTTGGTTTAATAGAATAATATTCTATTTCAATTAGTATAAATATATTAATTTAAAAATATTTTTATATTTTTTTTGAAATCTAAAGTCTATCGTTTCTATCAAAATTGTTAACTAAGTAAGACTGCTTTCTTAGCCCACAGTTTTAAATAACAGCATATATTCCGTGCTTAAACATTTAAATTAAGTAAAAAAAGTCTTATATTGTCTTTTTTTCACAATTCCAGATACATATATATCACAACTGAATTTAGTAGGAAATGACAAGGTTCTACATCTAGAAGCTTTAATACAATCCCGTTTGCGTCAAAAAAATGACTTTTAAATTTTATCTTTCTTGATTGTGCAATATTTAGTATTGAAGATATTATCAAGTATTTCAACTTTCTAAATATTATATCATCTTCAGCCTTTTTGCAATAGAGTGTGAAGATGTTCTTCAATTTAGTTGCGTTTTTATGAAACATAAATTTAGTTTTTATCGACTTTTAAAAATTGCTTGAAATAAAAACGCAAATGTGTTGACAATTAGCGCTTTTATTTAAAAAAAAAATTATTTATAACTCTGCCTAATGAAATCAACTTCTATATTTCGTACAATTCGCTTATAAAAATTGTAAAACAATTTACACATTTTTAATGAAACACCTTAAAATAATTTTAATTAAAAATTAACTAATAAAAATGTCTGGATATATTAGATTTATATATAATAATGATGCGGAGACGTAATGTAAAAAAAAAAGATTCTTTTCATAAGTTAATTAAATTCATTATTATCTTAAATTATCCAATTAAATTTCAAAGTTTAAAAAAATAAGAACAACTAATATTTTGGGATATGTTCTTAGGTATTCTATCAGTATTTCTCTGATATAGTTAGAGATTAATGCTCAATATCGGTTATTAGAAATCTGATGTCCCAACTTAAGAACTTACTGTTGGTTTAAGGCAAACTAAATGAATAAGTCTCTATTGCTACTACTATATATTAATTAGGCAATAATTTTTGTTTAAATAACTTAACTATAGATAATCCACTTTTACAAAAAATGTACCTTTCAAAGAATTTTATAAGGATTTAAGCTCCTTATAAAAAAATGATTTGAATCAATGTGATTTGAAAAAATAAAGTCAAAGCAATAAAGATCATGTATAAAGTATTGGCTGTCCAGACCACGAAGCTCAAATGCCTATTATTTGTCGTCATTTTATCAATCGACTACATTTTTCGGCTTGTGTGTGTTTTAATTGTCATCGTTGCAGTTGAGTTACTGCAGCTGTTCTTTTTAGAAACGCCCTCCTCGCTTGTGGAAGGTGTGTTATAGTTTTCCGTCCCTCTTCGATATGTCTAAAGCACCGCACAATTTGACTTGCGAATGTTTTTACTGTATACTATTGGAAAGTGCTGGAACACATTTCATGTGCAATGCGGCTAGGAGATGGTAGATGCCCCCAGGGGCTCTGTGAGTAGCTCCCGTTCCTTTTTAAAGCGGTTGCAACGAAAGACTACATATTTTGAGCTTTCAGCGAAGTTGTCGTGGTTTGACCAGTAAGGACTATCTGCCAACTGAAATCGTTAATGATATTTTAAACAGTCAATATTTGAGTCAGATTGTAGTCCATTTCACCACATTTCCTTGTCACCAATTCTTTAATGAAAGACCTATATACCTCATCTACTTATAAACAGAACTGACATTTCTCCAGCAAAGTCACAAAGTGTGTCGCCTCCACCAGACTAATATTGTTAAGATGAAGTTATCTGAACTTAAGTAAATACTGAGATGGATAAGTATGTATCTCGTTAATTGGCAGTCCAGCTCTTTCTTTACTTTAATTTTAGCGTGCGCAGAATGTTGAATTTAGTTTTTATTTTTTAGTCTTAGTTTTAATTTCATTTATTAAAATATAAAATTAAAAAAATTTTAAAAATTATTATTGGAATTTTCCTGATTAAATCGATAACATTATTTTAAGCACATTAAAATATAAAGCGACCCCCTTAGAAATTGACTATGATTCAGTATTTTCTGGTAGGTTCGACGTCTATCTGATAAACTACTAAAGCAATCGAATCATTTTCAAACTGATGTAGGTTGATAGTTAGTAATCTTAACATTGCCGCACTATATATTGATTTTTGAGGATCTATGTTCCTTAAGGAGAAGAGGACTAGAGTATATAAGTAATATTGTTGTTACCATGTACCATAATATCACAAGGGGTCCATTATTTGTGTTTAAATATAAAACTATAATACATTTAATGTATGTAAATTTATACAAATGTATATAAATTTACAAAGGGTATATGACAAATAAATACATGCATTTATAAATGTTTTATCAGACCAATATCTTGCATTTAATACGAGGGCGGTTTGATAAGTCAGTGACTTTTTGAATAAAACTAATTTTTTTCGGCAAATAAACATTTTATTTTTCTGCATAATCACCTTTTAGCTCGATACATTTAGTCCAGCGTTTTTCTAATTTTCTTATTCTCTCCAAATAATAGGTTTTCTCAAAGCTCTCAAAATACACGTTTGTTTCGGTAATGACTTCTTCATTCGATTCATATTTCTTACCGCCCAGCCATTTCTTTCTGTTCTTTACGAAACAGAAAATAGTCGCAGGGGGCTACATCTGGAGAATATACTAGATGGGGTAGCAGTTCGTATCCCAATTCGTGGATTTTGACCACGAATGCTTAATCAGCACACGGAATTCACTTTTTTCCATTTTCGTAAAAATTCAAGAGGTTGTCTGCTATGAGCGGCTATCAAACACCAAGTGAACGACATAGCTTGCTCAAAATTAAAAAGTTGCCCACTGCTAGATTACAGCTGGCGGCAGCACTGTTGCATTTGGAATAACTGCGCGGAAATTTAAAAAGTCACTGACTTATCAAACCGCCCTCGTATATTCTAAATTCTGAAGACTTCTATATATTATTTACATTCACTTTTTATTGTAAAATCCAAATCTTTTTTATAATACTTCGATTCTTCTTAACTTATCAGATATTTCGTATAATTTAATTACTCATTTGATCAGTTTTTGCTCTACTTGAGATGTTAAAGTTGTTTGATTTCTATTAAAAATTCCTTTCACTCTTTACAAAACAAACGAAAGGAACATATGACTAAATATTGTGACTGATAGTAATATTAAGCAACGAAATCAATGTGTTTTATTGAGGTTTATGTCATAATAGTCGCCAAATGAAGCAATTAGTAATCAGATAATCAAATTATTCCATTTTATTTAAATATTCTCATCCACAAACTAATCATCATCAAACTAATAAATAAATAAATATTCTAAAATAAAATTTATTTAACACACGCTTCTCATGTTTCGTAAGTTTATGGCTTTTGAATATTTTGTAAGATTTTTTTCACTATCACATTCTATATTTATAATACAGCTTACAAGTATTATTTATCTATCAAAAAATGCTGTGTATCTGGATTAAAATTTCTTTAGTGCAAATAAAGAAAGCAAAATGCTAAAAAAAATTTTATTTCGAAGAATTTCAAGCTACCTTGACATCGCAAGTGAATGAACTCTAACAATTTTGTGGCCTGTAATCAAATAAATTTATTTTTAAAATTAGAAAAAAAAATTCCAAAGCAATTGATTTCAGCTTCTTTACAATCAATATTCAATAAAATTAATATTACCGAAAAAAAACCCAAAGTTAGTATCTTTGTTTAATAGCCAAATGTATAGAAATTAAAATTTTAATTTATTTCATTTGTGTTTTCAATTTTGTGACTTAAAGGTAGTAGAAGATATCTCAAAACATCTTCGTTAAGTAAATAAAATTTTTTTAAACAATAAAAATGCAATAATCATTCAAAAGAGTTAATTTTTACGAATAAATAATTTATCGAAAGAATAGAAAGTGTTTTAAGATAATATTACGTAAGCCGAGTAGCTTTAGATTGTTTTTGTATCTTTTCGTTTCCCTAGTAAAGTTACTCAATCTACATAATTAGAAAGTTATGTGTTCAGTGGGAAGTTATAATGACTACTACAAGATGCACAGTATTGTAGAGTAAAAGTTCTCAAGTTGTTTTAATGAGTTTTAGGTTTTAATAAGATTATATAGAAGTTAAAGACTACAGAATATATATATATTCTAGATTAGTATAATATAAATGATAGCTGAATGTTCGTCTGTATATTCACTCATATACAAACTAGTCCCTCAATTTCGAATTTCAAATTAGAAAGGATAGAAAAAATTTGACGTCAAATGATAATACGCTAAATGTGTATATTTTGACGACCTTGACAAAAGTACTTTTAGAGTGGTTATGAAGAATATTTGACAGAATTGTATCAAGCTATGCGAAGATTATGTCGAAAAACATTTTATTAAACAAAATTTATTGATTATAAAGGCTATACTGAGCTTAAAAACTTGAAACACTATACACATATATATTGGAAATAACAGATCATTGTTAGAACTTCACAACCACTGTATACCGACAACTGGAATCTAACTACTGGAATTAGATCAAAATATGTTTCCCATCCCATGATAGTTAATGCCATCTTTTAAAAAAATGACCGGATATTTGCAAATTGAAATTCAAACAAGTATATATTCTTAAACATCTTCTTTTTCTTCAAAATAATCTCAATTATAAACAAACCACAGATGCCGAAATATATTTCACTACTTCAGACTCTATTAACCCTTCTGTTCTTCACAAAGTGGTGATTAGAGATTAATATATCATAACTGATCTGAACGATTATATTATAGAGAGAAAAACAAAACACAAAAGAATTCATCTCTTTAACTTAGTTCTAAAAAATGAAATATATAATAGATCGTGACAGGAATTTCTATAGAAGTTGTTTAAATATGAATATGGAAACAACATTTTTTTATATATCTCAAGCGCCAGATTTTAAGTTATATTAACCGTTTAGTTTTTTAACAGAGACTCAATGAATTTTAATAAAATAATTTTTGTGATTTTATAAAAACTAACTACAATATTATCAAGTTCCGTACTTACATATCGACAGAGGCCAATCTAACAGGGCACGCAAAGATCCTAGATGAAGTCTGGAATTCTCCGTGCCTTAAGGTCTTTAATAAGATGAATAGAAGACCAGCTTTCTCTAAGGAATTCGAAGTGGTCATCAGAGATTGATCAAATAGGAGAAATAATCAAATTATTTTAAAACAGATACACTCTCATCTTTAATCAAATCCCCTTAACATCATCTTATAAAACTATAAAACAAAAAGAGTACATATTAGTAGTATCGAAGTAGTATTGCCCCTAACTGCAATTAATCCTAATATGCACTTAAGATGCAGTCATTTTAAAATAAATTTTAATAAAACAAAACTTTAACATCAATTCCATCACTAAGTTTCTATTGTATTTTACTACCGAAACAATTTAATATTATTAAGTTATATTATTAATTAATTTTAAAAATTTTTAAGCCAGATAGTTTGGCTACATTTTTTTACCGTAGCATTTACTCATACATTTTATTAAGATCGCAAGTTTCACTTGCCTCAGAATTCTTTCAAAAAGCACCATATAACCGAAAATATATTCAGAAATATAAAAAAATTATTTAATTTAATTTTATTAAAATATATTCATTTTATTTTAGTCTGAGATTGGTCCATTCACCACATTAATTCCTCATTTTTCAAAATATATTAAAATAAGTAATTAAAATGTTGAAAATTGGAAAAAAATAGATCACAAAAATGTATCTGAATTTAAAAAAATCACACAAAAGAATTTGAGGAAATAAGATCAATTTCATACTTCCATTTAATTTAACAAAAAAAAATACTTTGAAATTAGCTTAAACGTTTCTTTTCTTAACCATTTTGCAATTACAATAAATCATTTAAACGCATCACAA
This sequence comes from Teleopsis dalmanni, assembly GCF_002237135.1. Taxonomy (NCBI): domain Eukaryota; kingdom Metazoa; phylum Arthropoda; class Insecta; order Diptera; family Diopsidae; genus Teleopsis; species Teleopsis dalmanni. Next base: position 30,349,085 of record NC_051846.1, read on the forward strand.
AGCATATTAAATCTATCTGAAATGCTGATGGAAACCTTGAGAATATTAAATGAATTGAAACCAAAGACGTTTGAGTGCCACGAGGCTTTTTAAATTATTTAATCAAATAAGAACATTAACGGTTGCTAAACCTTTGCATAATTCATACTAGAAATTAATTAAGTTGCATTATCAAGCAAATCTTTAAGTATCTGAAGCTTAGTATCTACCATAGCACACAATAGCAACAAATTAGTTAACTGATTGGCATTTTAGAGAATATTTCAAAAATTTTTGAATTATTTATATATCGTTCTTTATATCGAAATAATTTTTGGAATTAGCGCAAAATAATTTAAACCGTTCAGTTTCAAAAGTTCAAGTACATAAAATAAATTTTTTTTAAATTAAATAAAAAAAAAATAATTAAATCAGTTCAAATACCTCAAAATACAGTAAATATTGCTTGTAAGCAAAAACATGATATAAATTAATTTAGCGCCTTTAAAATTATTACACAAAAATATAAATAAAATAAAATAAATTAAATCGAATTAAAATGATAGTCAATTCATAAAATTTAAGATTTATTGAAAATAAATATATTTTGAATTTATTTTAAATTTATTTTTATATAAATTACATTTATAATCAATAATCACTTCCTTAACGATACGAGTAACTTATTTTTATATGCATATTTAATGTAAATTTCTATGTTAGATTTAATCTATATATATTGATATTCAGATGTCTGAGTTGGTGAATCAGCACCTTTACTCTATTTTATCTGTGGACGGTTTTAAGTCACACTAAGAATAACTGAATACGGGGCTTTATAATATGATGGATCTGATGTCTTTGTATCTGCCTGTGTTTATAAAATTTCGCTGTATTTTTAGGATGTTGAGTGTTAGATTATTGTGAATGTCAATTATATTGAACAGTTTCAAAGCACGATCTTTAATGTATTTTTCGACTGAATCGACTCTCAGATCTCTGTGGATATCCGCTTCTCTTACGTACCATGGGGCGTTAACCAGTTTTCTTAAGGCAATATTTTGCCCTCTTTGAAGAATTTTTAAAGTTGAGCTTGGCGCTTGGCAAAGCGGAATACTGCCATAGAGTAGTCCTGGTTTAATAATCTGCTTAAATATGCTAACTCTATTCTTTATGTTGAGCTTTTTGCTGCTGATGAGCGGGTGAAAGAAGTGTAATATTCGGGCAGCTTGAGCTCGTTTGGACTTGAAATGTGCTTTCCAGGAGTGCTTGTTATCAAAGGTTATGTTTAGGTATTTGAGAGTATCGGCCCATTTTATTTCTTGTTCTTCTACTTTTAATTTTCTGGGTGCTTGGCGGCGCTTTCTGGTAATGAAAATTGCCCGAGTCTTTTCTGCGTTCAATTTTATTTTCCACTTTTTAAAATACTGAACAAGCACGTCAATGTGACCCTGTATGGTGTTGGAGACATTGCAGGCTATTTTCTCTGAATACACAATACAAGTGCCGTCAGCATAGAGCGATAGCATAGAAGGCTCTATATATATATAAAATAACATATATTATGAATACTGAAAAAATACAAAGGTTATAAATCATATTAAAATATTTATTAGATATAATACCCAGGTTTATATTATTTTTGTTTTTAATTTGATTTTAACATCCGTAATAACAGTAGTGAATATTTCACTTAATAAAAACTATTGCATTTAATAGGGAGGTTGCGAATAGTACTAAATTGCAACAACAAAATTTTTTATTTAGTTTTAGTTAATTGAATACATACAGCTGACTATACAGCTGTTTCGGATATTCCTAAATATCCATAATCAGTGGTCCTAGAATTATTTCTAATATTTAATTATTATTAAATAATTTTTTAAGAATTTTTAATTTTTTTCTTTTTCGGTAGACCAATAAAAACTATTCGTCTATTAAATTTATAGTTATAAAAGCTTATTATTTATATTTTTTATCCATTGTATCTCTGATATTAAAATTTTTATCAGATATAATATAATCAAATATTTTTCTCCTTTTTTTTGACCTGTGATTATTTGTCTATGAAATGCCATAGCATGGTCAAAATTGTGTCTTTTGGGTTTTGTCACATAAATTGTAATAATTTACTTCTAAAAGACATAAATGAAGTTATTACTAAATAACACAGCTTTACCAAAGTCACGGGACAAAAATGGTCTCGGCTCTCATGACCAAATTTGAACCAACATATTGGTTTTTTCTCTCACTGTCATGCCGTGCTCGAGACATTCTACATATCATGGTCCTAACAAGAACTACACGTGTCATCTACCGCTAACTACTATATGCAACTTTTGTGCTACGAAAATAATTATGTATGATATCCGATGGTTAGACTTATCGAATATACTGTGTGACACTTGGAATATCGTTAAGATGCCATTTAGAGCGTGATCAATCGTTCGTTTTTAATCAATATGTAGTATGATTTTCAGCAGTCAACGCACAATACTATTTTGCAAAATAAAAGTAGCAAGTAAAGAAAAAATTTCTTGTATCACACATAAATAGTTTATTCTAAATCGAAAGAGATGAGTCTTAAAAAGAGATGAGTTATTCTTGTTTATTTAAATTTGTCTCATTACAAATTCATACAATATTGAAAAAATTCAACGAACTTTTCGAAACATTTTCTATATCTCATCTGCCTGAATTGCCGTAAGTAGCGGATTGAACGAAATGGTATCGAAACAAGTTTCTTTCATCGTTGATTTAAAGAACTTTCAGATGTCGCAACAAGCTAATTCAGGTAAATATAGGCTTTGATCGACAAGATTATATTGACGATGGTGCATTATAATGCAACCAATTACTTAGGTCTTGATATTGCATTCGAACTCGACGAATTTAGCTTTCAATTTTCAAACTTCGAATAATACCTAGTAATAGCAATATTTTGTGTTCACCGTCTTATCTTCTGGAACAAGTTCCCTATAGACAGTTTCTTCTGATTCGAAGAAGAAACTATTATACTTCAAATTATACTTCTGAAAGACTTATTTTCTCTTTTTTGGTTGAGTCTGGTGTCATCCACACCGCACGAACATGTTTTGTTTTCAGCTCATATCGGAAGCACTACAATTGACGAACAATGACTCTTTGTCAAGAACTTGATCATTACAATGATCAACTGATTGCTGTGGTACAAGTTATAAAGATTTAAGTAATTTATTGAAAATGGTAAGGTATAACGTATAAATTAGTCACCTTTTACCCACAAATTAAGATATCTTTCCCTTTCACTATAAGATCTATTTCAGTTCTCACAAAAATTAATTTCTTTAAAATTTATGGTATTATGTATTATTATGTTCTCAAATATCGATTGGATTTGTAATAAAGCCAATATACATTTGTATGGTTTACTAAGAAAACAAAGAAAATATTCAAAAATTTAACATTATTTTCCACTACGAATAAGGGGGGAAATAATTACTTTAGATAAAAAAAATAAAATCTCCGACATGTTGTTTAATTAAAAACTAAAATCTTATAATTGAAAACAAAATATTAATCAATAATTAATTACAAATCAATATACAGACTGAAATCTTATGTTTTAGTTTATTGAACCCAGGAATTGTAGTATTCAATTAGCTAACATCTAATCGAGTTATTTAGCGTGGGCTAAGCATGAATTTGTTATGAAATCAATTTAGTTTTTTAAAAATTTCAAGTTCAAAGTAAGATTATTTTTAGCATAAACTAGCTAATTGATTTAACAGAGCATTCTAATTCGATGTTTTTTAATTATGCGCAATATTCTTTATTATTCTGATGTTTTACTCAGAAGGCATTAGCATCCATATTGGAGAAAAAAAATTAAAATAAAATAACAACGCCAACAACTAATTTAAGTGATTAGGATAATAAAAATGATCATTATTTTATTAAATTATTTAAGGTTTTGTAAAAGTTTTCCTTAAAATGGCATTTATTGGACTTGTACATCTATTTTTAGAGTAGTATACCTATATGTTTAACAGTAATATAAAATCATTTTTTTTATTATTCACACGTGTATGTGATATTTGATCCTATTAGACATTCTAAATAGCTTTATTTCTTGCTATTTTGAAGAATTTTTGTAATATCTGAAGCTAAAATTGTGATTATTTTAAGGTTAGATACTAATAATTTTAAAAAGTAACCCATTAGTAACCCAAATAAGCTGCTTGCACTAACAAGAGATGTAGATTTGATTCTCTTAATATATGAGAATCGAATGATCAAAAAGGACCGAAGTCATTTCGTGGTCTACATCGGCTGATCCTTCACTTAGAAGAGCCATTTGATGGACGGTGCGCTGCCCCCTAGATAAACTAGTATTTATCTTAAAAGAACTTCTAAAGAAGCACAGTGCTTAAGACAGTTTTTCTGTGTAACTCTTTTGGTGAAATAGACCTTATATCATAACTTATATAAACCTATTCTAATATGGTTTATATTTAGACCAAAGCAAAGCCATGATACCATATTTAACGTGCTACAAGTCTCATTCTCTTTCAGTTAAAACCAACATTCTGTCACTTCAGATTTTACTTCTAAATTGAGATATCAGATTAAAGAGTCTTAATAAAATATTAACATTTAAGCATTGAAGATCAAAAAGTGAAATACGTGGTAGAATCGGTTCCTGTTAACATGCTAACATGTGATATTATCAGAAAGTTTCGTTTATTATAGTTAAATTTGCTATACTTATCACAATATAATGCTGGTCGACCACTTTCTTACAATATACGCATTAAGTTCTGATTTTCATGTATTAACAAATTGCGGACTACTCATAATTTATAAACAAACAGCACTTTGTTCTGGTATTTCAATTTCAATATGACTTAATTGCTGAGTTTCTTACTCTCCTATACGAATAGCACATTATTCTGGAGTTAAAATTTTAGTTTTTATGCCTAGACGATGTCTCTCAACTTTAATTCATTTATTGCGATCTTCTAGCATTTCATTAGGTGTGTTTATTGCTCTACAAATTTGTATAATTTTTAAACGTTCATTGTGTTGTTCATCAATGCCATTTTAAGTTTTTTCTTTAATAGTTCAAAAAACTGCAATTTTTTAGTGCATATTCAAACGAAATAATATGCAATATTATTTTGTGAAATGAAAACGTTTTCTCTATTTGTTAAAAATTTTACGTTTAAATAATTCTACATAAAAAAGAAGGTTTCAGAAACCATATTACGTTAATAAAAAGTTTCGAATATTGAAAATGTAAAAAAGCAATTTTCTTTATTTTGTTATATTACTCATTTTTCACATAAATACCACATTTCAAGCACAAATATAGCATTTCCTCTTTCTCTCACAACATTTAAAAATTCAAAAAATAAAAGGTATTTGTATCTGGTATCTATCTTAAACACTTTTTGTAAAATTTGATGGTATTGAGTTTTCAATTGTCAACATTATATCTAGTGACAACTATTAGGTAAATCTTTCGAAATCAGTATCGTATGTAGGTGATTCAATATTCTTGTAGAGGAAATGTTTCGCACAATGGAAAATAAAATTTTTTTTTAGTAATATCGCTAGAGCTAGACCTATAGCCTTTATTATTTTAGCTTATTCCATCCCACACATAATTTTCTTATCAATATTTTATTTGTTTTGAATACTAGTATGGTTGCAATGTATTTTGTTTTGAAATTTTAGTATTGAAAAAAATATAGATGGTTTTAAAGTTTCCCACAGCACTGTATGTTGTGTGTAAATAAATGTTTGAACTTATATATAGATGTAATCATTTTGTTAGAAAAATTTTAGTTTATGCGGTAAAGAAGATAGCAAAATCAACATGTGGTATGGTTGAACCAACATGATGCATCATTTACTTAAAATCTCCTAAACATATATCTTCGAATAATCCTTTATCAACCACACGGGTTCGTTTTAAAATAAAGATTTTCATGACCAGATGTGTGATAACTAAGCATTATCTCTGCGCTACTGGGATAGAAGTGAAAACTCTGTGTTCATTAAAACGACCCAATCATTGTATATCAAATATTAACAATGAAATGATGACGTATTCTACCAATGAAACTATATCTAGAACACTTGTCATTTATTTGATCTATCCTTCAATGTGTTTTATTATTTAATTAGTTTTAACTTAGTTTGTAATTAAAATTATGCATTAAGCAGCAACAGCTGTAGATCACTGTAAGACCGGAATAAGATCTGAAAGTCTTATTGTTACGATATAAAACTAATAATCGTAACGAATATGCCATCACTGATGTGATCAGCTGTTTAAAATAATAAGAAGTGGCATGCAAGAGAGAAGGACTCCTCATAAAGATAGAAAAACATTTGTGAAATATATATAAATGTAAGATTTAATTAATTATAATAATGTTTTGCAAATATATGAATTCTAACAAATAAAGCAACAAAAACAAAGTAGCATAACAGCTACATATTTATTAAACAGAAATGATCGATAATGAATTAGTATCACTTTTTAAAACACAGTTGTCTACTACATAAGTGTACGATAGCACAACTTTATTAATCTATTTTAAACAGTACTTTTGAAGGTTTTTGCAATGTTTAGCGTTTAAGAACGGATGTAGGTAATTTTAAAAATTTAATGATCACGTATAGTATGACCTTTAGTAATGACATTCCATTTTGAGCTTGCCCCAAGTAACTTGTCTTAAAATAAGTGTGAACAACAGAAATGATTTTTTTTTTAAATTAAAGGATATTCACTTAAAATTCATGCCTATCACCTGACCTTTAATTGTGCATTGGTCAATGAACTTCCCACCAACAGCCAAACCAGCATAAATAATCCACAATGCAAACAAGTTATCAAAATAACTGCAGCCGGCATAAAACATGTTGCCAAAACTCAGATACGAACCGCAACATAATTTTGGTTACGGTAGACAAAGGTATGAAAACTTCAAGTTGCCAATAATATTAAAATCGAAAAAGATACAAAAAAAAAGAATAAATAAATAAAAAATGTCTTGTCCGGCCAATAATCGGATATAAAAATAGTAAAAAAGAAGAGAGCGCAGCATGTTCACTGACCTTGTGCAATTTTGTGAGCTCTGCTTTTTGGCTGTACAATTTTAGATGCTTCTTGGACTGCACGGTTTCTGGTTCACATATTCGAAACCTGTACCGCAACCAAAAATTCTTAGCATAAGATTATGTTAAGAAATTCAAGGGCAACGGGCAAGTATAACAGCGACGGTTTTAGTGCTTTTTTTTTTCGTCTATGCTGGAGGCAACTCTAAAGCAACTTTCATATATGTTGGATTGAGCTGATTTCTGAGCTGTCAGTATAGATAGCTTCGAAATGCATCCAAGCAGAAACACACCTCAGAAATGAAGCGCCAAAGTTGTTAAATTTTTTTAATTAGTGGCATGCTTCCGCATCTGATTTCGAACTTTTCAACAAGTGATTTTATAACATTTTTATTTTATTTTTATTTTTATTCTTATTTTATTTTTATTTTAATTTTTTCATTTGAATAAATTCACTTCAGAATTTGTTTTCATTTTTCTATGATGGCGTAGTTCCCGCTTCTTGATGGGTGCGTTTAAGCTCTAAAAGCAAAGATTAATGTATCATTTTGAATAATATAATTTTTATTTTAATTTGCAAAATATTTAAAACACTTACATTTTAGGATTTATCTTCATTTCTGTTTAAGTATAAATTAAACTCTTAAAAACAAGTAAAAATTAACAATGAAACACGTCATCACTTTTAGCAAATTGGTTTCGTTTTTTTTGTTTTTATTGCTCAATCATGAATTTTTGGTGATTGTAGATTAAAGTCATAAAATTGAGCGTTGGTGTTTAGACTATTAAAATTTGTTCAGTTCCTACAGCAATTTTTCATGTTTTAATCAACATTTAACAAATCACAGTTTTAATTGTTATTATAAACAGCTGAGAATATAATTTGAAATAATCGCAGTGATATTTTTTAACCAGAAATGAAAGATTAAAATAATAAATCTTTGACATATGAAAAATTTTGCAAAAATTGAATAAGATATCTTATTAAAGTGTTCTTATACAGTGTTCTTTATACAGTATAAAAAAAATTACAATAATAGGTGTCTTCAATATTTTTCTATACGTACCAACAGAATTGAATAAAAATTTGGGATACATATGAAATATACACCATGAAAACCTATATAGTTACTATATGAAACAAAAGATATCAAAAATCAGACTTAATTTTATCGCTTTCCAAATATAACGTATCAAATGTAATACAAATCTGCCAGAACTTAAACTAATCGCTTCCAGCCACATTCTACGTTACTGCCCAGCCTTGAACTGAGCCAGGAGGAGGTCACTGGATCAGAAACAACTCTCACCTTCCGACATTAGGAGATCTCAACGGCCGACATTTTAGCCTTCATTCGGAAGGCAGAATGTCTTCTGTTCGATTAGGGTCTGTTGTAGCACAAAAGATCAATTATGGTTGCAGTGCTCTGCAACCTGGTTTTATTTGATATTCTGTTGTTGAAATTTATATATTCAATATATATTATTTATTTATACAAATTAATTTATATATTATATATAAATATAAATATAACAATATTATTACTCTAATATTACTCTACGATTAGGCATAAGCGAGATGTATATTTATGTATTTTTATATGTATATATAATTCTTCATTAAGTTAGTTTTTAACTTCAGTTATGATGTTTATAATATTAAAAAGATGAGTAAAAAGTTATTGTAAACTTTTTCTATAGAAAGATAATGAAAATTTATAGAAACAACTTTTCTATAAATTGGTGACCCGATATACCTTCTGCTCAAAAACTATCCGGATTTTGTTGTTTGTTAACTACTCCTTAAGTAATAGACCTTTTTCAAAAATTTCAACCCTTTCTTGACACATGGTATAAATTTGAGCGCCATCTGACAATCAGTTTGTTTACAGCAGCTCTTAATGTGAGACTACCTTAAGTGCATTTAGCGATTTTTACTATGGAAAATTCTTGTTGTACGCGATTTTTTGACCAAACACGGCACCACTATCATCGCTCAGGCACTATATTCGCCAGATTTGGATCCGTGCGACTTTTTCCTCTTCTCGAAGCTTAAATTGCCCCTAAAGCCATACCTTCACGGGCCTACGAAAAGTGTATGGAAGATTGGGTTAAGGGTTGGCATATGTGTATCGCTTCAGAAAGAGCATATTTTGAAAGAGGTAAAATAAATTTGGAATAAAATTTAAATTTGTGTGTTTTTTTTACAAAATCCGACGGTCAAAGAAATTCAAAGAACACAACCTGTTCCATACCCCATAACCGCAAGTAACTCAAAATGCATTCTTCAAAATAATACGTATATATTGGGGAACAAAAAAAAATTATATTACGTTATGTCGGATAAGTACAGCGCTTCGATTATCATATTCGTTAAGTTCTTTGCTAAAAACTCTTGCACAACGACGACTTTGTGCCATCGCAGAACACTCTAAGTTACAATTTGTTATATAACATATATGTATACACGATGATCATTTTTACCAAGTTCTTTGCTATAACAAAAATTCAAATAAAGTCAACATGCTTTATATCCCATACTCGCCATCAGCTCAAAAAGTCTTCTTCAAATATGATACGCTTGTCTTTGGGAAATGAGGATATAGGTTGTCAAATTTATATGAAGCTATGTCGGATGTCAGCCTTAAATGGAGCTGTGTCATGCAGTGCTATACCACACTACGAAAAGCGGCCAATAAGAAAAGAATGTCGGATGTCACAGGTTTTCGTTGATCACTTTTGCTAAGTTTATTGCTAAAAACTCTTGCATAACAATTAGTTTATGCCATCGTAGAACACTCTAAGGTATTATTGTGAGAACAATATTAAGTCATATTTTTATTCAGATTGTAGTTTTTAGCAAACTTTCAAGTGAAGGTAATTTTTTTGAGTCGGTAACGAAATTTATGTGTATCATCAATGTAAATATACAATGACAATATGAAGTATCTGTTGTATGTGTACAATATTCCCATGTGTGCGTACTGAATGATAGATAATGATATATAATAAAAATTGATTATATTAGTTATGATTGTACATTAAATCTATGGGACCTATTGGCTTAGAAATACATTCAATAATCGAATAAACACGAAAATAGTTAACTGGAATAAGGTGGCGGATAGAAAATAAAGTATTCTTCAAGATGCAGTTGTGAATATTTGCTTCTCTTTTGATTTAAACAGTATAATTATTTCTATGTCTGATTTTCTCATGGGTTCCTATTATCATATATCTCCTTGGTCATTTAAATAAACTTACCTAAATTAAAGGCTTATTTTATTGTTCAAATTTTTAATTGTTTTCAAATTTATTTATTAAATAACATCAGTGTAATGATTGGAATTTTAATTGGGCTCAAATTTATCTATTAAATAATAGCAGATTTTTTTATTACATTCCATAAATGTAATATTAAATTAATTGCATTTTGAAAACTAGCAACAAAACTGTAAACTAACAGAGAGTAAAGTTCAACGTGGCTTTTATTACTAATTAAATAATATTTGTTTATAACAAATGCCAAAGTGTTATATCTTAATAATAATTTATTTTTTCAAAATAATATATCGATTTCTTTTAATTATAAATTCGACTCTAACATATTAACTTTTGTCAAAATAATTCTTTAATTTACAATTAAAATATTTAGCTAATTTTTTGATGAAATTACAGTGGATTACAGTTAAATTAATCCAATTAAGTTAAGAATTTTTTAATGATCAACAAAATAGATTTTTAATAAAAATCAATTTAAATATATTTATATAAACTACCGCACCTCACATTTTTCAATCTTGGTTTGAAAATTATATTTTTAATCAAAATTTTTTCATTTACAAAAATTTAAAAATCATTTACACAAAGTATACTCGTAACTAATTCAAGTAGTAAGTTGTATGTCATTGGTCTATAGCGTCTTCAACAATATTGTAATTATATTTTTATTTGAATTTTATTAAGAAGCCACATTAATTTATTTTAAGTTCTTATAAATTAGTTTTGTTTACATTTATTATTGACCATAACTAATCAACTTAAAGGTAATAAATTGAAGATTAATAATCGTGGCAAATTTTTTTATTTAAAATAAAATATTATTAACTAATAAAAATAAGTCACTTATTTCAATAATTTAAATAAGCAGATACAACTGGTTTATTTTGCACATTTTAATGCATTGAAGTTTCTGTGAACATAATTAATTAAGTGTTGATGTGAACTTTAAGTGCAACACCTTGCAGCAGAAAATAAATGAATCTTTAATTCATTTAATTTTAGTTAGATAAATATAGTATTCTATATATATTCATTTAAATAAGAAAACACAAAGACTTGATAAATGTAGCTACCTTTAAAATTGTTTATTTAATTTGACATATTATCTAACAAATTTTAGGAGCTAGCTCATCTTATTAACATGTATGAAGTTTATCCCATCAAAACTAGTACCTTTAAAAATTTTAATCAAATTTTTTAAAGCGCCTATCAGAAACAAAGTAGATGCTCTAGAGATTCCTGAACACCGTATCCTTTGCACTTCCTTAATTCCTTGCTGCTGCTTCCATTTAGTTGTAGCGTATATGTTCTAACCAGATAATGTCGGGTCATAACATTCATGAAAATTTGTCTAAATCCAAAAACTATTAAATTAAAAGCAAATTCAGTTCTTAATTTGCTTAAGTAAATCACATAATTTCTATATATTGTTCTTATAAATAAATTCTCGTTCTCATTCATAGCACAAAAAAATCATGCAAAATGATATGCAAAACTGAAAAATTATAATTAATTTTTAATTATTATTTTTTATATACATTACGTGTATAAAAAAAAATAACATAAATAGTTTTAAAATAGTACAGTTCATTACGTTATCAAGATACATATAAGATATGACGTTTTAAGTACATATAAACCACAGTAAATGAAACTATAAAAGTTTATAAATGTAATTTTTGCAACGAAATTGCTTTTATTGTTTTCTTTTGCGCTTAAAATGCTACGCAAACAAAAGACTTAAGCTACAAACTCGTTTAACCCGGAATTCCTTAATCTTCACTGGATTACACATATTTTACTATGAAATCAACTATTAAATTGATTTTAAGACGAAACTTGAACTTTTCTGCTTTTATATGTACGTAACTTAAATCGGATTATATGGCAGATATATAAATATATGTATAGTTATATTCGTCGCTAAAATATTATTAATTTATAAAAACATGATTCATTAATTAAAAATTTATGAATTGCGTAGACAAGAAAATTAGTGAAGAAACTTAAATAAAAAACTGCAGGAGAGCAACTAAATTAATATAAGCAAATATATAATTACAGTAAATTTAAATGAAACAAATTGATTTAAATTAAAATGTGTTCATTTATAATTATCATATATTATCAATAAAAGAAAAGTCTTAATTAAGAATTTGATTGAAAGAAGTTGTTTGTCAAATCAACTATTTAAAACCAAATTAAATAAAAAATTTACTTGATTGTGAAAGAATAAAAAAGATATCTTTTAAAAGATATCTCATGGAATTTCTACTGTTACTTCTTAAGCTTAGTTTATTTTAAAGAAGACTTATTTTTTATGGATTCCGGGACATACTGATATCCAAGGTAATGAAATGGCAGACAAACTTGCAAGAAAAGGCGCGGCATCAAGAATGATAGGTTTAGAACCATTCTGTGGTCTAGGCAAAGGAGCTCTATCCATTATTATGAATGACGCAGAGAAAAAAGAGAGAGAACTCTATTGGGTAATGCTACCAAGACTCTCACAATCTAAAATGCTTTTAGGGACTTACAACCTAAAACGCTTTAAAGATTGTATAGTACAATCAAAAACTAACATAAGAATTATTACGGGATTACTGACCGGTCACTGCAGATTGAACAATTACCTATCGAAGTTAGGAATTCAATCCAACTCAGACTGCAGATACTGCAAGGAGGAGAGAGAAATGGCATACAATGTGCTTGGGGAGTGCCCGGCACTGATGCATAAGCGAAAGAAACACCTAGGAGGGTATTTCATGGATCATAAGGGTTCGGCAAGTTCAGTAATAGTTTAAATTGAAATTCGGTAACTTTAATCCATCGAATTCATCTATTTGTAGGTAATTTCTTGGACACTATAAAAGTTTGTTTTCGATGGTTCCTTCAGAAAATTTTAGATTAGACTCTATATACTCTCTATACGAGTGCTTATTTACCTAATAGTAGTGATAAGCAATAGTAGTAGTGATTCATGCTTTTATTATTATTTTTGTTATAATTATGCATATTGTAATTGCAGGATTTAGTAATTGATCAATTCTTGTAATATTACAAATTTCAGTCCTCTAACTTTTCCAAAGCAAATTTCCGAATAAATTTTAAAAGATTTTGTTTGTTATGCCCATCAGTAACACTTTTTCTTATAAGAACAATAGGTAAAAATAGACCTACAATGGTAGTTAAAATAAAAATATTTTATTAAACCATAATATCTCAATTTTTTAACTTTAACCTATTATTGACAGAGACCGAGATATCTGAATATGAAGAATAGCGAGTTGCAAATTGAAGCTCAGCAGATCTAAATTAACATAAAACCGTTGGAAATTTTAAAAAAGATCAAAATCTTACTGTAATAATTTTCTCGTAGTTAGCATATCTAGCATTAAGCTTTTTATAAATGTGAAGAAAATCCGCTAAAGAAAATTTTTTTTCTGCACATACTTGCGTCGTTATTTCTCAATTGAGTCGATTTTTCCCAGAGACGTGTACAAAGCCTTTTTAATGGGAATCTTAAAAACTAATCTAATATTCCAACGAGTATATTTGATTTGAAAAAAATCTTTTATTTTAAGTGTAAAATGATCAGAAACTTTTTTAGAGAAGTGTGAACCCAAAGCTCCTCTTATTTTATATACGCTACAAACTATAAATTAAAGTCTAATTAAAAAAAATTAACTTCGCTTGCTTATTTCGGATTTACAAATATTTTCTCTAAGCTTTGGTTTTAATAAACCTTCCTAAACATATTATTTACACGACTTGTTTTAAAATAAACCTTCCAGCAATGTTGACTGAACCTCATTTGTAGAGAAGGTTGGCAATTAGATGTGACATAAAATAGAGTAAAGTAGTGCAAATTACTAGAGGCAAATGTAAATGTAATTTTTTCTTACCTGTTCTGTTGTTTAAACAAAAGAAAAAGAAGACATCAGTGTGTATTTCTTATACAAATATATTTGTTCATATTCAATTGGTATGCTCTAAGTTACTGTATTGACTCATGAAAATGAAAAAAGAGTTTATATAAAAGTATAAATAAAAAAGTATAAATGATAAAATATAAATAAAAAAGTATAAATAAAAAAGATTTATATATAAAAAATGTATATTACAATAAGACGTGCACTTGAACTTAAGCTTCAAAAGTCATTCATTGCTAACGGCCAAAACAATACAGTTAACAAAAATCGAAACGAAAAACAACACAAAACCTGAAACAAATGGAAATTAAAAAATATTTAAGATATTTGTAAATTAAAAATTTAAAAAAAAAATAAATAAATTTGAATTTAACCACAAATTTAGTACAATAAATAAAGTGAAACCATGACAAATTCAAAAGTCATAAAAAATACTCGTATATATTTAAAAATTCAATAACTCAGATGTTTTGGTGTAAAACGAATCACTGCAATTATTTTTATTCAATTGTCAAAATCCAACTAAAAAATGTTCAACTTCAGACTAATAAACAAAAGAAAATTATCATAAATATTCATTTTGATTTTGGCAAGTTGAAAAATAGGCGTATTACATACATCAATCTTGTATCTTTCGGTTGGGGTGTGTCGGCATTTGCTGGGAAATGCATTATTTATGATGTCGCTGCACTTGACTTTCAACTGATTTGCTCATATATCAAATGACGAGAGAACAATCAAAAACTGCATATTTCACTAAAATGCCACACTTTATTGTTTGTTACAACATTTTCACAAGATTAACAGACTCATCTAACGAAAAATGAGTAAAACTTGCACTATAGTAAAATTTGATATATGCCGACTTAAATGACAATAAGATAAGCACATATAATAATTTTTATATTTAGTTTTGCTAGTTATGTGTGACATTAACCGTTAATAAAAGTGTCAAATTTATTTAAATTCGTGTATTCAAATATTTTTGCTAAATTTACATAAATAACTCAGAAACGCATTAATGCTTACCCATAAAATATAATTACTAATGCAATTTGTTCTACGACAACATTTGCATCGTCTTACAGATATAATACATTCGAATTTGAAAACCCAAATAAAAATATTTTACTTAGCCTAAGTCTAAGTATCTAAACTTAAGCAAGTACTCATAACCAAGTATGTATGCTTAATTACAAATTTAGTATTTTGACAGCTTTCGAGTAGCTGTAATTGGTCGTAAAGTCATAAAACTTAACATGCCAACGGCAAATGTAGTGTTTTATGTAGTGTTTGTTTTAAATTTCATGCACTTCAAGGCTTAAAAGTTAGGCTTAAACCTTTGAGTCTTGCTTTGGTTCAACTTAGAAGCAAAGCTATGTGTATGTTAAATTAACGAAATAATTAAAGTGACTCTTTGATATTTTTGACAATGACTCTTTTTTAGCCGACTTACATTATCATCTGATGTTGGGTCTACTATGGAGTAGAGTTCACCCAAACCGAGATTATCACTAATTACTGTAAATTTTATAACAAAAGCAATTTATGCTTTATTTTAATTTTATTCATTATATTGAATTTGCAGTTGGCAATGAATATAATTCAACTTAGCAAAAAAAATGTACAAAACACAAAAAAAAAAAATTTTAAAAAGAAGCAAAAAAAAAAATTTATAATAGAATAAATTATATTGAAATTTAAATTATTTTAAAATATTTTAATTTGCATTCATAATATTTAAAATTTAATTTCAACTGCGGAACGGTATATGTTTAACTAAATTCACTGTAAGTCAAAACCGACAAAGAAACTATGTTTTAAATGTAAAAAGGCGTAATTAGTAATAAATTACAACAACAAAATATTTTTTTAATAAATGTAATTTTTTGATTGACCATACAGATGTTTTCAAAATTACTAAAAATAAACTTTTTGAGTAAACTTTAAATTTATTTATTTGTTAATGATTTTTTTGTTTATTTGTTAGCTGGGTATAGGCACTTTTTTCCAATAAAAATTAAAAAATCCTTAATTGATGTACTTTAAATCATTCTATATTTTTATTCTTTTTGAGATTCATCATCAGGATCACATTTAAAAATAAAAATTAATAATATCACATTCCATTAATCTAATTGTCAAGTTACTTATTCTATTGTCCATATTTTATATATATATATATGAGCATGCATAATTTTTAGGCTGGAGATGTTATGACTTAAACTCAAAGCCTGCCAAATTAAAAATTTAGATTCGTTCATTTCTGTTATTAAAATTTGGAGTTTTGTTAATTTATTATTATTGTTTCAGCGACAAATTCACTATATGATCAGTTAATTAATAATACAATTTTATAATAATAATTTTTTTTTATTAAAAAAAATTTTTTTTTTTAAATTTATTTGAACCATTATTTCGACTATTATTTTAGGGTACTATAATGTTTATAATGTATTTATATTAAAAAATATTTGTATTTTTTTTTGTAATTTTGTAATTATTATGCATTACTATTCAAAGCCTAAATGTAAGTTTAATTTTTATCTTAAACATAATTAAATAAATTTTTTAAAAGGATTATTTTTATTGTAATTAAAAAAAAAAATTGGTTTATAATATCAAAAATATATTTAAAAAAGTAAATCGCATTTTGCAATCTAACAATTGTGGTTACGTTAATAAGCTATAGAGATGCAACAATGAATTATAATCAAAATAAGTAAAGAATTTAAAGACTAAGAATGATAACTTAACTTTCTTAAATTATTTGCTAACTCTTAAATTAGCAAATAATTGATCATTTAGGCGTTTGAAATAAGGGAGCAAAACCTAACGCAAATATCAACACTTCCATTTGAATTTATTGCCCATTGTAATGCCCTCTAAATTTTTAAACAAACCGTTGTTTCCATTAAAACTCCGTATTTTATTCCTGTTAAAGCATTAGTTAGACCTTCCAGTTGAAGTGAAAGAGAGCTAACAAGTATACCTTTGTATCTCTGCAAAGAGATTGTGTCCATTGAATCAGAAACTCCTAGTCCATTGTGTCCATTAAAGGCACAATCTTCTAGTCTATTGTGTCTATGGAACACAGAATTTCCTAGTCTATTGTGTCTATTGAAGACACAATCTTCTAGTCCATTGTGTATATTGAAGACACAACCTCCTATATATAAGAGACAATTTATTTGTAGTAAAAAATAGATTATATATCTTTATCACGAGAACTCCTTGTTCGTGTAGCGATGGTAAGTCATAGTGCAGTGCTGCAATAGCTCTCTAATAAATACATGAACTACATGTTAACTGATACTCAAAAGATATTTTACTAATTTTCTATTTAAAGAGTGAAAAAACTTAAATCCATTAATCTTTAAAATCTCAAAATCACTGCAGTCTTTCTAAAACAAACCATATCAGATACCGGAACTCGGATTCCATCAATAACGTAAAGTATAATTTGCATGGAATATCTTTTTTTTTTTAAAAATATTTTTGCAAATCTAACTAATGTTATTTTTTGCAAATCTAGAAATGTTATTAATAATAATATGCTTTATATTGTATATAGAAAGCGCTTAAGGTAAGGTATAGGTCAAAATATTAAAGAGTCTCGAGTTCCAGAAAAAGAGTCGAAAAAAATACTGACTTTTGATAAATGAGAAAGTACGTAAAAAATCATTAAAGTTATAGTAATGTTATAACGAATTTCTACTTTAAAGTAGGTCAACTATCTAATGCTTAAGTATGACAAACAAAAAAAAATTTTTTTCCAAATTTAGTAAGCTAAAGAAAACTGAAAAACATACTGCTGCAAAAAAGTGATTTATATGTATCTAGCACCAAATAGTACGAGACATGATATTGTCATTTGATTTTTTTCTGACTAAATATTTTGAAATTCTTACTATGTATATTCAACTTTTTTTCTTTACCGAGACTCAAGAGATTCTGTCAAGTTCAAAGCATCGACGATCATGTTTTATGTAAATAATATTGGAACTGAATGCATTTTTTGAATTATTTAATTAAATTAATCTAATGAATAAATCGAAGAAATCAAACGAATTTTAATTGTATAAAAAATACTCATAAAACAAAGAAAATTATTATTGCTATTTCCGAACAAACCGAACAAATAAAGAATATAAATGAAGTCACAAATGTATTCTTTTACATTTACATATTTTATTTCAATTGTTAATAATCATATAGTGGTCATATAAATGTCTGTAATTAAAAAATACCTATTCATAAGCTTATAGTTTTACATAACAGAAAATATATTTTCATTGGGATCTATTCTACCGAGTGGTACATTCCATAACTCCCATAACTACCTTATAAAATAAATGACCGTCCAATACCTAATATTTTATTGCCACCTCAACTGCTTTCATCACACTTTAAGTTTCTTTTTACCTTTTCTATCTAAAATAATCTGTAACAGTTTATATTCTTAGTATATTCTTAGTAAATCCTATGACAGTGGTATATTATCTTTTAATATTTGTTAGTTTTAAGAACTTGCCTGCTTCAGTTAAATTCACATAGCGCTTCTTCATTTCTCCTAAAGCGGTACTATTATTAAAAATACTGATACTGAATATATGCAAATAGATCACTAAACATTTCTAGACCTTTATAATTTACTATAAATTTACTTTACAATTTATTCTTCAATTTTAAGATTTGATATAAAATTCATATGACAAACATATGTAGATAGATAATATTGGTTATGTTCTAATATGATTTAAATATATTCTTCCAAAAAATAAATTTCTTATTAAGGTAATATATATAGCAATGCACTTACAAAAAATGATGAAATGAAATTGTTGTTAATAATAATCCAATAACTGAAGTAAACAAAAAATCTAGTACTTTAGTCGTAATTATTAATTGACTCAATGTTCTTTGCAATTTCAAATATAAAAGCCATAACGATTAAGAACTGTACACAAATGCGGTAACCATATATTTCTATACTATAGAGATATGTTTTACCAGGATAAAGACTTGTTCTATTCTATTCATACTGAAAATTTTCAAAATGATTAAGTTAAACTTTTATACATGTTATTTTTTTTGGATTTGATTTGGATTTGGATTTGGATGTGGATTTGGATTTGGATTTGGATTAGGATTAGGATTTGGATTTGGATTTGGATTTGGATTTGGATTTGGATTTGGATTTGGATTTGATTTAATTTGATTTGATTTGATTTGATTTGATTTGATTTGATTTGATTTGATTTGATTTGATTTGATTTGATTTGATTTGATTTGATATGATATGATATGATATGATATGATATGATATGATATGATATGATATGATATGATATGATATGATATGATATGATATGATATGATATGATATGGATTGGAATTGGATTTTTTTGGGGGATTTGGAATTAAGATTTTGGGGG
The DNA here is from genome assembly GCF_002237135.1 of Teleopsis dalmanni. Classification (NCBI taxonomy): domain Eukaryota; kingdom Metazoa; phylum Arthropoda; class Insecta; order Diptera; family Diopsidae; genus Teleopsis; species Teleopsis dalmanni. The sequence continues at coordinate 30,368,823 of NC_051846.1, forward strand.
AAAAATTTGTTTGGATTTGGGATTGATATGATATGATATGATATGATATGATATGATATGATATGATATGATATGATTTAATATGACTTGATATGATTTGATATGATTTGTTATGATTTGATATGATTTGATATGATTTGATTTGATTTGATATAATTTGATTTGATTTGATAGTTTTTTAATTATACTCGTAGATGGATAACTTTAACTAAGTGTCATTAAGGACCTTACTAATTCTTTCAAAAACCATATTTACCATATAAGTAACATATATTACTTAAAAAAACAAATTTTTTCAAAACAATGTATATATCTATAAAATCAAACTAATCTCTTTTGTATTTATTCTTCTAACACATTATGTTTTATTAATATAATTTGTGATATGATAATAAAATTTGACAAAACATGTACATGAATAAACATACTCGTATACCAAAAATGGGAACAGCTTTATCGATTGATTTATTAATAGAAATTCAGGCAGTCAGCTATGTGGGCGTCATAATGATTTGACCAAATGTAGTTAATTTATTTTAACAAAATTACAAATAATTTATATCTTTTATCTTTAGCCAAGAAAACAAAACAATCATAATAACGTTTTATTAATTAATACATCAAAAGCAACAACCATAGTTGGAAGAGTCTGACTTCCCAATTCAAGCCATAGACAACGGCATCAGCATCAACATTAGCATTAGCATTTTGGCATTGTTCGCTGCACCGCACAATGTAAGAAAAAATCTTTTATCCACAAATGAAAGAAATCAATAATGGCTATTATTAATTTTGAACTTGATATTGAGATATTGAGTATCATATGCAGAAATATAATGGCAGGAAGGTCATTAACACATTTAATTAGCATTCTTTTCTCTTGTCAAACAATAGCCATCAGATAACAGCAAATCTAACCCATTCAATGCAGTCGAGCAGTCACCAAAGTCGGAACCGCTACAGTCACGAATAATCCGACTTACGCTCACAAGATACTTTGACTCCGAGCCTTTTGAAATATTTACTATTCTCCAACATAATTAATTTGTTAAAGAATTTATTTAAATCTAACAAATTTTCAATCAAATGCAAATACAAATGTATTATTTTTTTAATTTTTTTAATATTTTATTTTATTTATTTTGATGCTTTAATGCTGGCATTTGTTATTTCAAACATTTACATTGATCTGGGCGCTTTAATTTGTCGTGGTCTTCCGTGGTCTATTGTTATTTAATGTGGGCTCTCATAATTGTGTTATAAATATTAAACTAATATATCAATATTTTAAGTAATTATTAACAAATTATTCGATTTTATCTATTTCTTACGTTTAAATGATTAATTATTATTTCATACACAATTAATGCTTTTGCTGACATTTAAAGAAGTTAATGAAACTGTTGATTTTAACAAATTTATTTCAGATTCTTTTAGCATTGGCTAATTGTTTAATTAATTTTATTTAATTAAATTTTGAAATTGCAATTATAAATCAAAGAAGGTTAAAATACTTATTTCAACAAATATTTTTTTTTTAATTTTTATTTGAACAAATTTCGATTTAATTGTTAAAATTATTAGTGCTTCTCAGATTTAGATTTAAACTCATTTATAATCTGAAAAATTTTATAAAAAATGGTTGTATCTGAAAATAATAAAATACTTCTTGAATGATTTAAAAGAATAAGTATATCTTTACAAAAAGTTAGGTCTTATTTGCTGCCATATTATTAAAGTGAAGAAAAATTCCTTTTTCCATAAACTTGGAACTATTTTTCAGATCTAGAAAAAGATGTACATGAAATATTTTTTTTAATATTTGCGTATTAAAAATTGTATCTTAGTTTTTTATGAATGTCATTATTCCCAAAATGTTACTCAAAATGTTGCTCAAAATGTGCACAGGATGTAAATAAAAACCCGCTACGATTGTTGATGTCCACACAATTCAATTTGTCAAAGCTGTCTAAAAGTATTTAAAAAAATCAAACAGAACGAGTGCGCTTCAAGGATAAGGATTAAAATTGTTTAGGATTATAAGTGATTCCGTCTAAATAATCCAGAGGAATAGGCTTCCACTTATATGTAATCTTATCTGACAAAAAAAACCTATTGTAGCAAGTTTTTTATATCATCTATTCGTAAGTTGTTCGGATAGTAATTACTTTTTTTTTAATCAATAGATTTTTATTCAATATTTCTATTCAATATTCAATAATATTTAATTAAATTATACGAATGTGTACATTGTCCATTGAGGTTCGATACCAGAATGTCATTTTCCTGACAGTAATATATACATACCCATAAAATATTTTTTCTCTTCTGAAAAAAATTGTTTTAGTCAATTTGTATCATCTTGTTGTGAAGTAAAGATCATCTTATATTTTACTATCAAAAAAATATTATAGAGACTAGAATAAGCAATAACTAGTTATTAAGAAAATATCGTGGGCGTGGCAGTATTTTTCAACCAATCTATAACAGAGTTTCCAAATTTGTATTGGATCTGACATTATCATAATGGAACACAATACTATTTTAATTAATCAATTCTCGCCTTTTTTATATAAGTGAGTCATTAAATTTGTCCCGGTGATAATATCATACATCAAAAGTGATCGTCTATTTTGTCCGGTTGTCCAGTTCAATGAAAAATGATTCCTTTGAAATCTCATCAAATATATATCATTACCATTTTGTGACAAATTTTGGCTTTGAAAGTGCTTTGACCAGGTTCATCTTTTTTACACTATAATCTTTGGCTCTTATCACTCTTGTAGATAACTAATTTTTCATCCATTTCATTTTCATTAATATGTTTCAGAAATAGATTACAATAATAATGCTTGAAAACCATATCACAAATGTCAATTCGACGGCATACATTTTTTATACAAAAACTTGAGAAATCAATATGTCGTGCTTTAAGATTGAAACCAGGCATCTCAAAGGATTATGAACAGCTAAATTCGCTCAATTTAATGTCTCAGCGATAATAATATATTCAATAACTTTTTTTCCAGGCAAACACATTATAAATCGTGATCCTTACAGCTGCATGTGGATTTTAGAATATATGGGTGTAGAAAATATGAGAACTCCATAGATCGATTTTTCAAACAACACAGTATTTCTTTTTCTATCTTTTAGGTATAAGAATTTTCCAGTTGAGTACTTTCACCAAAACGGTGATATGAATTCGACATTAACATCATATGATTTTTTGATATAACATCATGTGATATAATTGACTTTATTTTTGTTATTATATTGCTCGAACTCAACACATTGTCAACATTTTAAAAATAAACATTCATCAATTTTTAACCGTGCTAATATCAGCTATGCGCCGTCTCTGTCATTGAAAATTATCTTAAAGGGATCCAATTCCTTAAGATGTTTAATTGAACTCATTCGATCCAAATATTATATGACTAGAGAATAAAAATTTTGATTGAAATTCAGTCATCATAAATGTGTTTTACTACCGTTTACTTTCAGAACCACAAAATTAAATTTTTATTCGCAATCTTTAAACTAGTCGAATATAAGATGAGAAAGCCTTTATGGAAGATCTTAAAATTTTTTTAAAAAAAATTGTTTATTGATTTTATACAGAATTCTTATGTTTCTAATATTCCATAATCTTTTTTTATTTTTTAATAATAATTTATGGTGTTAATAACTTTAAAAATTAGGAGAACATGTTATAGTTCCAAATAATTCTTGAAACTGATAACCTGTTCCACATTTTTCTTTGGCATGTGTAAAAATTTTCCGAGAAGAAATTAACAAGTTCTAATGAATATATGTGTATACAAACCATAGTTTTATAATACATAGCGAAGGGATTAAAATAGTATAAACAAATAAAATTACTGTTTTATTAATGTTTAAAATGTTTTGTTATTCTTAATTCTTATTTATTTGTGAATTTTCTAAATAATATTTATTAATAAAAAATTATTTTTAAAACCGATTAAACATTCGTAATATTAAAGCCGCCATTGCGTTTAAATTTAATACCAACGCAAATATTCTGTTTTATATGCAATTAATTTGCATTAAATATAAACATTGTATATATATATACATACATATATATTTATATGTATTCTGAATATAAAAAAATTAAATTTAATTCTGAACCCCAGAACATTGATTTAATTATTAGCTAAAAACCACAATTTAAAAATATATTTATTTATATCACATATATAAATAAATATATAATATATATATTTCTTATACTTTTAAAGTAAATACTCATAATTAAAATTTTGTACAATTTAATAATATAATTTATTGCTTTAATAATGAAACAATAGCTGAGTGCGATCCAGTTTTTGTTTAAAAAAATTTTATTTGAAATATCTTTAAACTTTGGCTTGAGAATGAAATTTTGAAGCGTTTTCTAATTTTTTTTCATTATAATTTATCATTTGACTATTTATAGTATTTAATAATTTCAAGCAAAAGTGAAACTAGCTCCATAGAAATGTCAGAGAAGACAGAAGCTAGCACCGCAATAATTCATACATGCAAAACACGTACCCAAAATTTACGGAATCGGAATACTTAATGGAATATAATTTTTATTGGCTAGAACACGAAATGTAATTTATTTTTGATTAATTTGCTAATTATACAATAGCAGAATATATTGCATAAATTAATATCATAAGTAGAACTACTACAGTTAAAAATGCACAAAAAAAAAAAATTATTTTTATGAAACGAAATGGAATATGAGAAAACATATATGAATTAAGTTTCAGAATAAAGAATGAAAAATATATAAAACTCATTTTATGAGATTTAAATTAATGCGATTAGATTATGTAGAGAACACTGATATCCATCTAATGAATATTAATCTCAATAAAATATTATATGTGAAAACTGACAGTTAAGCCACAACCCAGTCGATATAATACATTTTAATAAGACTGTAAGTGTATGATTTGAAAGCATAATTAAGGGAAATTGAGATTAAAACTACAGCAGATTATTTGATCGGGATATATCTATTCATCACCGAAGATCAGTACATGCTGTTGAGAACTATCAAACATCTGAAGTCTTTAGAAGTGCAGTAATCTTTGAGCATAATATCGAGTAATGCCTATTTAATAACAATAAAGCTTAGTGAACAAAACTTGTGGTAAAATGGTTAACTTTCCTAACTCAGTCTATTAAATGAGTCCTTCAATTGGTTATATACTCTGTGCAAAAAGTATAAATAACTTGTAGATTTAAAAACGCATCATGTAAGTTGGTAACATGGTACCATGTAAGTGCATTCTCTTATACAACTATAGCACTTATACAATGTTTCCACTGCTTACTTAGTAAGTTACTTAAGTAACTAAGATTTTGTCATTTATATATAATAAATTAATTACGTATTCAATTAATAAAAACAACGATTTTATTAAATACTTAATTCCCCAGTCCGTTTTCTTTACTTTATTTTTAAATAAGTTTAAATAGCATGGTAGCTCTTTGTATAGCTAATGAAATTTACTTAGTAAATTACACTTAATCTATAAATTAACTTAATCCATTTAAATTTTTATTTTTCCAAGTTGAATTTTTTCCTAACAACACTAAACGATGCTATCATATACAGCGTAAGAATAAAACTTTAGTTTTCTATCCCAGCAATGCTAAGGTTCCGTTGTTAGGTTCAATGCTTTATTCATGTTGCAACATAGTCAAGGATAGGATTAGGATCAGCATCGTAATTTACGTCATAGGATACTATAGTCCATAGGAGACTACACTATAAGAGACTAAGAAGTAGATGACATTAGCTTGCTGTCAGGATTGGTGTAGGCATTTGTTGATTGAGACGGAACATCGGTTATTGAACAGATAACATAATGATGACGTACGCTTGCGAAGTACTTCAATTACTCTAGATTCAATTAGGTATAATCAACGAGTGACTCTTAAATAGAAAGATAATACACAATCCGGACAAATCTACACTAGTTACGATTATATTCTGACTCCACAGTTTAGGTCGATAAAATACCTGGATATATATTTCGACAGCAAAATTACATGAAAGAAGTACTTTAATGCCATGGAGTAGCTACTCGTTAAAAAACGAGAATAACTTTTGTTCAATTAAATTTCGGGAACGAATTGTGCTATATTAAATCCGGCCGAAATCTAAATTTTACAAGGTTAGTGTACTGCAAAAATGCCAATTTCGAACTCTTCCAAATAATATGAACGATTTTTAGATTCTAACATAGTACTCCATTAACTAGGACCATAATATCTCTATTGTAAAAAGATAATAACCACATCCATCACTAAATACATATAGTAAAGTATCCTGTAATGATCTATCCTGAAACTTATTTTATAGTTATAGTTCCTTTGACTAGTTTTTGTAGAGATTTGACATTTGAAACCTACGAAATGAAATTATAATAAATACGAGGTATTATAAATACTCCTTACTGTTTTAGATGTTTGTCTTAGATATTAATGAATAGGCACTAATATCTTAACTGCCTTTTATCAATAAAATTTGTTTATTAATAATACAATTGAATATAAAAACAATTAGCAAAAATAAAAAGTTATGGGCAGTATTACGGGTTGCTTCGTTGAAGAGGACAATTGTGATAAAAAAATTTGTTCGTTTTTAATAAATTTCAAATAGTCTATAAAGTTTTTTAAAGATACGAACAATTTCAGACCCTGAAAGTGTTGCAAATTTTTCTTGTTGTATAAGATATTTCATATACACTTCTTCAACTTTAGGTTTACTAAATACCGAATAGAAATACATCTTTGACCATCCATAAACAATTTTTTTTATATAAACCTTAAACAAATTCTCACCAGTGTTATCTACAAGTTCATCCTAAAACTCTATCTTTTATCAATCCAATCTTTTAGCAGCTTACTCAATATCATCTAACATAATCTAGTGGATTATATGATTAACTTTGAACGGTAAAGTTGAATAATAAAAATTGTCTTAAATAAAACTTATTTACATTTTTAATTGCTTTATTGCACCTTCATTGCTATTTCATTACAGTTTTACGTTTCAAAATTAATTACAAACGAAATAAAATAAAGTTTAAGTTTAATTTTAATCTTATAAATAAAATTTAATACATACAATACATTGAAGTAAAGCTGAGCTATAAAAAATATTATTTGTAACAATATTCAAATTACTTTGGTAAATGTCTTTTTGTTTTTTTTTTTGTTATTATTTAATTACTTCGTGTTTAGGATAGATCAGCTTCACATTTAATACAAGTTTTTTATTTTAGTTGAAGTGTTTTCCTACCGCAACAATTACCAGTAGTGTCCATAGTGACCAAGGTGGTGATAACCTCCGTAGTGTGAATACTGTGGATAACCTGTTGAATTAAAAAGTCAAAAGATATCATTGAAGAGGAACCAAAGGTGAGTGTGCGTTAGATATAATATATTAAACATTTTAAAGCAAATAGTAATAAATAATAAATTAAAATATAAATATATATTTGTAAGAATAGCACTATATACTTCATTAAACATTAATATAATCAACTAAAAATTAATAATTTCAAGTAAGAAATCTCCATTACTGGAGAAAAATCATTAAGTGATATATTTAAGCTAAGCAGTGATCTTTCATTATTTTTTTAGTTCAGTTCTATGTATATATGTACGAAATCACAAATATCAGGCTTTGAAATCTATCAATATAAACCGTAGACTCGTGTACTAGACCACTAAGTCTTCATATTTATATTTTAATACTTATTATTGTTGTAAATAAAACTATGTGTATTTTTAGTCAATAAAAGGAGGTAGGTATATGAGTGAATATATAAAGATCCCAGATTATTACCTATTTAAGTGGTTTAGTAATCTACCTAACTTAGAGTTATCGTTATTTAAAAAATTCCATTATTATATTTAATTTAATAAATCTTTAACATTTCCGAAATCAATATTTGTAGTAATTAATACACAAAAAAATCAATATATGAAGTAGTTCTCGAAAAAAAGTTTCTCAAGGAATACAGCCTAGCTCCTCTCTAAGGTTGTGCATCTGCAGAATAAGTGAAAGCTTAAAAGTTCTTTCTCCTTCTCTTGGTATAAACCGCGAAAATAATTACTTAGAACTTTTAATCTTTGTGAATGTCTATCTGTTGATGATTCTCTGCTTTAAAGTGAAGTAAAGTTACCGATTTTCTTTTACCTAAATGGGTTAGAAGACGAGCAGATTTGTTTAGCTTTAAACTAACACAGTGCATTTTGAACACTTGATTTGTGTTTTTTTGAAGAAAGATTAATATAGAATAAAGTGATATGCTTATATACTTTAAAATTGATATTTGTAATGGTAATATATTCAATAATTCGATATAAATTATATCAATAATCATAACTGCTTATAACAAAATTGTGCACAATGATATTCCATAATCCTCCTAATTAAATATTTAAAGATTTTATAAGAAATATTCCTTATAGAATATTACAGAAACACTGAATTTAGTTGGTAGTACTCTTTATATCACATAAATTTACTACAGATTTACATATCATTAATATAGAAATTTTTATCATTGTAATATCCTTAGCCGTCTTATACACCTTAAAATATTATACCAAACACTAAACAAATGATAAAAAAGTTCGTAAAGAACACTTTTCGGATTCAGGAAGTTTAAAAATTTATTTTAAAGCAAGATAATAATAATAATTACTTGTTTCCAACAATTAAATATCTGGAGCTTTAATATCTCTATATATATAATGTGATTAATTTAAAAAATCCATTAAAAGTATAATCACTGAATGCTTTAAATTGATCTTTAATATTTTATGATCAATTTTGAAGATTATTTATTAATGAAAACTGAGTAATGTTAGTATTTTTCCTTTTAATTTATATAGTGTATTCTAATTCGTACTAAAAGATTATTATATTATTAACAAATATTTTTTAAAATAATAAGAGCATTCTGTTAGAGTTTCACAAGTTGAAACATATAAACACTGTTCTTCTATCCACATACTATCTAATTGCTTATAATTTAGTTTTCAAACTAAAGTCCTTGCAATCATATAATATTTGTGAGATATGTTGACATTTCTAATAATTAAAGCTTACCAAAACCACCATAATATCCTGAATAGTAGGGATAATATCCGCCATAGTATCCGCCATAATACGGTGAATCATAATAACCATATCCAATCGAAGAAGAACTCTGCAAATCATCTTTTTCCGCACCTTCAGCACCTGCAGCTCGTGCACCTGTATCTAGATCCTCCGCTTCCACAGCTTGAGATTCTTCTGGTCTAGGATGTGGTGCTGCCGTCGCTATATCCATAATTGTTGCAATGCATAAAACGAATAGACACAATAAAACTGAGCACTTCATTATTATAAGGATATGTAATTTTATATATAATATAAATATAAAAAAAAACAATTTTTATATTTTCGCAAAATGAACTGCGAATTTTTTACAAAACTTTCGAGTTTATTGCAAGTTAAATGTATCTTGACGATAACAAAATTACAACTGACAGTGAAGCGAACAATAAACGCAGCTTTTATAATAGATAGAAAAATAGCAACAAATTACATTAATTTTCCAAAAGAAAATTATGTATAAAAACAAAGTACACAAGCGATAAACGACACTTGAATATTGAGAAAATAAAATAAAAACACGAAACTTCTGATTGCAAATGTCTTCAAGGTTCGGTGCTGGATTAGCTTTACAAGCACCCCCTCGACAGAAGACAATACTCGCTTGGAATCAAGACTTAAAACAATGACGACTATAAGGTGAGGTTGTGGAGAAATAATAATTATACATTAATTATAATTAAATAAATTACAATATTTCTCTATATTTCTCTATTAGAAATTAGAAGTATGAAATTAAAAATCCCCTTTTAACTACAACACTGTTTAGATTATTTTTTAGAATTTTTTTTCTCTTCTGTGACTTTAGTTGCGTGAAGAATGCATCATTGAACGACGCATCGAGATACAAGTGCTGCGATTGACCGAGCCTATGGCTATTTAAAATTTGCTTCAATTTAGGCTAGGTTTTGCCTGCGTACGAGTACTTAGTTTTAAATAACTTTAGAGGCTAATAGCTGAGGGGCGCGGCAACAGTCTGCAGTTTCTATTGTAAGTTTCAAAACAAAAACACCGACTTTTCAACATTGCTTCTTGCATGAACGATTACTAATTATATTGTTTCTTTTCTAATTTTTTTCTGTTCTTCATTCACTTATGTCGCTTATGGGTGAGTGCTTGAGTGAGGCCAATGTCAAAGCTTAAGAATCTGACGAAATTCCCAGAGTTAATGTGACTTATTGTTGATAATTAGCAACAAAATAGTTTCTGTACAGAAATCTGAAATTATGGATACATTAAAATATGCAAATATTTTTCTATAATTATTTATTATTTCATAATTGTAATTCTTTGTTTTATTTATTAAATATTTTTAATAATAACTATTTGTTTATTGTGATATTTAAAATCTCTTTATTTTAACAATGAAATCAATTGTGTTTTTATATTTATTATGATTGTTTATTCTACCTTACAATCTCTCTTTAGTATTTTAATATAAATATATATACTTTGGTATGTAAATATACCATATGTTTACACATAATAAATCAAATTTTTTGCGTCGATATGTGACAATGAATGAAACATGGATCCATCACTTCACTCCGGAATCAAAACGATTATCATCTGAGTGGACTGTAGCCAATGAACCACATCCGAAACGTCCAAAGGCACAACAGTCAGCTGGGAAGGTTATGACTTCAGTATTTTGGGATTCACATGGTATAATTTTGATTGACTATCTCGAAATGGGAAAAACCATCAATAGTAACTACTACACGGCATTACTGGATCGTTTGAAAGCAGAAATTGTGAAAAAACAACCGCATATGGCGAAGAAAAAAATTTTGTTTCACCAAAACAATGCATCATGTCACAAGTCAATAAAAACAAAGCAAAATTGCAAGAATTACACTTCGAATTGTTCCCTCATCCACCATATAGTCCAGATCTGGCCCCCAGTAAGAAATTCATCTCAAACGAAGAAGTAATTGCTGAAACTGATGCCTATTTCGAGGTAAAAGACAATTCCTTCTACAAGCACGGCATCGAGAAGTTAGAGAAGCGTTGGAATGATTGTATTGCCCTTGAAGGAGTTTATATTTATGAGTAAAATCGAAGTTATAGAACAATTTCTTTTTTATATAGCAAAAAAATTGACAATGTGAGTATAATTATTTGTGTAAAACTATTAAACTGATATATATTGATTAATATGTAGTAGTTATTAATTATAATAACTCGTAGATTTATTTATCAGATTTATACAATCAGTAGGGAAATATTTTACTAATGTAATATTAATAAGTAATTTCTGCCATCTAAAGGATGAAGTTTAAAGCAAACTATTCGTTGTCTAAAATTGTTATTTCCATTTAATCCATCTATTGGCTATTATTTACTTTTACTTTGGAATGCATCTATTATATCATATTTATCCATTATAATGAAATGAAAAGTATTTATTCAATAAGAAAATATTTAACTTCTGTGGTGTGAACAAGTAGCTAGTTATAATTCTCATTGGGTTTGAAAAGTTTTATACATAAAAAGACTATGCAAATGTCCTAAGACACTTTATTTAATATAAAATTTTTTTTTAGTAATTTAGATGTTATTAGCGCTAATGGTAGAAAACCATCGATAGCATGTTAATTTTAGTACAAATGTCTGCTCAATTCAAAAATCGTGTTTTTATATTAAATTTCAACTAACATTTAATTAATATGGCACATTTCATTTAATTTTTGGAGATAGTAAAAATCATACATTTCATTTCCTTTTCTAGACAATGTTGCTATTTATATAACCAAAAATTTTTGATTAAAAATAACATTATGTTGATGTTTTTTGATGTACTCTCGTACTACATTTTCCAAAGATCGTTTAAGTCAACATTGTATTTATATAAAACATTAATTAGGAGAGTTATACTCCGTACCATCTCTAGAAGGTTCAGAGATTCTAGTTGAATATTTTCAAATCGTGGTCATAACCTTTGCGGGAGTTTTATCAAAAGTATATGGAAATATTAAATGATATTTTCTTATATTAATTTATTAATTATATATCTATGTATATATAAATATTTTGTATATATTATTATGTTGAAGCTCTTTTGAGCTAGTGCACTTAATACTCTTTTTTAAATCGAGGTATTTTCAAAACCCATCTACACCATGACTTGATTATTGTTTATCACTTCATCAGACTAAGCAATAATTGACCTCAGATCTGCATACCTCCCCGAGAAGCGTGTAACCATTTAAGATTTGAGATTTGAGATTTTGAGATTTGATAACGCGGTGTTGTTAAGTCTGTCAGTTTTCGCAAATATTATATATATATAAGAATATATTAATTTATGTTTATTATATAGATATTTGTTTCATACGAGTATAAATCATTCCAAGTCCCACGCATAATCTTGTGTACTCATGAGGAAAGTTACGCTGCAAATCTTGCTTCGTAATGCATGCGTGAATGAATTAAGCAGTGAAAAGTTAAGTTAGATTGAGGGTAAGCATGTACTTTAACTTGTATGTTGACTCCCTCTCCACAGATATATAATATGTAGCACAACTAATAATTATTATTGTCTGTCATTGTGAATATTGAACCTGAGCATTCACTCACTCAAAAGTTCAATCGCTTACTTGCTTATACGCTTATTGTTTTATATATTTAATTTATATTAGATTAATCACATAACTATTTCATACAGGATATATAGGTATATGAAATGTAAAGATTTTTACAGATATCAGTGTTCACAAAGTAGTGGCGTTAGGGATGGGTGCACTACTACTTTGGCCCAGAACAACAGAAATCAGGTAACCCCTGAATCAAGTCAAGAAAATAGTTTTTCATGAAGTGTTTTTACTTCCGATTCCATGAAATTATAAAGCTTATTTTATACTTTTTCTTATAACTACATAACTAGTGAGTTACTAAGTTGCCGGATACATTAGATCATATTTAGCAGTGCACACTGACCTGCGGCGCTACAGCCATCTGTTGCATACATATTTCACTGTTCGATAGCATTTTTCGTATATCGCGCTAAATACTCAGTCATCAGAGCCTCTAATGTTGAAGCAGGAGCTGTCACAGAAAGGCAGAGGTTGACATGAACTCATGAGAGGCTTTGAGAGCCATATTATGAGCCTTGGCTCCTAATGTATATATAACTCCTGAACTAGGAATACCTACTCAATTCAGAAACACGGAATCTTCAGAAGGTTTGACAGTAAACACAAGAAATATAAAATACGGAAAATCATTAACAGATTATACTGTACCCAGAATTATCAGAGAGTCGGACTACAATTTTTGAAGGACTCATTCCGTAGGACTTTGATACTGTTAGCGAAATTATAACCGAAATAATAAAAAATTTCTCAAAGAAAATGAATTAATAAAATTATTGTTTCTAACTCTTAAACTAGGACCTAACTGAACCTAAAAAAATATAAATAATAAAATTGAATTAATAAAATAATATTTAAAAGCATTTATATATATTAGTCGCGATATATGTAATACAGTAAGCAGTGAACCTTAACCTTAGCAGAAACGATATTAGCTATTACGATATTATATTACGATATTAGTCCTTCTTACAGGATACTGTAGCCACGGTTGCCACTTATGGTACTTTAGTACCAAAATTGGTACTTTTTTTTTCGTTTGGTACTCATGTTCAAAAAATGGTACATTTTTGACGACCCAACTTTATTGTGGATATTTCCAATTAATTTTTTTTATAAATGCAACTTGCACTATTTTATATTTTGTTCATTTATAACACTATAAAAAACACAGAACGAAAAAACAAAAAGGTCCAAAAAATTTTTGGACCTTTTTTACAGAAATGGTACCTTTTTAAACCAATTTTGGTACAGAAAAAAATTTTCAAGTGGCAACCGTGACTGTAGCCTTAATTATCATATGAAGTTTATAGGTGCGGTAGAAAGAGATTCCTGTCAACTCTGTCATGAGGAGAAGGAAACATCAGAATATATGCGGGTCAAACGTAGACGCTACTACCTTGGAAGCGGGATCTTAGTCCCAAAGTAAATAGTTATAATTAAGTCCACAGCAATTAAATAGTCTAGAATTGTTTTAGTTAGGTCTGTAGGCACACAATAGATCTTTTAGGTCGGGGCGCATTCATAACCTATTATTTAATAATAAAATTGTGAAATACTTACAAAGCTTCTTCTGTAACCTTTATCAGATCAACTAAATAAATATTTTTTAGCGTTAGTTCACTATACTTTGTCTTTCATTACCAATGAACCTTTGAACAAAACATTCCAAGTTCATAATTTAATTTTTAATCAAATATTTAAAAATTACATGGAAAAACGTAAAGCTTATTTTTTCTTACATGCAAATCTTTTTATCTAGTAAAACAATAGAAGGAGGAGATACTATTTTAGTTGTATGCAAATTATAAAGGGTTTCGCATGCATATTTATGAACACGTTCCCAGACTAATGGCCACGTTTTTATTTTTACTCTTATAATCAGTGACGTACTGACTCAGTGCGCACGCCATGTCAATATACTGACGACAAACAAATAAATAAAAATTAAATTTGAAATTTAAAAAAAAAAATAATAAAAATACAAAATGTAGATACTTTAATTGAGTTGACAATTAGCGAATAATTTGTGTTAAATACAAGTTTACCCAGTAACTAACAATTAACGAACAATTTTCCAGTTTGTTATTATACAAAGAGTTGAAGCTTCGTCAGTTAGTAATATTACTTCAATAACAAATAGTGAGTGTCGTTGTAAAGTAAAATAATTTATATTGACAATAATTATTATAAAATGAAGAACTAATCACATAAAGAATATAAACATATATATTTATATATATACTTAGTAAGCTACAAACAATAATATATATCAAGTAAGTAAGTACATTAAGTTGACCTTTCTGAAATTGGGTTTGTAGTATCATTCGAGTACGACAAAAGAACAAAATAATATGTTTTACATTAAAGGCAATTATTACAATATTATAACTAATACATAGCTGTACCTTTACATACTTACAGCGGATTTTATGCTTATGTATACGAGTATTACAAAGCAATAAACGTACTTCAACTTCCGCTAAGCACAGGTACACATAATTATATTGCGAGCGAACTAAACTAAAATTTCAAACTAAGTTTCAAATTTAATACATATTTTAAGCCCATTTTAGCATTAACAATTAGTAGAATCAAGGCTGTTACTTTTATGTTATTGGCGTCTTACTTGTGCTGTTATTAACATTTTGAATTGCTGTGCCAGAAATTAATGTACTGTAACCACTTGAAATGAAGAGCAAGTAAGTAGTAAGTTGGTCGGCCAAGTCAGGTGTGAGCAAATGAAATTATCACAATTCACAAATTTCGCTATGTATAAAATTAGTGTTCTGCATTTTGAAATGAACGCAGAGGGGGAATTCTCAAGGTCTCACACTTAATGATAGCATCGCATTATTCCACAATTCCACCATAAATATTTAAAAATATTTCTAAATATATTTTATTAATATTTATTGATTCTTGTGATCGAATTACAATTAAAAAGTTGTTTTCAGATCAAACGGAATCCAATCTTCACAATTGGTAAATGTAGTCTAGCCACTTTTTTTGCGACTTCATTTACTGATTTATATATTTTTGATTATTATAATTTTTTTCGTTTTTTGGTTTTGGATTGATTTAATTTTACTTAAAAGGTAATTTAAATTAAGTATAACGGAACTTTGCTATACAAAGCAGATCAAATTGAAGTTTGAAAAAAAAAATTCCTCTGTTCTTTCTTTAATTAGTAAAACAAATTACTTGACTAGAACCTACACAAAAGATTAATTATGCATATCTTAATTTTTTTTTAAAAAAATATTTAATTTTTAAAAATAATTATTTGTAGATAAATACATCCAACGCATTATTAATTGTATTCATATATAATCTATATAATTATAGAATAACTAACGTTAATTAGCAAGATTTTAAATGCTTAAAATTGAAAGTGCTTTGAAGATTCGTAAAGCTATTTATACCGCGATAGAATTTAGCTTTTAAATTAATTTTTCGAAAAACTAAAAACTTTTGTTTTTAACAATATTAGCAATGTAGAATTTATTATCTAATTCTACTTATATAGAACGTTCAAGCGTAGTAGAAAAAAATACAGGGCTATCTATCTTATGTGATTCAGAAATTAAACATAAATAAACAGACTTGTGATTTAAATATTGTGTAAACCTTGTCATGACCCACAAAGTTTAATTCAAATATCTTACAATAATAGACTCTTTTGAAATGGTTTTCAATAAATTGTTGGCACATAGGTGCCAATAACTCAAATATAACTCAATAGGTGTTATTTTTCAATGTAGTCGGGAGTAGAACAATTCACCACATATGCAAGAGTCTTTTCAATAATTACTTAAATACTAACTAGATTATCACAAACGTGACTCATCTTTTGCGGCTTCCAGTAGCTCGATTAGTGAATTGGTGTCGCCAGTTGGTAGCACCAATTGCCTTTATATTGTTGATCAACTGTTTTTTTCGATCTGATCAACTGGTCTTCTCGCCGAAGATGCGAACGTCCTTTTCCACATTTTTGGCTACTGAAAAGCGAATGAAACAACTT
Source organism: Teleopsis dalmanni (assembly GCF_002237135.1). NCBI lineage: Eukaryota > Metazoa > Arthropoda > Insecta > Diptera > Diopsidae > Teleopsis > Teleopsis dalmanni. The sequence continues at coordinate 30,385,639 of NC_051846.1, forward strand.
TCTAATTAGATACTAATTCGTTACCAACATGATCAGTAGGCAATTGGGATGTAGAACTCTCATCCGACAAACAAAAATTACGCTCAATATGTCGCTCATCCTCCATGTGCTTCTCTATGTCGCAGAAGCATGAAAGTTATTACAAAATGATTATATAGCATTGGAAGTGTTCGAAAAGTTATTCGTAGGATCCGCATGAACTACAAGCTAAGCGAACTTTATCGCGGCATTGATAAAGTTCAGCGAATTAACATCCAATGGCATCGCTGGGTTGATCATGTCGTAAGAATGGATAAAGATAACCCAACGAAAAAGGTAGTTGAAGCAGTAATTAGAGGTAGGAGGCGTAGAAATGTACCGTGCCTCCGGTGGAGCAATCAAGTTGAAGGAGCACTAACCGGACTTGATGTACGAGACTGGAAAAGTTTCGCACGGAGCTTAGGCTCCTGGAGAAACATACTGCATTAGACCGAAACCCGGTAATGAGATGTAATTTAAGCCATTCTATGGCTTATGAAAGGAATACTCCAAAAAGGTGTTCTATCACCACATTTATATGTAATTCCCACCTAATAATTTTTTTCTCGCTTATTTTTTAGGCTGACATCCTTCAATTATTGGACACTGACTCCATTATATTGGCACTATTAACATTTTACAGATATATATATTTTTCGCATGTTTAAATTTGACAACTGACATCTGCCAAATCAGCTTCAAACCCATACATGAAAGCAAGAAGGCATTTAAGAGATCTAAAAACAAGAAAAAACTAGATCTATTACTAACATAGTTCTCAAGCCTCATTTAAATGTAAAATTATTTACGATATATAATGCTTAATTATTGGTTTAGAATATAAAATACTACACCCCACATCTTTCTTTTTTTTAATTTATGATTAAATTTGACTCTCCCATTTCTGATCTTCTTTTTAACCTTGATCCGGCTAAGAAAGTCATTAAATTAATTATAATTAATTATAATGTTTATTTGGTTATTAGAAAGAAGATAGTTTTGTACCAATAAAATAGTTTTAAGCAATGATTAGATTAAATTTTTTACATATGTTTGCCTACAATGATTTTATTAGTTTGCTATGCAAATTATATGATATAGTCTACCATCAACTGAAATGATTTTAATTAATTTTTTTTAATTTAACAAAATAATAAAATACTTAAAAAATACTTAAAACCTATAACATATAAACAACATGCGACAATTTGCAAATGTCTAAGCAATAAATTTATTTTACATAAAAGAACAATAAAATTGTTTTAATTAAAAACTAAAACAAAGCATGAAAACCAGAATAAGATCTTTTCCAGTTCTAACTCAAGTAGACTGGCTGGTTGGAAGAATTGAAGAATAACGCGCTTGCCTTTAATGTTCTGAAAATCAAGCACGAATTCTATTAAATTTGGTAATGGAAATAAAAATTCTTAAGCATTTTTTTTGTTTTTTTTTTTTTGAATAATTAAAACACCGAAAAAATTAAATTGAACAAATGTGCCTATTTTAGTTGTGAAAGGGATTCTGTTAAGTAAATTAAAAACTGGCTCAACGCTAAATTTAGCATTACCATTCAAGTATATGATTTCCAGGGGATGTCCCTTATATGTGCATAGATATTACAAATTTTAATCTTAATTTGGTTACACTGATTAAATGAGTTGTAAATGTTAATAGAGATAATTACCATATAAAGTTTTTATAGAATTCTTCTTATAAATTGTTTATCAATAAAAAGCAAATATTTTAGTTTATTGACTTATTTACTTACATATATATGTGTGTGCTCAGAAATCAAGCCTTTTAAGTCATTATTATAATATATATTTGATTAAAGTAAAAATAACAATTTTAAGTTTAATTACTAATAATCTTATTATGCCTATTATATTATAATAACTATAAACAGTCCACAAACCCTATTGTGATGATATATGTGTTTGTAATTACAAAAAGCTATTTGGTTTAAAATAAGCCAGCTTATTCTACTTTCACTTTCTTTATTCACTTTCTTTTGGAACGCTGACACTCGGAAGTAAGTTATGAGCAGCACCTTAATGTCTTTGGGATGTTGGACAAGAAAGATGTTTCAGTTAGTTAGTCTTATTACTTCCAAAGTCCTTTCGAGAGTTCTCCTCAACCACATAAATAGATCGTTTGAATCGTTGACATGGAAACAACAAGCTGGCGTCTGTAAAGGTAAATCATTTATAGATCATATCAACATCCTACGCATACGATTCAGTATGCAGAAACTGTGAATGCACATGCTACAAGGCAACAGAACAGCCGGTAAATCAACAGACTAATTAGAGTGCAGTGTGAGAGCTTCCAGTGCAGAATCGAGCCATTCCCTGGGGTTAGTCTGACAAACTTGAAGATATCAAATACACACAAAATATATGTCTTCTGTTGATTAAACATATAGACATGCAATCTAAGTAGGAAGATTTTACAGTAAACTCTGCATCCTTTGGTCTATCCATAAATCACGAAAAAACCAAAGCTATAAAAATCAAAACTGCAAATCAAAGTCATTTCCAACTTCATACAAATCACATCGAAAATGTGGACTTCTTCATATACATACGCAGTGTAATTTCAGTATAGGACAACGCCAAAAAAAACATTGTGCACGGATCTGGAAAACCAATGCTTATTTCGCACAACTACAGAATATATGGCGCTCATCCACTTCTGCAATCAAAACTAAATTGCACATATTCAAATCAAATGTGCTATCAGTACTACTTTACTGGAGCGAAATATCATTCCACTTAGACGCATTAATAAACAAACTGCAAAGGTTTATCAACCGATGACTACGCCACATACTTAGAATATCGTGGCCCGACATTATAACTAATCAAGAACTTTGCGAAAGATGAAACATTTATCCTGTGATAACTTTGATCAAGCGTCGCAAATAGAAATGGATTGACCACCTACTACGTAAGTATACCTCAGATTTGTATCACCAAGTCCTCTACTGGAACTTTTAAGGACGTAGCAGATTAGGCCGTCTAAGGGACAACTGAAGGCGAATTTTAAAAGAAATTAAAATAACCGGAAAATCTTGGGGTGAAGCGGTTAAGAAGTTAACTCACAACCATGCGAGCTGTAGATGTTTTGTTAACGCCATATGCTCTAATAGGATTTAAGGAAAAGATGAAGGTCTAATACAGTAGTTCTTAATGATCTATCCAGCAGCAAAAAGTATGTGTCATTATTTTATAAAGGTTATATGATCAAGACAGTAAAATTTAATTAAACACATTTAAAGAAAATCTATCGATCGACTTATGAAAATTGCGACACCTAGTTAAAGACAAACACCGGAAATGAAATAACACAGAAAAATAATAATGCGGGATTAAAATGGCAGAGAAAGATTTGAAGACTTGAAATTTGTTAAAATTTTGATAAAGAACACTGATACTACCGGTTAATATTAAAAACCCATTGTTTTACATATCCTATGCAATAAGATTTATCTTATTTCTGAATAAGATGATGATTAGAAGACGTTTTATCTTTATACTAAATTAGATCAATATTGACTTGAATATTTCTAATTGACTTTTAGTTTCAGAAGCTCAAAAAAAAAAAATAGACTGGGTGTATTGTAAGAATCCAACAATATCTCTTAGGAGATATTACTGCTTCTAAGAGAGCATTAATAACTAAAATTCCATACCTAATAAATAAATAAAAATTATTTGTTCATATATAGTTTATTATACAATATTAATTTTTTTTCTTTGTTAGTGTCTTCTTTTTAGTTACAATAAAAATGAAAATAAATCAATGTAATTAAATTATTACATATTTTGTAATTTACTCTTCATTGTTTTTCGTTTACATAAAAAATTGTAAAATTTTCATAAAATCTGGTAATAAATAAATTATTTCTGTTCACACATTACAGAAGTCAGAGTCAAAAAACTAATCAAAGAGTGTCCGTTTTCTCTCCGACTTTCTTCTTACTCCGTAGCTGCTGCTGCTGCAAATAAACGTCAGCATTTGGTATATCTGGAAAGCGATGGAAAATCATTGCACTTGGTTTGTTAACGTCATTTAAATGAGTTTGTAAAATTTTACCTGCTCCATTTATTAAATACCAGTGTGGACCTTTGCTCTCTTCAATAAAATCCGTTGAGTTCAATTGTAGATTTTTAAAGGTGGCATCATTTGACCGATGTTGGTCTGAGCTTGAATGAGATACAATACGTTGTAGTTCATAAAGATACTTATTTAGTTCTCTAAAATTCTCGGTTTCCTCAATTTCGCTAGGTGGTTCAATATCCAGGAGCGTGGATTTTCCTAATTCGCTTTCAAGACCTGCTCTGCTTTGTGGTTGATTTTCTAACTGTCGTAAATTTCTTTCCTGCAACATATTGCGTATATTCTTCATAATATCATCGTAAAGCAGAAGTGCCGACACATTATTGCTTCCATGACGATTTGATTGCTTCACAAAGTTGGAGTTGTTAGGATTGTACGAATAGGTAGTCTGCTTCTTAGTTCTACTGGGCTTATTGGAGTTTATTCTAGTGCGTAAAGCGATATTTTTACGTACACAAATAATATATTTATCGAGTTTTTCGAAGTGTTCATCTTTATTGTAAACACTATCAACCTGTGATTGTTCTCTTTCTAATGAACAATCATTGAAGTTTGAAGTTGTATTGTTTATTTTCTCATCACGCATTATTTCATGCATAATTATGTCAGTGGCATTTACAGAATTTTCCAAAATTTGCAAAAGTTCATCATCATGAAAATGATTAAATTTTACATTTTTAATGCTAATGTGTTTAGGTATGTTGTGTAGGGCCCTAGACGTTTTACTTGGTACCTGCGTTGTATTCACTATTCCATCAATATCAATCTCATCTGGTAAATAAGCTGCCGCAGTCTTCAGCAATTCATTAATCTGCGCCAAAACATTGCCACTTTTGTTATTTGTTGGCAATTTATTTTTATTCAAATTTGCAGCTGAACTTCTCTTCACAGCTTCACGTTTTCGATTGTGTCCAGTGGCATCATTCGTACTTATTGATCTCCTGAAACGCACTGTTCTCTTCAGTGGTCCTTTTGAATGCTGCATACCAATTCGATGGTCCTGACCTTGTTTAGCTTTTTGCAGCGCATAACCATTTTCCCAAAATACAGACTGTATCTTATGCGTTTTAACGCGTTGCTTTGCCTGTGGTATCACGGGTCTTGACTTTTGCTGCAGACGTTCCGTCTTACGCACCGATGCCAAAATTTCCATTGGTATATTGGCCATGTAGCCTTGCGGTTGAAATTGTGTATTTCTAATTTGTTGCGCTTTCGTCTCCTGTGTTAGTAGATCAACATCGGCGCGGGATTTTTCCATATTATGCGCTCCACCAGTCAATACAACTCTTACAGGTTTTTTATTACTTAGTCTAGTTGGGTTGGCCACTTTCGCATTCAACTGCTCTTTCACTTTCATTTGAATATTTTCAATTGAATTTAACGCTAGTGGTGCAAATGTGTGGTTAACTGTCGCAGCCGCAGCAGCGGCAACGCCAGCAATAACTGCATGTTGTAACTGATTCGATCTTATTTTACTTTGTTGCTCCCAAATAGCTGGCACACCTCTTTGGTTGAAGCGTCGCTTAAGTGCTTCAAAATGTTTTGGTGGTTCAATGATATGTATCACATCATCGGCATCCTCGTACACATAGCCCAGATGCACATCCTGTAGGTGAGCTGGCACACGGTTTGAGGGCGTTTTTGGCTTTGGCATTGAAACGCGATACGTTGTCGTAATCATAGTGGTGTCATTGTTTTGTGTGTCTGGGTGATCGGTTATTATAACGCCATTGATAACATGCACAAGGTAACAGAATGTTAAAATCCGCATAGATATTAAACTGAACCACATATTTTTGCTATAGTTTTTGTTTTATAACTTTTTTATTTTTACTTCGATTTGTACGACTTGTACGATTTGTCACTTTTACTTTCGTTGCACAACACCACAAAGTCAAGGCTAACAAATTTTCACTAACAACTTCACTGGTTTCTGCTCGAACTGCAACTATTCGCGAAGTGTGGCCAACAATCGCCTTTATAATATTTTGCAACAGTTTTCCAATTTTCCAGTTTTTCATTTGTTGCTTTTGTTGCAGCACGAAATGAAAATGAAATTCAACCGCTCGCACAATAACCACAACAACAACAACAACAACAATTGCTACGCATATTAATTGCACTTGCACCAAAACACTTGCAAGTTGGAAAATTCAAATAAATATTCGTCCGTCCATGAATAGCTGACCATGTCGATTGTGGTTTGATACGCTTTTGACTTTTCCACTATTTACCTAATGGCAAGAGAAACAATAAGTAAAAACGTCGCAGGAAATAAAACGGAAATTAATTAATCCAATTTATTTTTATTGTACATCGAAGAAAAATTCAATTCAAACTTTGAAAGATGAATGAATTTTGTTTAGAGATCAACATAAGACATCCTCGGAGATCACACAACTGGATATGCATGAATTCATCTTTGTGTAAAATTTGAAATTTCATTAGTACTTTCGTTTTTTTTTTTAATCCTCAACAGCCTTTACTAAAACATACCAATTGAATATTAAAAATATTCCGATTATTAAGTGGACTAAGTTTTCTGTATATATAATACCATAAAAATAATATATATATGAAGTTATTTAAATGAATATACAAACACAATCTAATGTCTAATGTTGAGTCTTTTCCGAGTTAGTGCATCTGGGCACTTTTACTCTTTGATAGCTGCGGGGTTTCTGCAGAGTCCCACCCATCTCACTGACTAATTTGTGTATTCCTCATAAGCATCGTGATTATTCAATCACTGATCTAAGATCCGCGTAGCGCCCTGTGGGTTTAGTGATTACTCTGAGATTAGATACTGCAACCTATGCGAATAGCTTCAGGGCTCTGTCCCTTATGCATTTTTTCACCGGATCTATTCTAAAGCCTCTTAGCCTGTCATTCGTGCGGATGTACTACGGCACTTTGAAAAGTCTTCGCCTTCATATTTAAAACTCAGTACTTTACTTATTCCTTCATATATTGTCCGTAGGCTAATTGAGGTATGTTCTCCAACTTCTAACATTTCATCTGCGTCCACAAACAAATCCAAACGATTTTTTCAACTTGTGATTTTAGATCTGTAAACAGGAATATGTTACATGAGTCTCAGATAATTACAGCAATTGGCCAACTATATTGTTGCGTTTATTACGACAAACTCTTGTGGTGTTTTTTTATTCATCTGACACTCGCCGGTAGCTCAAAGCAAGGAGCATTCTTGCTCTCCGTTCAGAACCATTTCGAAAATCTTCTGAGTAACAGAGGTCAATTTAAAAAGCAATGTAAGCATTTTATTAGTATTCTTGATTTCTAATACTTCTATATAAGGGCTACTAGTACATTGGAGTCAGTCTGTATAGTAACAGAAAATATATCTATATGTGCAATGATAGTATTTAGTTTTTTATTCATGCAATGCCGTCCGACAGTTGACGACAATAAATGTTTTCCAACAGCCGACTACAACAAATACCGTCCGACAGACGACTACAATAAATGTCTTCCGACAGACGACGACAATAAAAACTCTCCAACAGACGACGACAATAAATGTCATCAAACAGACCACGACAATAAATGCCATCAGACAGACCACGACAATAAATGCCGTCAGACAGACGACAACAATAAATGTCATTCGATAGCCGACGACCCACAGACGATAATACTAGTCTGTGATAATTCTAGTCCTAAATTCTCAGATTAGTCATATGTCATATAAATATATATAAATATCTGATCAAAGAACTACTACCACTATAAGACAATCAGTATTGTCTATAACTAAAACTTCATTGATTAAAATCATTTTTGCTATTACTCCTTTAAAAACGGAAAAAACGCCGAAGTGTTTTATGTGTTTATTTGACGAAATGGCAGAAGTAAATGCACAACTTTTTGGTAGTGCTCTCTATCCACAGATTTCCCAAAATCGGTACTTAGTTATCGATTTGACTAAGCAGTCTTATTGTAAACTTATTAAATGATGATGTTAAAAACTGACGTGTTATAACACTATTGTTTCTTTGTATACACAAATTTAAGCCTACAATTATGTGCACGAACAAATTCCAAGATATTTCATAAAAATATTGAGGTTAGTAAATAAAAATTTAACTAGTAAATAGTCTGTGAGTGCATAAGCCCTTATACTTAGCCCTTAAAGTACCACCACAAGGGAATCGTGAGAAACAAATAGTAGTCTGATTATACTTAATATTTAGGCAATAAGAGACATTTAAACAACGATGAAAGCTTAGTTTAACTAGTCCAACGAGTTTAATCAAAGAATAATCGTATTTAATTTTTATAATACTAACAAAAACCTCATAGCTACCGGACATTTGTCAATGACAGTGAAGTATGTTATTCACTAGTTCTAAGCATAAATTGGTAATCTTAATCTCTCGTAGTAAACAAATGTTTAAATTAATTTTAAAATATTGACAACATAAATTCCAAAATAACATAGAAAATACATAATATACATGAGTTGGTAGTAAGTATGATAAATTCATTCATTTTATTAAAAATTATTAAATCATTGACATAACATTTTGAAATTATAAATCTCTTAGTAGATAATATTCAACATGAAGATAACAACAACATACTACATATTTTGCATAAACATCATAAAAAAAATATTGAATTATATTTAATATTCAATAAAGTAAAAAATCATATAAATCAAATTAATTTAATTAAAATTTTATTTAAAGATTAGTTTGAATGGATATCTATAAAAGAAATACCGAAAACGGTACACTGAGACACCGTCGAACAACATGCGATACATAACACTTTCTGCTGCAACCTTCAACTTGAACTTCAAATTAATCAAACTAAGTCAGCGCAAGTAATCTCGGCTTAGCGACTTGTTTACTTTTGTTGACTGGTACAATTTTTCTCAAACTAACTCGTTGAGCAGCTCCAACTAGTTTTTTACTACGTCACTGCTTTTTGTTATAATTTACTAATGTGTGTTCAATGATTTTATGTTATTAAGGCTATTAAATGCTCCGATATGTGATTAAATTTGTGAAACTAGTCATTTTGATCAAAATTGTAATGCAATGTTAATTGAGTCAAATTCAAGAAAATAATGTATATCTTTTGCAAACCAAACTATCATACTTAAAACAATGTATCTATGCTTTTAGCAATGCCTCTCAAATAGTGGTTAATTATTTATTAACTGGCTAAAAGTATGCAACGAAAATTTACTTAAGATAATGTTAAATAATCCATTTCGCTGTTGATAGTTTAACTAAAAACTTTATAGAATTTACTAAGATAACTCCGTTCCGTAACCAAACCTTCTTAGATACTTAAAGACTTAAAGACTAATCCCATCAAAAAGTAACTACAATACACTTATGTCTTGGAAAAGGGAAGAACCAAACTTCCATGGGAAGAGTTGGCTTTGAGATCTTTTTGAAGGATTAAGGACGGGAACTGTCTGTCCGAACTGCATGCCCTTTATAGTGTTTCGCAAGATGAGATTTTGAAATTCAAAAAAGAAGTTTGTCATTTATGTTAAGTATATTTTAACTGCAACTCCGATAAATTTGGGAGAGGTAAAAGCCCCCCAAATCAATAAACTTGGATATACTAACTGATTGCCACGAAAACTAACACCTTTACGCCTATATGGGCTTCTCGGGACTATAGCATTGGAGGAAAGGATAGGGTCGTTGAACAAAAGCCATAATAAAATACCTATCGTCACCTGAAAATCTATGTTGAAGTTTAGTATTGTTAAAAATACACAGGTACTAGGAAAATGGAAATCCTTATGAACATCTAAGGTAATGTAGAAGATATGTGACAAGTTATAATCAAGAGAACTATTTAACATTCTAAATGAATGAAATCTTAAAGTTATTTGGTGGGCATGCCAAGTCTAAGAACTCCTGATGCTGAAGACAAGGTGGAATTTAATAATTCCTATAATTCCTATAAGGAGTCATGAATCATCTAATTTATTTGTTAGATATAAGCTTCTTTGAACAGAAGCTCAAAAAAGTCTAATAAAAACTTAAACTTCTGATAGAATAAATAAAATGATCATCAGCCATTAACACATTGAAACTAAAAATTCTCTAAAAATCAATTAAATAACAAACCAACTTGACTTCTTAATTTTCAGTTATTTCAAAAAGTTAAACACCTCAAGCGGTAAGATATTGTAAAAATCTCAGATAAAAACATTGTAAACTAAACAATACAAAATGTTTTCCTGAGATTAACAGAACCTAAATGAAAAGCTACCATACAATGGTTTGTTTATTGAGAATGAACATCTTTCTGAAAAGTGCTAGTATCATGGTGGCGGTGATACAGATCAGTGGCCATTGGGTATCCATATTAATTGGTTTTCTCCTTTAATCAGAATTGCTGAAGCTGCTAGGGAAAAATGAAAAAGAAACAACTGAACTTTTCTTTTGCGTATGTACAGGTCTAACGATGTTGAGATAACTTTACAATGTAAATCTACAAGCGAATTAGCCAAGCGGACTTACCAAAATAATAACTCCTAAAAATAATATAATCAACCGCACAGGTTAGTGTTAAAACCAAAAATCATAATAGTAGTGTCAGTATAGATAAAATATGCGTTACTTAGATAACCAACCATGCAAAATGAATATGTTTTTATTACTATTAATTATTTTTATTATTTAAATTTGACTTTACTTGGCAAAATAATCTCTTTTAATAATGTTCTATTCATTTCAAAAATTTTTTAACATTACGATGTCGTTTTTGGGAATAATGTATAAATAGCATCAATATAAGCTGCAGTTTGAACAATTATTTTCAAAGAAAAATCAAATTTCTTAGCGTCCAGCATTTTATTTAGATCTGAATTTTAGTAATGGTCGTTAGGACCCAGCTCTAGACTTTATTTAATTTTTTAATTGTCATTATTAACTTGTGACATTGTACATTATTTTTATAAAAGAACATTTTATTTCTCTTTATTTGTAGTAATTTTTCCGGCAATTACTCTCTAATTTAATAATTTTCGAATCTTTTTTTCCAGTTTGACTTCAAGAAAACCTCTGTAAGTAAATAAAATAAACTGCAATTTTTTTATATGGTTTTCTTACCGTGTCTTTAGTGCTGTTACCTGGCGCTTACCAACATTTGATATCTATCTTTTCCAGTATATCGGATGTCAAAGAAATAATAATTAGTCTGCTAATTAACAGCATTGTTTTATTTAGTAATATTTGACTCACCACCATTATACGACTTACATTTTTGATCTGAGCAGCATTTCTAAATTTTATATGCATGTCTAAACTGAATGTTCAGTGAAAATTAGTTGAAGAACACTTCATTATTACACTATAAGTATTAGTATTTTACAAAAAATGAATTATCACATTGGAAGTAAAGAAGAAAGAATTCTAAAGGCAGTCCCTGAACTTCCGTCATGCCGTCAAAAATGCATTATTTGCTGCTGGTTATAGACTATCGACATGATTAAGTTATAGTTTTTAAAAATTATGGAAAACGAAATATTACAGTCAATAGCAATGCAATCTAAAAGCAAGTGCAGATGACTTCATTGTCTCCAAATATAAAGCTACGGTGTAAAAATTTATTTTTAAAGTATTTGAAATTATTGGTCTATACCAATGGTTTCCAACCGGTAGTCCGCGTACTACTTTTTTATAG
>NC_051846.1:30397558-30402466 GCF_002237135.1 Teleopsis dalmanni
TCAAGTATATGATTTCCAGGGGATGTCCCTTATATGTGCATAGATATTACAAATTTTAATCTTAATTTGGTTACACTGATTAAATGAGTTGTAAATGTTAATAGAGATAATTACCATATAAAGTTTTTATAGAATTCTTCTTATAAATTGTTTATCAATAAAAAGCAAATATTTTAGTTTATTGACTTATTTACTTACATATATATGTGTGTGCTCAGAAATCAAGCCTTTTAAGTCATTATTATAATATATATTTGATTAAAGTAAAAATAACAATTTTAAGTTTAATTACTAATAATCTTATTATGCCTATTATATTATAATAACTATAAACAGTCCACAAACCCTATTGTGATGATATATGTGTTTGTAATTACAAAAAGCTATTTGGTTTAAAATAAGCCAGCTTATTCTACTTTCACTTTCTTTATTCACTTTCTTTTGGAACGCTGACACTCGGAAGTAAGTTATGAGCAGCACCTTAATGTCTTTGGGATGTTGGACAAGAAAGATGTTTCAGTTAGTTAGTCTTATTACTTCCAAAGTCCTTTCGAGAGTTCTCCTCAACCACATAAATAGATCGTTTGAATCGTTGACATGGAAACAACAAGCTGGCGTCTGTAAAGGTAAATCATTTATAGATCATATCAACATCCTACGCATACGATTCAGTATGCAGAAACTGTGAATGCACATGCTACAAGGCAACAGAACAGCCGGTAAATCAACAGACTAATTAGAGTGCAGTGTGAGAGCTTCCAGTGCAGAATCGAGCCATTCCCTGGGGTTAGTCTGACAAACTTGAAGATATCAAATACACACAAAATATATGTCTTCTGTTGATTAATATCACCTGAAAAAACCAAAGCTATAAAAATCAAAACTGCAAATCAAAGTCATTTCCAACTTCATACAAATCACATCGAAAATGTGGACTTCTTCATATACATACGCAGTGTAATTTCAGTATAGGACAACGCCAAAAAAAACATTGTGCACGGATCTGGAAAACCAATGCTTATTTCGCACAACTACAGAATATATGGCGCTCATCCACTTCTGCAATCAAAACTAAATTGCACATATTCAAATCAAATGTGCTATCAGTACTACTTTACTGGAGCGAAATATCATTCCACTTAGACGCATTAATAAACAAACTGCAAAGGTTTATCAACCGATGACTACGCCACATACTTAGAATATCGTGGCCCGACATTATAACTAATCAAGAACTTTGCGAAAGATGAAACATTTATCCTGTGATAACTTTGATCAAGCGTCGCAAATAGAAATGGATTGACCACCTACTACGTAAGTATACCTCAGATTTGTATCACCAAGTCCTCTACTGGAACTTTTAAGGACGTAGCAGATTAGGCCGTCTAAGGGACAACTGAAGGCGAGCTGGAGATGATTTGTTAACGCCATATGCTCCTAATAGGAGTTAAAGGGAGATGAAAGTCCATATACAGTAGTTCTTAATGCTCTCCCCGTTAGCCAAAATTTTAATGTATTTATTTAAATTACGAGACCTAGTTAAAGACAAACACCGGAAATAAAATAACGCAGAAAAATAATAATGCAGGATTAAAATGGCAGAAAAAGATTTGAAGACTTCAAATTTGTTAAAATTTTGATAAAGAACACTGATATTACCGGTTAATATTAAAAACTCATTGTTTTACATATCCTATGCAATGAGATTTATTTTGTTTCTGAATAAGATGATGATGAGAACACGTTTTATCTTTATTCTAAATTAGATCAATATTGACTTATATATTTCTAATTGACTTTTAGTTTCAGAAGCTCAAAAAAAAATACCCTGGGTGTATTGGAAGTATCCAACAATATCTCTTAGGAGACATTACTGCTTCTAAGAAAGCATTAATAACTAAAATTCAATACCTAATAAATAAATAAAAATAATTTGTTCATATATAGTTTATTATACAATATTAATTTTTTTTTCTTTGTTAGTGTCTTCTTTTTAGTTACAATAAAAATGAAAATAAATCAATGTTATTAAATTATTACATATTTTGCAATTTTCTCTTCATTGTTTTTTTTCATTGTTTACATAAACAATTGTAAAATTTTCATAAAATCTGGTAATAAATAAATTATTTCTGTTTACACATTACAGAAATCAGAGTCAAAAAACTTATCAAAGAGTGTCCGTTTTCTCTCCGACTTTCTTCTTACTCCGTAGCTGCTGCTGCTGCAAATAAACGTCCGCATTTGGTATATCTGGAAAGCGATGGAAAATCATTGCACTTGGTTTGTTAACGTCATTTAAATGAGTTTGTAAAATTTTACCTGCTCCATTTATTAAATACCAGTGTGGACCTTTGCTCTCTTCAACAAAATCCGTTGAGTTCAATTGTAGATTTTTAAAGGTGGCATCCTTTGGCCGAAGTTGCTCTGAGGTTGAATGAGATACAATACGTTGTAGTTCATAAAGATACTTATTTAGTTCTTTAAAATTCTCGGTTTCCTCAATTTCACTAGGTGGTTCAATATCCAGGAGCGTGGATTTTCCTAATTCGCTTTCAAGACCTGCTCTGCTTTGTGGTTGATTTTCTAATTGCCGTAAATTTCTTTCCTGCAACATATTGCGTATATTCTTCATAATATCATCGTAAAGCAGAAGTGCCGATACATTATTGCTTGCATGCCGATTTGATTGCTTCACAAAGTTGGAGTTGTTAGGATTGTACGAATAGGTAGTCTGCTTCTTAGTTCTGCTGGGTTTATTGGAGTTTATTCTAGTGCGTAAAGCGATATTTTTACGTACACAAACAATATATTTATCGAGTTTTTCGAAGTGTTCATCTTTATTGTAAACACTATCAACCTGTGATTGTTCTCTTTCTAATGAACAATCATTGAAGTTTGAAGTTGTATTGTTTATTTTCTCATCACGCATTATTTCATGCATAATTATGTCAGTGGCATTTACAGAATTTTCCAAAATTTGCAAAAGTTCATCATCATGAAAATGATTAAATTTTACATTTTTAATGCTAATGTGTTTAGGTATGTTGTGTAGGGCCCTAGACGTTTTACTTGGTACCTGCGTTGTATTCACTATTCCATCAATATCAATCTCATCTGGTAAATAAGCTGCCGCAGTCTTCAGCAATTCATTAATCTGCGCCAAAACATTGCCACTTTTGTTATTTGTTGGCAATTTATTTTTATTCAAATTTGCAGCTGAACTTCTCTTCACAGCTTCACGTTTTCGATTGTGTCCAGTGGCATCATTCGTACTTATTGATCTCCTGAAACGCACTGTTCTCTTCAGTGGTCCTTTTGAATGCTGCATACCAATTCGATGGTCCTGACCTTGTTTAGCTTTTTGCAGCGCATAACCATTTTCCCAAAATACAGACTGTATCTTATGCGTTTTAACGCGTTGCTTTGCCTGTGGTATCACGGGTCTTGACTTTTGCTGCAGACGTTCCGTCTTACGCACCGATGCCAAAATTTCCATTGGTATATTGGCCATGTAGCCTTGCGGTTGAAATTGTGTATTTCTAATTTGTTGCGCTTTCGTCTCCTGTGTTAGTAGATCAACATCGGCGCGGGATTTTTCCATATTATGCGCTCCACCAGTCAATACAACTCTTACAGGTTTTTTATTACTTAGTCTAGTTGGGTTGGCCACTTTCGCATTCAACTGCTCTTTCACTTTCATTTGAATATTTTCAATTGAATTTAACGCTAGTGGTGCAAATGTGTGGTTAACTGTCGCAGCCGCAGCAGCGGCAACGCCAGCAATAACTGCATGTTGTAACTGATTCGATCTTATTTTACTTTGTTGGTCCCAAATAGCAGGCACACCTCTTTGGTTGAAGCGTCGCTTAAGTGCTTCAAAATGTTTTGGTGGTTCAATGATATGTATCACATCATCGGCATCCTCGTACACATAGCCCAGATGCACATCCTGTAGATGAGCTGGCACACGGTTAGAGGGCGTTTTTGGCTTTGGCATTGAAACGCGATACGTTGTCGTAACCATAGTGGTGTCATTGTTTTGTGTGTCTGGGTGATCGGTTATTATAACGCCATTGATAACATGCACAAGGTAACAGAATGTTAAAATCCGCATAGATATTAAACTGAACCACATATTTTTGCTATAGTTTTTGTTTTATAACTTTTTTATCTTTACTTCGATTTGTACGACTTGTACGATTTGTCACTTTTACTTTCGTTGCACAACACCACAAAGTCAAGGCTAACAAATTTTCACTAACAACTTCACTGGTTTCTGCTCGAACTGCAACTATTCGCGAAGTGTGGCCAACAATCGCCTTTATAATATTTTGCAACAGTTTTCCAATTTTCCAGTTTTTCATTTGTTGCTTTTGTTGCAGCACGAAATGAAAATGAAATTCAACCGCTCGCACAATAACCACAACAACAACAACAACAATTGCTACGCATATTAATTGCACTTGCACCAAAACACTTGCAAGTTGGAAAATTCAAATAAATATTCGTCCGTCCATGAATAGCTGACCATGTCGATTGTGGTTTGATACGCTTTTGACTTTTCCACTATTTACCTAATGGCAAGAGAAACAATAAGTAAAAACGTCGCAGGAAATAAAACGGAAATTAATTAATCCAATTTATTTTTATTGTACATCGAAGAAAAATTCAATTCAAACTTTGAAAGATGAATGAATTTTGTTTAGAGATCAACATAAGACATCCTCGGAGATCACACAACTGGATATGCATGAATTCATCTTTGTGTAAAATTTGAAATTTCATTAGTACTTTCGTTTTTTTTTTAATCCTCAACAGCCTTGACTAAAAGTGCACTAAGTTTTCTGTATATATAATACCATAAAAATAAAATATATATGAAATTATTTAAATGAATATACAAAC
>NC_051846.1:30402566-30408930 GCF_002237135.1 Teleopsis dalmanni
ATGAACCCTTTTTGGTTCGTTTAAAGCTGGGGTTGAACTCAGCCGTACCCAAGGTCCACACAAGAAATTTATTTAGTGAGACCCCGTCACTTCTGATTGCTCTTAATTACAGATACCTAGGTTCGAATACCAATCGGAATCACAGACACAAAGGAATCACTTGACTGAAATAGACACGATATAATACCAGCACGCGTGACTGTTAAAGCTACGTGAGTGGTATTACAGGTCGCTGATCACACGCCCTTCCCTGTTCACTGTTAAAGCGCCCAGGGGCCGGAGACGTTAGGTGACTATTAAAGCTACCTATCGTTTCCGACACTATGGTATAGACTCACGTGACTATTAAAGCTACTTGAGTTATACCCCGTACAACCGAGATTCAGTTACTGTTGAAGCCCTGAATCTTTCTTACCTGTGTCTCTCACTTGTGTCGTTGTGCTGGATTCCCACCTTGATTTTACACCGATCAGGAGAAGCTAGTTTGTGTTGAACTCTATCAAAGCGGTAGTTATACCTATGAGCCCTCGCTATTATACCTGTTTTGCTTTTATTTTAATAAAACACTTTTTTTTCAATTTATTCGCTCGTTTAGTTTTTTATTTTATTCATTAAATTTATTAATATTCATTTTATTATCAAATAAATAGCTAAATACAAATTTAGTTTTATTTTATTTTTTTTTTTAAATTAAGTACTCTTTACTCTACTTTAAGTCTTTACAATTTATCAAAAAAAGTTTTAAATTTTTTTAAATTCATGTAATAACACATTTACTAATGTAATCCGTTTATCTTACTTGAAAATAATTTTTACATATAAAATTACAATTTATACGTACTCGCAATTTATCAATAAGAGTTTTAAATTTTATATATTAACACATTTACTAGTTTAATCAGTTTGTCTTTCTTAAAACAATCTTTTCGTGCAAAATTTTAATTTATGCGTACTCACAATTTATCAACAAGAGTTTTAAAAATTCAATTTCGATTGTTACAACTCTACTGGTTCAAATAATTTAATTTTTAATTTTTAAATAATTCTTTTGTTTATAGATACGATTTTACACTATTTCTGAGACTATTTAATTGTTTTTGATAATATCACCGCCGTCTTAGTTAAATAAATTCCGCTGCTGCTAACGCCAGGAGTTTTCCTTTTCACGACCGCACATAACCAGACAAGAGACCTTCTTCCAAGTGTACGCAACTTTTATACCGTCAACGATCAACGGTGCCAGCTGTCGGTACGTTAAAGTTCAACGACCGTTGATCGAAGCTCGTGAACTGATCCCTCTGCAATGCACCAGCGAAAATCTAGCTTTAGGGCGAATTCTACTTTTCCCTCTCATGTGGAAGCTGGAACTTGTTCTTTCTTTAAGCTTCGCCCTAGTTCTACACCTTTTCCACAAAAGCTTTCTTCGTTTGACAGCTCGTGTTGTTTTGTTTTGATTTTGTTCTATTTTTTTTTTTTTTTACAACGTGTTGTGCCGGTGAACGTGTGTATTTAATTCTATTAATTAGAAAATTATTTTAAAATTATTTTATTTTCCAATAAAGTTCCAGCAAAATAGAACACCCAACGATAGCTCAAGATATGTGCATTATTGTTTTATTCAAATATATTTGTTATGCATTAACAAATAACTTTCATGCAAGTTCAGAATTTGTCAAATGCAAAAATGACGTCGCTGATGGCAGAGGATCGCGGTGAGTTGGTTAAGTTAATGTGCTTATCCGTACTTAACAAATTTTATTTTTCAATGCAGGAACCGTCGATTATATGAGTTCAAGTGAGTGTTTCTTGTTGTGTGTTAGGTGATCGTGTTGTGTTTAGTAGACAGCTATCCCACGACGTTGTAACGATCAAATTTTTGGTTGACAAAATTTTGGCCGTTACACTCCCTCCTTTCTTTCGGGAAACGTGATTTGCCCTGAACCATTACCTGCCAGCGTGATTTCTGTGACGTTGCTTTGGACTCTTATATATTTTATAGAAGTCGTATTGCTCTTTGATGTGGTGATCGTCTTGTTGAAATACACTTCGATGTTTCACTTGTTGCTGTCGACTTTGAATACTAGGTGGATTTTTCGATGCGTGATACTCGTAACATACTCCTACTTGTTTTAGAAGGCGGATTGTTTTTTCCTTTTGCTGTGGTAGTTGTGTTAATGGTAATGATTGGGTAAGACTAAGTATTTCATCATATATTTGACCTTTTGTCGAATTTGTTTTGATAATGTTATCCTTTTGCTTCCATGGTATTAGCGAAGTCTTTGACGGTGGTTGTTCTTGCGAGATGTTAAACACTTCTTGTACTGCGTGCTCTGGGGTATCTAGTAGCTGTTTTCCATCTGGACCTGGCGTTACACTGATAGGGCTTGCACTTCGGTGTCGTTGTACTTCTTCCATGCTACTAGGTCTTGAATCTTGCTGTTGTGGCACGTGCTCATGTATATCTTGCTGTTGACCAAATTCTGCTGGCATTTCGTTGAATTTAAGATTTGGTTGTCGTGGTATTTCTGGTATTTGCTTTTTGATATGTTTTAGATCTTGATGCTGTGCTGCTTGTTCTTGTGTAGCTTGACGTTGTTTTACATCAGGTGCTACCATGATGGGACTTGGATCTCGGTGTCGTTGCGCCTTTTGTACACTATTAGGTCTCGGATCTTGTTGCTGTGTTACTTGCTTCATTTGAACTTGTAATATTTCCTGTTTTTGTATGACTCGTGGTTGACAATACTCTGCTGACATTTCTTTGACTTTAGGACTTTGTTCTTGTTGTACTTCTGGTATTTGCACTTTGATAGGTCTCGAATGATGCTCTTGTTGCATTTGTTTCAATTGAACTTGCAATGTTTCTTGATTTCGTATTACTCGCTGGTTATTAAACTCTGTTGACATTTCTTTGACTTTAGGACTTTGTTCTTGTTGTATTTCTGGTATTTGCAGCCTGATTGAACTCGGATCTTGCTCTTGTTGCATTTGTTTCAATTGGACTTGTAATGGTTCTTGCTCTTGTGGAACTCGCTGTTGCTTAATTATTTTTGGATTTTCTGGGATTAGTTTGCGATCTTGTGGTGATACATGATGTTGTTCCGCGTCATTTCGATGTCGCATGCTTTGTGTTGGTATGCTTGCTGCAGTAGTTGAAGTAAAAATTCTAGATGTTTCTGCAGGTGTTTGCTTGGCGATTGGCTGGTGTTGCTGCTGGTTGCGGAAAGGTGACTTGGAGACTGGACTATGAATGACTTTATCACATTTCGGTGTATTGGCTATGCGTCTCATGGTCTTCTGTGTTATCAGCGGTCGTGCACATTCCACTGCTACGCGCCCGAAGACTACCTCGCTATCTCGTGCTCGACTTACTTCATTCTGCTCTTCGCGTAGTTCTTCGAAGTCCTCAGCTAGTGCTATTAATTCCTTTAGACAAGTGAAATTCCGACGTTTGATGTATATTTGGTACTCTGTGCTCATGTTGCGATATACTCGTTCTAATTGTGACTCTTGATTTAAACCTGCGTGTCGCATTAGTTTTTGTAGTTCCAAAAGATAAATTTTAAACGTCTCTCCTGGTTTCTGCAATCGATTTCTTAGTTCGTCCTCCAATCGCTCGAAATATTGATGTGGCAGAAAGAATTTCAGAAAATCTCTCTTGAACGCTTCCCAGTGATTCCAGTCTTTCTTATTGTATCTAAACCACACCAAACCTTGTCCATCTAGTAACAGGGGCATTGTCCGAGGCAACATGTTCGTTGATATGGCATACAGATCCGCTAATTCTTCCAGTCGCTCGATAAACGTCAATGGATCGCTGTTGTCATCATACCGGATCGCCCATTTTCTGACCTGGTCAATGACGCTTGCCTGTGTGTTCCTTTGAGGAAGATACGAGTGTACATCACATTGCGGATGTGAATGTAACTGCCTTGCTGTTGTATCGCTGATCATGCTATGTCGCTCTGATGTTTCACTATATTCTCTGTCGTGTGTATATTCCATGTTGCTTTCCCTGTGTTACGAAGTTTGTTATTTACCGCCGCAAGTCTTACATTATTCCGTAGTATCCAGCCCGAATTCTCTGAGGTTCTTAAGTCATGTTTTCGTAAAATATAAAAAATATTTACGACCTGCCCATGTTAGTTGTGTGTATATCACCTCGTTATTGATATTGAAACAGTTGCTATTCGAGTCGTGAAGTGCTGGTCTCAGGGTCCCTGCTCGGGCGCCACTTGTAATGAACCCTTTTTTGGTTCGTTTAAAGCTGGGGTTGAACTCAGCCGTCCCCAAGGTCCACACAAGAAATTTATTTAGTGAGACCCCGTCACTTCTGATTGCTCTTAATTACAGATACCTAGGTTCGAATACCAATCGGAATCACAGACACAAAGGAATCACTTGACTGAAATAGACACGATATAATACCAGCACGCGTGACTGTTAAAGCTACGTGAGTGGTATTACAGGTCGCTGATCACACGCCCTTCCCTGTTCACTGTTAAAGCGCCCAGGGGCCGGAGACGTTAGGTGACTATTAAAGCTACCTATCGTTTCCGACACTATGGTATAGACTCACGTGACTATTAAAGCTACGTGAGTTATACCCCGTACAACCGAGATTCAGTTACTGTTGAAGCCCTGAATCTTTCTTACCTGTGTCTCTCACTTGTGTCGTTGTGCTGGATTCCCACCTTGATTTTACACCGATCAGGAGAAGCTAGTTTGTGTTGAACTCTATCAAAGCGGTAGTTATACCTATGAGCCCTCGCTATTATACCTGTTTTGCTTTTATTTTAATAAAACACTTTTTTTTTTTCAATTTATTCGCTCGTTTAGTTTTTTTTTATTTTATTCATTAAATTTATTAATATTCATTTTATTATCAAATAAATAGCTAAATATAAATTTAGTTTTATTTTATTTTTTTTTTTTAAATTAAGTACTCTTTACTCTACTTTAAGTCTTTACAATTTATCAAAAAGAGTTTTAAATTTTTTTAAATTTATGTAATAACACATTTACTAATGTAATCCGTTTATCTTACTTGAAAATAATTTTTACATATAAAATTACAATTTATACGTACTCGCAATTTATCAATAAGAGTTTTAAATTTTATATATTAACACATTTACTAGTTTAATCAGTTTGTCTTTCTTAAAACAATCTTTTCGTGCAAAATTTTAATTTATGCGTACTCACAATTTATCAACAAGAGTTTTAAAAATTCAATTTCGATTGTTACAACTCTACTGGTTCAAATAATTTAATTTTTAATTTTTAAATAATTCTTTTGTTTATAGATACGATTTTACACTATTTCTGAGACTATTTAATTGTTTTTGATAATATCACCGCCGTCTTAGTTAAATAAATTCCGCTGCTGCTAACGCCAGGAGTTTTCCTTTTCACGACCGCACATAACCAGACAAGAGAGCTTCTTCCAAGTGTACGCAACTTTTATACCGTCAACGATCAACGGTGCCAGCTGTTGGTACGTTAAAGTTCAACGACCGTTGATCGAAGCTCGTGAACTGATAGCTCAAGTCGTGCAGATCGTTTTTGTTTTTATCGGACTTGTCAAATGAATGGCAGGCGATGGTGGTGCTCTCGGCGTTTGTGGCGTTTGATCAATGGGCTCCGACACAATGTCTAGCATCCGCTGTAGAAGTTCGTCTGGTGCCAGTGTTGAGCTGAATTTTATACTTTCTGGTGCAGTGTCTTGGTTACCAACACTGCGATTGAGCTCGTCGACTAATTCCGGTGCTTCCAGACAGATAACGTCGTCGTCATCAGTCACCGTTAACGAATGTTCTGCTAATTCGATTGTTGATGGCTGCATTTCCCTTGCGGTGACTTCAGTAGATGTGGAGAATTTGGTTCGCCAACCGAGAGCTCTTGGTTTATTCTTCCTATCGTTCGGTGTTATCCATGGAACTGATTTACTGCTATCTAGGTCATGGGGTTTACCTTTATTTTTAATGTGGAGGTTAGTATTGCTTGTGTATTTTCCATTGGTTTTTTTTATTTTTTGCTTTTTTAGGTTCTTTGTTACATGAGGTTCAATAATTTTACATCTTGGACGAGCTGCTTCTAATGCCTGCAATCGTTTCCTGTATGTCTCAATGCTAATTTTGAATTTATGATCTGCGTTCGACATCTTGATACTGTGTGGCTTAACCGTCAACTAGGATTCTATGGTGAGTTCCGCGACCTTTTATATGTGTCTTTTAACGGATACGTACTCGGATTGTTTTTGACTTACTGTTTAGTGTCCTTATTTATTACTGTTCTCCATTGTGCACCCTACACCCTGGAAATTTTCATACGTACAGACACACCAACTGATATGAGACAGTTT
>NC_051846.1:30408950-30422819 GCF_002237135.1 Teleopsis dalmanni
GACCTCAATCAGTAATTTTTCGCTATTTTGCTGGCATATTTCTTGCAGAAAAACCTTGATATATAAAAAGACTAACTAAATACATTCTGTGGAATTTAGATGATTTAGTACTTCTTTAATTTTTACTGATGAACAGTCTGACCAGTTGTCAAAAACTATTTGTCTAAACACCAATTTTTTCTGAATGGCAACCAATTATTTTTAATTGATTCTATTGATTAGACTGTAAAATATTACTACACATGTTTAGATTTCCCTTTTTCTAAAAGACTTAATTAAACTAATTATTATATTGTCTCTGTTGTATAGAAGTTTTCATTACTATTTTTTCGGAGAAACTATGATAGTTTCTTTATATGGGTTTGGAAACGGATGGAATAAAACTTCTAATAAGATATGATCGCAGTCTCTCATAAAACACAATCCGATGAAGTACTGGTGATTTCAATAGATGTAGTAACCGTAATTTTGGCTGTTATTTAAATTCGTCAAAACTATGCAAGGCTTAGAACATACGGTAAATTTATCGAGACTTCCAATCGAAGACTTTCCTGTTTATTTTACCAATTTAGCAAAGTAGTGCTTGATATATTATTGTCAAATGGATAACAGTTGTACTAAAGGTAACAATCAAAAAAGAAGTTGGGATTTGATCTATACTAAAAATTCGCTTAAATTTTGTAAGGTTTGGACTATATGATAAATGCGTCGAAATTTCCAATCGAAGACCTTCCAATCTCTTCTACCAATTTACTTTGTATATAATTGTTAGTTCAAATGCAATGCTACTGAAGATAGCGAAAAAAAAGTATCTGTTGTTTGGACTAGATCAATTCAATCTAGTTATAAACTGACTGCACAGCTTGCTAGTATTGATTTAGTCAGCTAACGATATGCAACCCATTATCTGCCCAATTCAGTACACAGTTTAAAATGTCTCCACATCCCCTTTTGCGACCCAAAATTACAATACACAATTTGCTTTCTTAGAAGGAGATGGAAGATTTAAAGGTAAAAATACCTTCATTATCATTTAAAAAACATTTTTTTCAGTATTTTATAACTGATATTGAAAATCGACAGACAGATATTGATACTGTCACATCATATTGAAATTCCAAAAACTTGTAAAATCCAGAAAAAGAAATTGTCATCGGCCTATTTTTACCTACAGCAGCTAAAACACTTTATACCCTTTAATATATGTACTAGTTTCAGCTTTTAACTGATATATAATATTATATGCAGTAAATTTACAAAAAAAAAGAAGTGTGGAGAGTATATATACATATATGCAGAGTGCTGTATCGAGAAAATCCTTCGAATTCGAAAATCATTATAAGAAATATGGGTCTCGTCTGTAGAAATTTTTGACTGCAACTTTTAAACAAGAAAGTGTATTATATCGAATAGTTCTAGTGTTATTATTTATATATTATATATTTAATATAATATTCTTTATTATTATTATTACAGTATTATTATTACATTATTATTATTTTATTATTATTGCTATTATTTGTGTTATTTAATGAACATTGCTTACAATAATATGCTCTATATATCACCTTCCAATAAAAAAAACTATTAAATACTGTTATTAACTTATATAGTTATCAAAATAACAAGTTATGTATTATCACAATATTAAACTAATTTAGTTTAATGAATGAATAACCTATTTTATGCTTCAAATCAATTAGAACAAAAAGCGGGAAACCATAACTAGGTCAACTAGGTCCAAAAAAATAAACCGAAAACTATTCTAATAATTATATTAAACAACAACGCATGAAAATTAAAAATATCTATATAATTGCCTAAATAAAAAATTTTGTTTTGGAGCCAATAACTTTTTTTTTTTTAATTTTAATTAAAAAAAATTTAGTTCAAATCACAGTGGGTAAGTTTCTGAGATTTTAACAGTTTCGTACGCATTCTTCAATCCAAACAATTGTCAAAGATAGATCTCAAGCCGTTGAGAAAAACAAACAAAACAAAAACAACAAAGGTAAACTCTGAAAAGAGTTTACAACATTTTCGAAATGTTTTGTGTATTTTAGTTCGTTGGCTTACAGTTTAGGCCAAGGTTAAGTGCCACCAACTGCCATCTTCAACAGTCACAATAACAACAACGGCGAAAAATAGCATTGCCAACAGAAATAAAAAAAAAATTAGTGTTTACAGCAACAAAGAACAGAAAAGTCAGAAAAAAATTGTTCATCTGAAGTTTGTTGTAGTTCAGTTGACTGACAGCACGAGTTATTCATCTTCCCATTGTTTTGGTATGCAAGTAGCAATAAAGCCGCAATAAAGCCGAAGCCGCGGCGTAAGAACAAAAATTCAATTTGTTCACATTTCGGTTAACAGCAAACTATACTGCATTTTTTTTTTTATTTTACAAAATTCAGTTCCCGCTGAAATGAACTCATTCAGGTATACATATATTTGGATAGACAGTACGTACTTCTCTCCGTGCTACAAAGAGCATGTCTGGCCTATTCAATGTTCAACAAAAAAAAAATAAAAATACTGTATAAAATAAATTTTTTTTTTAAATAAATAAATAAAAAATAAAAAAAAAACGAAAATATCAAAAAGACTTCATTTGGGCGTCTTGTCACGTTGTTGACTTCAATGAAATACCAAATGAAGTCTGTGTTTTGTTTTAGTTCTGCTCAACGCTTAAGTTTATTTTTAGTTGTTGTTTTTATCTTAAGATATTTGTTAATTTATTTTTAAATTAAGCAATATTTTCTTGATATTTTGTTTAAAGCTCAGAAGTGCAGTTGCTCTAATGATTATTAGATTGACTGTTTAAGACTTGGTTTTCCTCACGAAACTCACCTAGAAGGGCAAACTGCTCTTGAGTTTATTAAAAAAACATCTTTTATTTTACAACAATTATGTAAATTAAAATTGCTTACTAAATCCTACAGATTTAAAAAATATTATTTTATTTTAGAGGTTACTGTAAAAAGATGTCGTGTCATCTACAAAGTAAATCTTATAACTTACATGCATACTTGACCTAACATCTACTAATATTATTAAAATTAAGTTTTAACTTAAGTTATACGAGATATGATTAGAATATAACGGAAATTTTTGTTTTACTTAGGAATCCATATTTTACATTGTATATAAATTTCTGTACCAAATTTTATTTGAATATCTTTATTAAAAACGGAGTAAACTCTTATCCAATTATATAGTTTTTTTGGCAGTCTAAAATTTATTAGTTCGGTTTTCACTAGTCTAACAAATGATCGAGCCCACTTCTGAAATAAATGAAACTTCACACACTTTACACACTTTGCACACCCACTTTATGCAATAGAATAGAATAGCAATCCACAATTCCGTCAGAAATATAGGAAAGTCTACAATTATTATGTTAAGGGCAAGGTCCAGGGTAACTCTAGTTTGGGTTCCCAGGCATACCAATATAGTAGGGACTGAGCGCTCAGATAAGATAGTAGAGACTGAGCGTTAGCTAGAATGGGCACCTCTTCTATGGAATTTCTTATAACGATCTAGCTACAGTGGAAGAATAATTTATAACCATTTTTTGTGGCAAGCAAAGAGAAATACTTCCTCAGCAGCCAGATCAAAATTTAGATGGTCATTTTATTCCAAATATAAAGCTTCTGATTTGGTACACAGAAGAAATCCGAAGTATCTAAGCAAGTAAAGAAGTATTAATATACATTTTAACGGGGCACTGGACTATAGGACATCTTCGGGCCAAGCTCGACCTGCCCAGTAATATCTCCTATAGTATATATTTACTTCGCCGTCGCGATAGTACAAGGAAAAAGAGGAAATGGAAGAATCTACATATTTTGACAGAATACATATACTTTTTCTATCTTACATTTTCTTAGCTTGGGGTTTGATATTTCTAATTGATATCAATATTCTATATAACATATATTTGCTTTTGAAATGAAAGATGGATTGCCAGTTTATTACTATCAGCACAAATATGTGGTCTCTTCTTATAGAGAACCCTTTGTACATTTGTTAGTACGTGTGCACTAAATTAAATGTTAAAATCAGATGAGAATTAAATTTATTATCTAACTAATTAGATGTATTGGAATATTAAAAGAAGAATAAAATTATAGTTAAACTAACTAGAACTGAATTTTTATTCAGAGTTAATATTAGTAGTATTATTTATATACCTAAAGTTATAAAATTTAAATTTTAAGTTAAGTTTAATTTCATATCAAATTAAACTTAATTTGACAAAGACTCACAAAGCCAGGCTCTGAGAAGACTTTTCATGGTACCATGGTACATTAGGACGAATGACATCCTCAGGGACCTTAAGATTTATTCCATCAAAAAATACACAAAGAATAGAGCCCTGAAATTATTTGCGAAAACTGACAGACTTACCAACACCTCATTATCAAATCTCAGAATGGTTACAGGCTTATCGGAAAGGTATGCAGATCTGAGCTGAATTATTGCTAAGGAAGATGAAATGATAAACAATAATCCAGTCAAGGCGTAAAGAGGGGTTTTGAAAATACCTCGAATTAAGAAAGAGTAAAAGTGCTCAATAGCACTGGCTCAATTAGCTTCAACATAAAATAAAATTTTACATAAAATTATATATAATCTTACTGAAACATAAAAATATCTAGAAGAAACTGTCTCTATTTGGTAATGAGGATATATTCAGTATTAAGCTTAATTGCGTTATAAATGATTTTTTATTTAAATTTCATCTATTGTTGTATAGTCTATAATTCTTTTAAATTTGGCACATTAAAGTTGAACAAAAATAGAATCAATCGAAATATTTAGACTCGATCAGACATGATTGGAATTAATTGACGCCTTTTTCATTTCCTTCATTAATGCCAAGAATGTTCCGTAATCTCGTTTGATTGAAGACACGATTTGAGATTTATTACAAAACTTTAAAAAATAGCTAGATTGCATAATAAAAAAAATAATTAATTTAATCTAAACAAAAAAAAAATTATTTGAAATTAATTTTTGACTTAAGTACTACTTAAGAAGAGTGCGACTCCTGACAATATCTCAAATAAATAAAAAAATTAAATCTTACGAAAAATCTCGTGCTTAAAAATACATTAAGACTGAAAAGTTTTCGGAAATTCTCATTTAAAATTCGCGCGCTGTATATTTTTCGATATTTTAAGTTTATGTAGTTTGGCAGCACTGTCCTTAATTACTATGCCAAAAATGAGCTCGATCTGTCAGACAGTTCGTTTACGGCAGCTGTTGAAACCAGTTCACCTCAGTAGTGCGTTGCGAAATGTCTTCGACGGTCGTACGACCGTCCTGGAAGGCTTTGTACCACTCATAAACTTGAGTTTTCGATAAAACTGATTCCCCATAAGCCTTTTGTAGCATTCGCAACGATTCTGCACACGAAATTTCGTTCGAAACACAAAATTTGATGCAAACTCTTTGTTCAATATTTTTTTCCATTGTTTTTTTCGCAACGCCCTACTGAGGTGAACTGGTTTCAACAGCTGCCGTAAACGAACTGTCTGACAGATCGCGCTCATTTTTGGCATAGTAATTAAGGACAGTGCTGCCAAACTACATAAACTTAAAATATCGGAAAATATACAGCGCGCGAATTTTAAATGAGAATTTCCGAAAGCTTTCGTCTAATGTAATAATTAATACGAGTTCATTTTTTTTATTTCGATTTCGTGCTGAAGGTTTATTGTGTTCTTAAACCAAAAAAAAAAATAATAAAATAATAATTTAAAGAATATCTTTGATAAATGTTAAAAAATCTTCATAAATCGTTTAGGAATTATTAGTTAATAAAAGTATGATATTTTTGCGGTTAAATTAAAGTTAAATATATAATTTTCTTTGCTTACTTGTTAGAGATCTATGATAAAAATTATGTTAAAGTTTTAAGTCTTTAATTGATGTTAATACTAAAACTATAAAATACCAAACGAAAAAATAAAAAATAAAAAAGATAATAAAATATAATAGCTGCCGTGTAACACACCCAAATTAATTAAAGAACTGCCATGTTTTATTATTTATTTTTTATTTTATAAATGCATATTATACATATATATACATATATACAATATATATTCATATATATATATAGTATATCTATTATATTCTACACAAATATATTTTTTCTTTTGTTTGAAATTTCCGCAAGGTTGAGTTCTAATCAATTTAATCAGAAGTTTTTGTATTTTTGCAATTTTGGGGTAAAAACAATGCTTATATAATTATTTAGTTCTAGTGTTAAAATTTTATTGTATCTTTTTGTAGTAGTAGTTTTTTTTTCTATAATTGGTATGAGCAATTGCTGTTTCAAATCTGCTACTTAAATGCATTTAAATTGAGCTTTTTTTTGTTATTAACCTCTGACTTATCGCTTCAGAACTGAACAGTAGAAGCTTGAATAAAAATTTGTTTAGATATTTTTAATTTAGCAATGGATAATGAATCATTTTGTATCATTGATGCGCTTCAATGGATCCTAATTGTATCCAAAATGCATAAGACAATTAAAATCAAGTGCGGAAAATCAATTTTCGTATAAACGACTCATTAATTTTGCAAATGGTTTGCATTTTATTTAATTTAATTTCAATGCTAACAATATTTTTATTTTATATTATTATGCTCTATTTTCTTTATTTAAACAAATTTTTGTTAAGAATTTTAATGCGCAGAATATTTAATTAAATATTAAATATTCTGCGACTTATTCGACTTATTCTTGGACAGGAATTTTCAGAATAAACACGACTTATTCTTAGGCAGACATTTTTAAAATAAATGCAACTTATTCTTAGGAACTCCGTTACGTTTGTTTCACTATGATATAGTATCCTGTACCCCTCCGCAGTAGAATGGAACTAAGGATGTTGACAGGCTATCTGACGGGTCATCATGACCTGCTATCATCTGAATATAATATGTCTGTTTGAAGAAGTAGAACGTTGCTTACGCAAATAAGCATATGAGACTTCTAGTAACATTTTCTGTGACTGTTTAGCTTTCATCTAGACAAAAGCAGACTGCTATGTCGCATATATCTATTCTGGTTTAAAATTAGGATGTTCGCAACAACTGACATTTTCTTTTTCATTCCAAAAACGCAGTGATTGGGATTGGTAAGTAACACAATAGATCAACAATAGTCGCAGTGTTCCGGTCTCTGGAAGCCAACTCTGTTTATTTCCTGTTTATTCTTGATCTTATGATGCTTAAACGTATTGAAAGTTTGTGTCACTTCACAACCATGTTTAGTTCGTTTTTACCAAAAAACTCATCCAAATCCAACTAAATGATGCAAAATCCCATCCACACTTCCACGTATTAGAGAGTGGTGCTTGGTTAATGGCTAACGTGGAAAGGAGACCGAATGGTCGCCGGAATAAATGGTCAAAACAGTTCGTTATTCTAAGGATTGAGCACACTAAATTGCCACTGAAGGCGATTGAACTGCTGTAAGTGGTCAACGCATTAGAATCAGGCAAGCAAGGGGAAAGCACTTGATTACTTTTCTCCCATGAAAAAAGGTACGCCACCAAGCTCTGTCAAGTCTGTCAAGACTAAACGATTGTATTTTTTAAAACCTGCAAAATTTGTCTTTTATCAAGAAATTATCAAATTTTAGTTTTTCTAGTGTTAACAATATCATAAATAGGAGACTTAGCTAATCCATTAATTTTATTAAATTTTATTTGAGCACTCAATGTCATAAGCTTTTAAGAGAGCCTTTAACACTCATGTAAGAATCTTAAATTCTATAGTTCGGTGTCTACTAAAATCCGTTATGAAATAAGTGGGCCCGGGAAGTTATAATCGTATCCCTTATTTCATTTAATTCTATATAGTACTTATTGTAGTAAATGATTTGTTTTTTCTGTAAGATGATTTTTACTGGATCAAAAATTATTGTACAGTATTCATGACATTTCCATGATATATAATTCATTAATTTTTCAAATTTTGACACTATGTTTGAAATAATTTTAAATAATATCAACAACAATTTTATCAAATTTAAAAAATATTTCATTTTAAAGTGGATCTGTTGCAAATCTAACAAAAAAAAACGAATTTGATTGTTATAGTTTATTCAATTTAAATTTTTAGTGGTAAAAATTATATAAATTTAAAAAAAATTGAAAAAAATATCAGATATCTTAACTCATATTTTTTTTTGCTTCAAAATAAATAAATAATCACATAATAAAATTGTTAATAAAAAATTAATAGAAAAATGGCTTCAGAAAAATCTAACAACAAGTTGGTCAAGCAAAATTTAAGTGAGAATCTATGTAACTTAAGTTGTTTGAAGTTGTCAAGAGTTCCAGTAGAAGCCATCAAGCGTAACAGACGAATAACAATTCTTGATTTACATAGAAACTATTTAACAAGACTTGGAGAGGATTTTGCAACCCTTCACAATATTAAAAAATTAAACTTAAACCATAACGCACTGACTTCCTTGCCTCATAATTTCGGCAATTTGATTAATTTAACTTCACTTAGTCTATATAATAATAATTTGTTGGATTTACCTGCAAGTATGGGAAACCTCAAAAATTTACGTTTCCTAGACTTGCGAGATAACGCTTTTAAATATGAATTAGAGGTGATAATTGGAACATGTGAATCAGTTGAAGAATGTGAAAAATGTGCCGTCAGTGTTGTACAATATTTTCATAATAAATTCTATCGTTTTAACAATATGTCAACTCTAAAAGATTCTAATCAAGCAGGTACAGTATATTATATCAAAGAAGTGTATAAGTCAAGCTCTTCATCATAATCACCACATTACACATATATTTCAGAAACAGATGACAACTGTAGTGAAGTTTCCATAAGTAACATGTCAATAAACTCTGATACAGAAGATGACGAGGATGTTGGTGCTTTCGAAGAGGTTAAAAAAGCATCAATTTTATATATAAGAACTAAATACCGAAATCAAAAAGAGTGTGAGACCAATATTGTCAGAAATTCTAAAGACGCTGATTCTGACGGTAGTATGGAATATGTTACCGAGTCTGATGACGATAGTTTTAAGGATGTTTCATCTTCTGAAACAGAGTCAAAGAAATCTCTTCAAGAAACAAGTCATGAAGTAATTGCAGAGAAAGGTAATGACTATGTACAGAATGAAGGCCTCTGTGGTAATCAAAATATAGTACAATGCGTTACATCCGGAGAGCAGGAAAAAGGTGAACTTAAAGTACAAACTCCAGTTAAGATGATTGAAACATATTGGTTCAAAGTGTTTGTTAAATACTTTCTACATGTTTTATTCGCAGCTTTTATCTTTGCTGCGATTTACTTTATCTGTACTTTAAGCTTAGATTTTTATCCGAACAAATTATCAAACTTTACTGAGAAATACTTTAATTGGAGTTCTCCGAAATTGGTATGTGAAGAAAATGAAAGAGACAGCGTGGAATCACAAACTCAAGTAATACAATCCATTTAATTTATTATCTTAAAAATATTTGTAAGTATTTTTTAAGGAGGTGTACGAAGAAGAGCAACATTCCACAACAAAGACTTTCGTGGACAAAATAATTCTGGATAATGAGGAAACTCCAATGCCAACATGGTTTGAAAAAATATTATATGTATTTATCATATTAAGTAAGTTATTTTAAGCCTAATGAATATATTTATATATATATATTTATAAAATTATGATTGCATATAACATTAAAATGTTTTTCTGTCCATTTCAATTAGAATGTTTATAATATTTATCAATATTTATGCATATATAAGTAATATAAAAACTTTAGTACAGAACTATAAAAATTATTTAGGCAAAGGTTAGCTAGATTTTTTATTAAATTTTGAGAGTGTTTTCGCAATGTTCTTGGTATTAATTGATTATTCTTACTTTTATACATACTTTGAGTTTATTTGTCTATAACTTATATAATTTATATGTAAGGCATTATTAATTTATAAATACCTCGAAGCTGTGACGATTTTACATTTATCCAAAAATTAGTAACGGCTCTTGAGAAAGATAATCATTTAGTCTAGCAATAAATTATTTAATTTATTGATGCTTTGTTATATGGTCAGTTTGATGAAGTTACTATATATTTATTTTTTAATGTTTATTACGAGCAATTAAATAAATAAATTTTATAAATAATAAATTACACTTACCACATTTATTTTATGTTCAATTATATTGCATAAGTTTGAGTAATATTGACAATAAAATAGATTGTCACTGTCTCACAGTGAATTATATTAATTATATTTAATTTTATAATTAAAATATATCCTATCATGATTTCAAATTTATAAGAGAATGTGTACTCATTCCCATTATTTATCTTTGACGTTATACCTTTAGTTAAAACTTGGTTTTTGTTAAAACTTGGTTTTTGTTAAAACTTGGTTTTTGTTAGGCAACCAATATAATAATATTATACTTTACAAATGTATAAGTTTAAACAATTAAACCAATAATATAAGTTACTTCTGCTGTTGAAAATAAATATCAAATATACCAAATACATTATGAATATCACTCATGAAAGCTACTTAACCTATAAAAACATTGTAACCCTAATACATTCATCACGATTCACATCCACAAGAACTTATCAATAGATTTATATTAATTCAACTTGCCCTTTTACCTTTTTCACATTCCTACACTTATATTACTTATAGTTCTACTAATACCATCACTTTTACTGCTACATTTCTACTCTTTCTTCTAATCCTAACTTCTTGCAGCTTGCTTAAAAAATTTTAGCTTCACAAACTAATTGTGTCCAATGCAAAAAGCATTTTTAAGATTATGCCGGAATGTGGCATTCTGAATGGAATTATTAACGAATAGAATAAAATAGTGTTTAAGAGTAAGCAGAACTTCAAGATATTTATTATATAAATTTTATATAAATATTCTTATATTGAGGCTAGTTGAGTGCACTTGAGCACTTTTATTCTCTATTAACAACGAGGTTTCTTCATAACCCCTCCTACACCTTGACTAGATTATTGTTTATCATTTCATCAGACTAAGCATAACTGACCTCAGATCTGCATACCTACCAAAGGAGCTTGTAACCATTCTGAGATTCGATAACACGGTATCGGTAAGCCTGTCAGCTTTCGTAAATAATTTCAGAGCTCTATCCTTTATGTATGTTTGATTGGATCAATCTTGCGGTCTCTGAAGATATCATTTGTGATGTACCATGGTACCTTGAAAAGTCTTCTCAGAGCCTGGCTTTGTGCGATTTCTAGCTGGCACATCGATATTGAAGTGACGGTCGAATTATTTGGTTATATTTATTAGCAAACTGGATGTGGAAGAGTCTAAAGGAATTTAAGTACAATGAATTTTCTATCTACTTTTGTAAGCGAAAAGAGTATTTGTATTAAATGAGTATTTGTCTCATAAAAGATTCTAAAGAGAAAGTTTGATATCATGTAGATAAAACGCTCATCTATATAACAAATTTGATTGAAACTGAAGGAAGTAACAACGACTTTAACAATGTACATTAAAAATTGAAGGGGAGTGATTAAAAATTTTGTGCATTCAAATATAACCAAATATTTTAAAACTTACTTCGTTTTCTTTTTTCATAAAACATATTTATGGGGTATTCACTAAGTACTCAATAAAAGCAGCAACAATCGTAAAAATTACTTTTACAAATTTAATAAATATTTTTTTGTTCTCTTATATCTTCGGTGCACAAGCCAAAATTTTCCGTTCCTACTTTTACACTTTCTAAATTGTATCTCAATTGTGTTTACCCAAAGTGAAACCCGTTTTCGAAAGAAGAGTGAATCTTGTTTTGTTTTTAAATATTTTGACCTTTTTCCATGAACAGCTTCAATTAAATAAAACTCACTCGCCAATTCAAATCTCAACATTTTCACCCGCGCATTTAAATGCCGAGTGTAGAGTAAAACACATTTCGCATTTCAAACTCAAATCGTGTATCTTGCATTTCCCTTCAAGGCAAGATCAATGGACGATTTTTGGCGTGGTTTCGTTACGTTTTACTTTCGCTGGTTTTAAATGCTCGTAAATGCAAATGTCAGACACGTAATTTAACCATCAATGCATTTGCCATTTCAGTTGCTGCAGATACTTTGTAAGCTAAGCAACCATGAAATATACGAGTACATAAATTTTTTTCAAACTAATTTAGCTGCCACAATTTTGTACCCTTTTATGTTGAATTCAAATAGTTTGCTCAGATACAATATTTGTTTATATTTTTATTTCAAGATATTTTATATGTATATTATTGTTTTATATGTATTGACTTGCGCTCACATCATATCGTATTATTAAAAGATATATTATTTGGAATTTTTGTTTTCAATTTTTTCTTAAACTCACATCTTAACTGCATCAAATATAAATATGTGTGAACAAATTCACTACAGATACTTCTTACAAATACAAATTAAAGCTGTTTTATGGTGCTTTCCATGTATCTACAGCTGTGTACTAACATTGGCATGTTTTTATTTCAGTTGCTGTTGGTATGTATGTTTGATATGGCGTAAACATAAACCAAAGTCGTAAAGTATCTGTACTGCATTTGGAGAAAGTTTATATTTTGTGCGCAGTTTCGCTGTACATTCAAGATATTTTGTAATCAATCGAGTTGTTTTATGGTTTTTTCTTTGAGGTTCGTTTTAAGTTTTTAGGTTGAAATGCTTGCTTATTTTTGAAGATATTTTTAAATGAAAGTTTAATGTTAAGCATAAAAGAAATGAAATCTATATTTTTATATTTTATATTGAACTATTTAAAATAAGAGCAATTTTTAATAAAATAAACTGAAATGTATAATAAATTGACAAAAATTTTAAAATAATATATAATATAAAATATAAAAAACTTCTCATTATTTTAAATTAAGACCATTAATGCAACTTTCCAATTATTTTAAAAATGTTTTTTTTAAAAATGTGGGAGAATACGACAAGACATGGAAAGTAATAAACAGTAATGACATCAGTACTTTATCAGTTGATAAATTGAGATTATACCACTGGATATGTGGAAATCAGCAACTAAAATGAATTATTAAAATGCCAATAAACTGATAATAGAGCAAAAGATATACCAGCCATTTACAAAACAAAAAAGGAAAAATGTCGACAATACAAAAATTGAATTGAAAAGAAAAACAATAGCTTACAAAGAACAGGTGTCAGCAACTAAAGAGAAAAATCAAAAATTTGGTGAGAATATAGTAAAAATTGTACCAGCCATTTACAAGGAAATTAGGAAAGATGTCGACAATACAAAAATTGCAATGAAGTAGAAAATAATGACTTACAAAAAATATTTGTCAGCAACTAAAAAGAAAGATCAAAAATTTGGTGAGAATGGGTGCGATAGGCTCAAGTCTTTTAAAAATTTTATAGTAAACTTCCTCTTTCTTCTCAATACCACAATCTTCGTGATCGTAATCACGGTGATTGCAGTGGTAAATCTGTAAGCCACCAATTGTCATATTACTTATATATTTAATCAGTGTTCACAGATCATTGTCGTCTGTGACATGTTGCTATCACTAGTTGGTAATATAAGTACTGAGTCCCTCAAAATCATGCGATTAGTGAATTTTTCTACTGTGGATGCATATGTCTTTTATCACATTTTGTATCAGCGTGTAGCGCCTCAAATGCCCTTTAAGAGAGAGCATCTATTCCGAAGTTTCTTCTATTAACAGAAATTATTTTTATATAAAATTAGGCTGACATCATTTCTACACTCACTTCTTGAAAACGAATTTCTTCCAAAAATTCAAAGCTAAAGTTAACAACACTAACTTGGAGTCCAAGAATGTG
>NC_051846.1:30422919-30457918 GCF_002237135.1 Teleopsis dalmanni
AATAATAATAATAAATAATAATAATAAATAATAATAATAAATAATAATAATAAATAATAATAATAAATAATAATAAGAAATAATAATAATAAAAAATAATAATTTTAATATAAATCTTATTGGATATGTATAAATTTTAACATTGAAATGATATTCTTACATTCTCTGATATTTGTAGATTTAAAATTTATTTTTTATTATAAATAATTTATAATAATATGTAGACCTTTACCATTGATTATCTGTAGTTATCTTGTTTGGAGAAGAATTTAAAACTTAATTTCACACGAGAAGACAATTTTTATTCATTCGAAGAGAAATAAAAAAAAAATATTATTCGTTACATGTGTAGTAAAGGAAATTTTTTTTATTAAAGATTAAAATTGGTTATTTTATTACTCAAAACACATTCTATTGTAACGCGAGAATAAAAATAAATTAATAAAAAATAGAATACATAAGGAAGTAAAAAAAAAACTGCTTAGAAGAATGAAAAAATTAAAAAAAAAAAAAAACGGCATCTACTTACGTACATACCAAGCGATATTTTGTTTTGTTGGCATCGGTAACTATTAATACTGCATGCATAACATTAATATTCGAATTTATATTTAAATTATAATTGATATTATTTATATATTTGATAATAAATTTCTCCTAGTTGAGTATAATTTTGTTATGTTGCCTCATTTTTTAAATTCTAGGAATCCGATGATGAAATCGTGATTACCCGACGTATAACTGTTTTAAACGATGTTGGCTGGCTTCTGAAACGATTATGAAATATATACGAAAAAATATTTTACAAATTGTTTAATATAGTAAATCAAATTTAATAATATATACTTAAAAAAAATTACTCAAATTTTATTCAAAAAATATTATTTTTATTGTTTATATTGCGACTGATATTTAAGGAAAAACTTAAAAACGCACATCTTATTAAATAATAAACATAATTATAAGCAACTAGTTCAATCTTAATTAAAATTATATATCACACACTTACTAGAATTTTAAGAGCGGCCATTATTATTTCTAATAACATTTTAAAACATTAAAACACAGCAATTCATAATAACACCGCCTAACTGTTTGGACAATAAACCAGAACTGGCATGTAAAGTCAACTGTAATATTTCTATATGAACTGCAAGGCTTCATTTCATTTTGAAACTTCATTTACTAGCAACAGCGCGGGTTTAACCAAAATATTTTGAAGTTTTACTTATTCGTTTTCTCTCGTCATTCGTTTCATTTTCATTAGCTGCAAACTTGCTGCTATCTCTTATTATCACATACACGAAAGCATTGTTAGCTCTTTTTGTTTGATGGTTTTATTTTATCAATAGATGTCGCTGTTAATTCAATCAAGTTAATTATTTTATATACAAACGTATTTATTTAACAATTACTGCACATTATAATACATATTAATTAAATTTATATATCAAATAGTATTATTCTGTATTATTAAAGAATAGTATTATTCATAGCAATATTCTGTCAATATGTACCAAGTATATAATTTGCTATGTTTATGCTTGTACACTACGCGCTAATAGCGTATTACAATCTATGAAATATTATTATATACATAAATAGTATTATTTAGTAATTTAGTAATACTAATAGTTTAAAAATTACTATACACTATACAATTACTATTACTATACAAAATATTTATTAAGATAATACATGAAAGAAATACATGGGTTTTAAAACTACTTCTTCTATCTCTAAAAATTTGTTTAATAATACTTTTGCTTGTTGTATATATTTATATACATATGTACATATAACAAACAATATACATAAATGAATATGTGTTGCTTATTTGCAATCAGATAAGATATACATATGTACATGTACATACTAATTGGATGTAAGATATATACATATGTATGTATGTATATTATAATCAATATATGTACATTAATTATATATAATAACGACATTATTATTTGTGTATAACATATATACATATGTATATTATAATCAATATATGTACAATAATTATATATAATAACGACATTATTACTTGTGTATAACCAATATCCATAAATATGGATTGCCTTGTAATTGTTTTTTTGCAATTAGGCATACATATGTATATGTATGTATATATATATACACATAAACTATAATTTTTATGGTATAAAACACCCTGGTGAGTTTAATACTTAAAGTTTTATATTTGCGTGGTGAATTCCATACTGTTGAATATAGAGGATATGTAGAATTGCCATATTTACGTCAGTGTTTTTGTATGTAGTACATATTATTTGACTATATATCAAATAACACAGTGAATATCTCTTATATGGCGTTTACATTAGGCTCAACTGACTGACTTGGGTCAAAAATTATAAATGAAAAGCAAATGACTGACTTTGGCAAACAAAATTTCATATGCGCAAATGAGATCCACATTCGCGCAATGGATCTCATT
The DNA here is from genome assembly GCF_002237135.1 of Teleopsis dalmanni. Taxonomy (NCBI): domain Eukaryota; kingdom Metazoa; phylum Arthropoda; class Insecta; order Diptera; family Diopsidae; genus Teleopsis; species Teleopsis dalmanni. Next base: position 30,425,372 of record NC_051846.1, read on the forward strand.
TTCTAGAAATGAGTTTTGAATGAATTCCAAATGTAAATGAATACATTGAACATACCCTAAAGAAAAGTTTTTCATGGCTATTTGAAAGTTTGAAAAAGCTGTTTTTGACATAGTTACAAAAAAAAAGTAAACAAATACTTGGTGGCTGAAAATGAGTTGTTTCACTTCACTATAATGCCATGCCGCACACTTCTTTGACCACTCGGACTTAATTAACGAAACTTGATTGAGAAGTTTTGTTGCACCTGCTGTATAACCCAGACCTTCTCCGTATAACCATATGCGTATAACCTATTATTTACATCGTTTTAATGGTAAAATATTGGCCGATCGAAAAGCCGATAAAAACCATTTGGCTTAGTTTTGCGCTCCACACAATGGATTATGAAACTACCCCAAAAATAAACTTTATTCAAATAAATTTTCAATAAAAAAAAGGTTTGTTCAGAAATGTACCAAAAATTAATAGTCTTATATAGACTTTATGATACTTTTTATATCACCTAATATACTAAAATTAAATACATGGATTATATATTTTAATAAAGATAATTTTCGTTCAAAAATATACCAAGAAACGGTAAATATTCCTTTTATTACGATAATATATTTGAATATATTATACCATTAAAAATGATTATATTTATTATTAATTGATCAGAGCACGTAATTGTTTTTTTGTTATTATTTGAACTAACCAACACTATTAATTTTGTAAAGTATGGGTTAACATATTACGACCAACGTCTGTTTTGCTGTACTCATTCTTATAGTACATTTCCACTGCCTGCTTAGTAAGTGTAATTGACTAAGTAAATCTCATGGTTAACACGAAAAATCGTTCATGCTTTATAACATACTTAAAAATAAAGTAAGGAAAATTAGACTATATATTTCAAATACAACCCTTGAAAATAAATTTCCCATAAGGGAAATTACCAACATTTGAAATGTGTCTGATATGTTTTATATGTAAAATGAAAACAAACAACAGCTGAGCAGTAAACAAACGTACTGAGATTTATAATTCACATTTATTACAACCACAATAGATTTAAAATATATATAAATGACTTAACATATCAAGCATATATTAAATTTTTGGGGAATATGTTATTGAGTGACATTTTTTTAAATAAATAGAAGCTCTTTTAAAACTTTTAAAGAATTTTCAGACGCATAAAAGTTCTTTCCAATGCAAAAATAAATTAATTCCATGGAAAAAGTTACTTAAGTTACTTAATGAACTAACTAAGTAAGCAGTGGAAACAAGGTATTAGTGAAATATCGTATATGTTCACTCTATCTCGGCGCATATGGTCTATTGACCTAATTCATTTACACAAATTATACCAAGAGCAAGTATAATAAAATTAATTATGTCGGTATGACAGCGAATGATGGTATTTAGGACGTGTGCGAGTTAGGCTAAGTTGATGCTAAAGCAGATTTTTGGCACTGCATACATTTAGCCATTTATTAACACGTATCGACACATCAATACGTTATCGACACAACTTAGAATTTCCCTCATTTAGAACGCAACTTAGCCTAACTCGCACACGACCTAAATTTGTAAAGCATGGGTTAACATATTACGATCAACATCTGTTTTGCTGTACTCATTCTTATAGTATATTTCCACTGCCTGCTTAGTAAGTGTAATTGACTAAGTAAATCTCATTAACCATACACAAAAAAGCGTTCATGCTATTTAACATACTTAAAAAAAAATAAAGTAAGAAAAATTAGACTATATATTTCGAATAGAACCCTTGAAAATAAATTTGTCATAAGGGAAATGATTAAAATTTGAAATGTGTCTGATATGCTTGTAAAATGTAAACAAACAACAGCTGAGCAGTAAACAAACGTACTGAGATTTATAATTCACATTTATAACCATAATAGATTTAAAATATATATAAATGAATTATAATATCAAGCATATATTAAATTTTTGGGGGATATGTTACTGAGTGATATTTTTTCAAATAAATAGAAGCTTTCTTAAAACTTTTAAAGAATTTTCAGACACATAAAAGTTCTTTCCAATGCAAAAATAAATCAATTCCATGGAAAAATTTACTTAAGTTACTTAATGAACTAACTAAGTAAGCAGTGGAAACAAGGTATTAGTGAAATATCGTGAATGTTCATTCTATCTCGGCGCATATGGTCTATTGACCAAATTCATTTACACAAATTTACCAAGTGCAAGTATAATAAAATAAATTATGTCGGTATAGCAGCGAATGATGGTATTTAGGACATGTGCGAGTTAGGATAAGTTGATGCTAAAGCAGATTTTTGGCACTGCATACATTTAGCCATTTATTAACACGTATCGACACAACACTACATTATCCGCACAACTTAGAATTTGCCTCATTTAGAACGCAACTTAGCCTATCTCGCACACGTCCTTACCGAAATTTCGAGTAGGATAAATTAGATAAAAATTAGTTAAATTAGGTTTTAGCAATTTGAAATTTTTATAAAATGTTTAATCAATAAATAAATATATTTGAAAACTTTTAACTAAAATAATAAATAAGTGCAATAAATAAATAAATAAATAAATAAATATTTACAAAATTGCAGTCCAAAAAATCCCTAGAAAATTTCAATTTACTTTACCTCAATTTACTCAAACTCGCACAAGGCTCACATTTGCTGTACATTCACTGAAATAATTTTATTTTACAGGTTGTTTTGAAACGCCACTGGCTAGCGCCGGTAATGTATAAAGCTTTGAGAGAGTTTCTTGTTGAAAGCTTCTAAGCTAAGCTCAGTTTCACAACTTTTCCAGTGTTAAAGTTTAGTTCACCTGATCAGTTGACATAAAGCACTTCAAGCCTGAAGTTGGTGCGAACGACGGCGTATCGACGTAGGTTCGGTAAAAGTATGATTTAGAAAAAAAAAAAAATAAAAGCGACCAAAAAAGTTGAGATTTTTTATTATGAAAAAAAAAATTCATAAATAAATTAAAAAAATTATAAACAAAAACCAAACAAGTTTTTATGCAAAAAGAGTGAATTTTTGTTATTTTTTGTTTTTTTTTTTGAAATATAAGAACAAAATTATTTGTTTTTGCAAAGCAGGTCAGACAAATACAACAACAACAACAACAACAATAGTTTAACGAATGCAATTCAAGTGCGAAATCAATACAAAATTCCAGTGAAAACCGAAAAGCAAAAAAGACGTTAAGTTACCAGAAAATCGCGTAAAAATTTCGATCCGAGCTTTGAGTTACGCGGTTTCGGGTTTCACATTTGCGTTGAGCGTAAAATTTGATGGCTCAGATTACAAATTACATAAATCCCCAGTAAAAAAAAAATAAAAAATATATGAAAAATAAAAAAATTAAATTAGCAAAAGAAAATTTGCTAAGAATTCGAATATAAAAAAAATTCATTGAATTAAAAATAATATGAAAATTTTTTGTTACTTTCAAAAAAATATTTGAATATTGTTTTTGTTTTTTTTTTGATTTTTGTGGATAAAGTGAAGGGTTTAAAATTATCGCAAAGCCAGTAAATCGTTGAAAATTTTTTAGTTTAAATGGATTAATTCTGCTTGATATTGGATTAAGATCCTCCAATGGCCGCTAATGTAAGTTAAAAGTTTTTTAGAAACTATTTTTTAAAATTCATTAATGTTTATAACTGCTTCAAATTATTCTTATAATTGTTGTTTTGCATATTCGAAAGAAGTTTCCAATATCACAAAGAATAAATACTTCTATTGATCCTATATTGCGCACCTTATCCTATGGTTATATGATGTTAAACGTGTTAGTGTGGTGAAAATGTAGATGCTAATAAATACAGATAAATGATTTATTGTAAAAATAAATAGTAATGTAACCTACAAGCTTAATTATGTAAAGTATTAGATTTTACAAGAATATAGTTAAAGATTTTAACATATTCAACATTTCCAGATAGCGGTCGTGGTGAGTTTCACAACAGATATTTCGTGAAATTGGATAAGTGAATAGAGATTAGTAAATATGTATATTTTGCTAGATTTTACTCAGCCACACATGAGTAAAGTTGAGGATTAAAATTATTTTTTATTAAAGTTAGCAGATTTATCTGCATTTAGTGGTGTGACGTTTTACTCAGGCTTTTTCATGCTGTCAAAAAAGCGATGAAACTAATATACATATTCATATATCTTTATTGTCATTTTTTTATATTTTCAATTTTATATTAACATTGCCATTTTATGCTTCATGCCAGACCAGAACAATGAACACCGAATAGTAAATTACCTCTCAAAATGTTTGTTTTTGCTTTTTTGCACACACACATAGACACACCCAAATAAGAAGAGTTCATGTATTAGTATTTACAATCTGCAGAATTCATCAAGTGTAGTAAGCATCAAAAAGTAATTCAGCAAAATTAATCTTCAAAAATTTTCACAAGTGTGGCATGCGTTTTTCACAATATTTTAGTAAAGAAATCTATAATAAATAGAAGTTATTTAGGTAGCTTTTGTAACAAGACTTTTTTCTCAACTTCTGCAAACTATTTTTAATATGACAAGTGAAAAGATATCAGTACCTTTAAGTTAGGTAATGTTAGGTAATATCTTAGCAAAGAATTTTATATATGAATAAACCTCACGCAAATCTATTCAAATCGATTTCCACTTTAATTTTGATGATGGATACATCCAGTCTTTTTTAGAACAGTTTATAACACATTATGTTTAGTTCATACCATAACAGACTGTATAATACGCTGTTTTGCTATATTAGAATTAATATTGTTGGATTAATTTTTGTTTGAGATGAAAAAAATTCCGAAGGTTGAAGAGAAACAAAAATTAAAAAGAAATTTGTGCCGGCATAGTTAAGCAGAAATGCAAATGCAAGAACAAAGTACAGTAAAATAAAACAATAATCACATTTGCAACAAAAACGATGTTGTTTTGTAAACTTTAAAAGTTTGTACAAAATTTATATAAGATAACAGTAGAATTATAATAAATTATTTAATGATTTTTGAAAATACAAATTTTGAGCGTGACACATAATTAATAATTTGCAATACAAGTACTTTTATGAAAGGTATATCAACAGAAAATTTAATATGACAACATTTTTTAAATGTTGACATTACATATAAGACATTCTTTGACTGTTAAGAATTTTTTTTCTTTCTACTGTTACTGCAGCTGCTTTTAATGTTTTCCATTCTACTGTTTTAATAAATGTTAACACAAATAAATGAAAATTTCATTGAATAAAATACTACCAATACGAATCTTTTTTAATCTTCCAAATAAAACAAAGCTGATTAAAATGAAAAACAAACGGTTTGGTTTTAAAAACAGCTTTTTTGTGTTTAAAACCATATGCCATGGCATGTTAAGGCACCTTTTAAACTTGGTCTTTGAATCCATCAATCGATTATTCTATCACTGAAAATCATAGTCCACGCAGTTTGTTTTTTATGTGAGGAATCAAGAAAAAATCATTGGGTCCAAACGGTCTGTATGACAAATAATCTATTAATGTGATATTTTGAGTGCTCATGAACTGACTTGAAGTTTGAGCTTGGCATTAATTTCTGTCATCTCTCTGAAGAGTTCTGATAATAAAAAAGTTGTGTATCATTCAGAATTGTTCCAATATTGCTCTAATAGCATTGGTGATACAAGACATATTTCTCTCAATCTACTTGTTTCAAAATAAAGTGGACTACAGTTAGTAACAACAAGATTTGAAAGATTTTTAGAAACTTTGTCTTTGAGCGAAGAACATCCGTGATCATACTCGTTAATGACCCTCTTATATTTACAAAAGATGGAGTTTCATTCTCCAATTGGGTACTAAATTGGGTACGAATTATACATATTTTTTATAAGAGGTGAAGAAAGATGGATGTTGACTTCGATTCACTAGTAAACAAGAAGGTTCAATTGTAAGTTGTAATAACTTATTTAACCTCTGAAAATCTCGTTAGAGATCTATTATTGGAGATAGTTTCTGAAGATAATTATTGAGGAACTTACAGAAAAATGATTTTTTTAAACGATATGGAGTTTTATATTAAACAAATTCTTTTACAAAGATTATGCTTTTTAGGGAATAATGGTTGGTAAATACAATAAATCCGCTAATCGTTAAAGGGTTTTTAGGATAATTTGCATTTTAGGTATTTTTTAAAATTTGTAACTAAAATTGATTTTGATACAAAAGTACAATTACTTTTAAAGAAAATAGCAGATCCCATTATTAAAGAACCCATTATTAAAACAAAATTAATTCTTATTCAGTAAAAAGATCATAAGCAAATTGAAACATTAATTAACAAAATTTTTTAATAGCTGGCTATCCATTAATATAAATAAATATTATAGGCTTTATATAAATTAATTAAATATGTTTATTTTTTTAAGCAATTTAAATATCTTCTCTAATATTTAATATTTATAAAGAAAAGACATTAATTTGGTCCTTGATATTGACTTTATTTTGGACCTAATTACCAAAATTAATTATTCTATAACAGTTTTTGCTTAGCTTTATTGTATATTAATTAACTTAATCATTGAGTAAATGACTTCAATAAACTTAGTTAGTTTCTTTTTGGGATTTTTACGAGTTAAGAGAGTTAAAACCTTCATATAAAATTCAAAAATAATAGATAGATTTATAATTTTAAGCATGAAAAATTTAAACAAATGAGCTGACATTGAATTTAGCATCTTTCAAGAATTTATTGAAATTATTTTAATATGCACAAATTAAAAGCGAGCGATGATGGCTTTTTAAATAATTAATTAGTTTTAAGATAAAAAGCAAAAAAATTCAAAACAAAAAATCTAAATTTGCACCAGACGAAAACTATTTTGCCACCGAATTAATTATGAAATGATTCAATACCAAAAATAAAAATCAATTAACCAGAATTAGTTAATAAGATCAGCAAACAAAATATTAAAGAGATATAAAATTCATTAATTTCTGTGTATACTTATACTTATGCATATAAATATAATTTATTAAAAATAAAAACATTTCACAAATATAATTTATTTATAATACGTATATATGAAAACATATGTGAGACATACATAATATATAAAATGATATATCTTCCCCAAATATATTTTCACAACGATTTTTTGGATCCACGATCTTCGTCATTACGATCTTAAATCAAAACAGAAGGCTAGAAAGTGATGTGAACTCTGGTTTTTGATGCTAAAGCGATTAGGTGTTCAGAATTTGACTTATAAGTGGTTATAGTCAAGTTTTCGGGAATCAAAAGTAATTTTGTTAATAGATCACCTTCGACCTAGTAAACTAAATAAAAAATTCCTGAAGAAGCTCAATTTTTAGAGTAAAAACAATGTTTTATACTAAAAAAACGCATGTACTCAAAATTGTTGCAATAACCGCCTATTCGCTAGATTAAGGTTTTTAGACTTTTCTTGCATCCTAAAAAATTTTTTTTCCGTTGAAATTCATTATAATCAAATAAAATAATAGCTGACAAAATAAGATTTTTTGGAGAGTTTCCAGAAATTTTTAAAAATATATATTTTTACCTTATATGTGGTAGATGAATCCTGCTGTCAGATCTCTATGTCGACCTAGTCTAAATTAGAGAAAAAAATATACTAGTTATCTATTTCAACTAAGGCGAAACTATCTCAGCACTACAGTATTGGTGGTAACGGGCGACTGTATAATAGAGAAGCATATGGTAAGGCTGGGTCTATCCTATAATGACTTTTGTTGCGGCTATGGCTCTAAGGATGAAGAGAAATCTGCACTCCATTTCATGTGTCAGTGTTCATCCCTAGCTAGGAGAATATCTATTATTTTCGGGGCACTATTTTCTTACTAATCTGACTAATCTATCATCCTGTAAAATTAGGGACTTAGCCAAATTCATAGAATTGTTAGGTTAGTTCACCTTTACTTGATGGGGAAGTTGTTACTGTTTGACGTTGGTTGTATTCCGACCTTTTAGTCTCTGTACGTGCCAACGTTATTCCTGTGATACTACAATAGGCCATTATTGAAACTCAAGTGGGCTTTCTTGGACACAAGGCCACCACTTCAATATTTTCTGACTTAATATGAATTCTTTTTGTAGAGATATAAATTAGAGTAAATATTGTATATCACTTCATCCTTCTTAACTAATAAGAATATGTTCATTAATAAAAATGTTGAATTATTAAAAACAAGACGTTCTTTAAAATTAATTAAAATAAGCTTTCAGCCCTTTTTTGTTAAACATTTTATATTGTTTTCTATAGTGAGCATATAAAGATAAAAAGTTAGATAAAGAGAGATAAAAAGTTTATACGTATTAACAAGAATTTGGCACACTAATCTATATAATTAGGCGTCATAAAATTAAAAACCAAAACTTTAAAAACAGGTATTTTGAAGAATACTGTTTACGTCTTTTGAAGAAAAGAATTTTATTTATATTTTGCATATATTAAAAAATTAAATATCAATTAAATTATAAGAGAGGTTATTAAACGTTAGAACATAAAAAAAATATTTCAATAATTTACGGTGTTCAGTTATTTTTTTATATCATTGTATTTAATATTAATAATATATCAATGATTGTAACAATATCTGCATATACATATATATACAGAACAGATATATAAAACAAAGTCAAGACCGCAACGATATAGTAAAGGACACTATCTGTGAGATCAATCAAAATCAATTTTGACCTTATGTGAACTTTTCTGCAAAATGGGTGTTAGTAGTAGGCTTGAATTAAAAATTGAAATTAAAATTTGTATTCCATTAATATTAAAATTCCTGGAGATCTTATGAAAGTTAATTTAATAATGATTCTACCTATTTAGTATCAGAATTTTAATAATCTACAAAAAAATTCATATCGTTTACATAAGTATTTACTAATGAAACAAGGCGTATAAACTGCTTCAATAAATTGGAAACGATTTAGTGAATTAAGTATCGGAAAATACAGCTATATATTATAAAAATAACATTAATTTAGACAAATAATTATATTTTGGGACCTAAGTGTGCCAGTCTTGCTATAAGACAACTTGTCATTTGCTCTCGAAATAAGTTTTACTAACGTTTTATGTCAGTATGAAGAGATGTGAAGTACTGTGAAGTACTTGATATCTGAACTATTATCACTACCAATGTTTTCATATTATGCGATCTCATGCTGAATCTAATAATTAGGAAATAAATCAAAATTTATGCAATTGATAAAAATAAAATCTTCATATCATGTTGATGTTCCATTTTGTTAGTAAGCAACCTTGGGTTTACATAATCTTCGGTGTTTTCACCATTGCTACTTGAGCGAAACTAATTTTCAAATAAAAGCACCATTTTTTTCCAAATCTTCTAATCATTCTATGACTGCCCTTGGAGCATGTAGATCTATAACCCCCCTTTCAATCTGTTTGTCAATGGAAATCATTTCCATAAAAGGAATCCTATAGATGTGGTCTTTGATTATAAATAACTAGTATTCATATCAAAACTATGTCTTTAAGATGTAAAGCAGTTGTAGTTGATTTACTGCTATTTCGTGTCTGTGTACAGCTATAATAATTAATTAATAATATTATAATTTTACTGCTTTAAACCATCTACTACTGTTTTTTTCTGTTACTCTAGCTTAAGTATCTGTAAACTGTTAAAGTCATAAACTCATGCATAGATAAATGACCAATTAGTATTGAATTTTTATTGTTTCATTTACTATGAAAAATCATGATTTTTCATTAAGACGGAATTAAAAATGTAGCTAAATAATTTCCTGTAAGTGTAAAAATATTTGAAAATAGCAAAAAGTGAAATTAATATCGTAAAACCGCAAACCACGAATATCGCGAAAGTAAACTGTGGATTAAATTTACTAATCAGTTCGATTTATTAAAGAAAAATGTACGGATTTTGAGATAAATCGAATGGGTCCATTTTATGAAATCAATATTATGTATTGTATATGTCACGCTTTAATAAAATAAACTATATTTTATTTTATAAATAAAGTAAATACTTGAAATAGAAGAAAAGTTGATTTAACGACTTTTGTATACCCTCTAAAATCGAAAAATATTAAGGAAATGTTTAAGCAAATAAATTGACGGCGTTTATATATTTATTGTCTCTTTATAATTAGCTTCAAAAACAGAGCTTTCTCTCTATGTATGCATACTTGTATGAAGATGATGATTGAGACATACCATACCTTCACTCAAGCAAGAGAGCAGTGCTTGAAAGTAAAATACTCAGAAAAATTTTTGGCCCCGCGAAAGAAAATAGGATATATCGCGTAAGGTACAACCACGAGCTAGAACGGCTAGCTGAAGATGATACAATCAACAAATTTATAAAAAAACAGCGATTAAGATGGGTTGGACATGTGATAAGAATGCCGGATGTGAGAGTACCATATAAGATTTATGAGAACGAAGTAGAAAACATCAGAAGAAGAGAGGGCAACCTAGAAAACGATGGAAACACAGTGTGCAGCAGAACTTAAAAGAAATGAGCATAAGAAATTGGAAAACAAAAGCAAAAAAACAGAGAAAAATGAAAGACTGTTGTTAAACAGGCTTAGGTCCTGAATGGACTAATGATCACGGATGATGATGATCACACCTTCACTGATCAAACTTTATCACCTAACTACTTTTATGTATTTTTCCGTTTGAGGAATGTATTAGGGTTTTTTATAACCGACCTTTAAAAACTTGTATTAAGGGTACTCATCTAAGCACATAAATTTAGCAAATATATGTTTTTATATATACCTGTATTGATTTATTTTAAATGTAAATAAAATATTTACATACTATTGTAAAAAGTGTTTATTTAGTCATTAAAGTTTTATACTCCAAATCAAAAAAAGTATTTTATCAAATTTGTGGAATATTGTCAACAAAAGCCAGCCTCTGTATTTACATCATTACTATTATTAGTTGTCCGAGCAAACCCTAATTCAAAAAAATAATATTAAATCTTATCTAAATTTTTTAGTCCATGCCAAATTTTGTAAAATAGAAAAACCTAGAATACGAATATAGTTACTTCAAAAAAATAGACATATATTAAAAATAGGTTTGAAACTATCAGTATGATAGTTAGTATTTTTATTGCTGTTGACTAGCATTTTTGTTCATTTCCTATTTAGTGAAATTATAGTTTCATTATTTTACTCCCAACCATTGTTAGCAAGTTATTATTGTTATGTGCGCATACGGACTATATACAAAAGCATATAGAAAAATATATTAAATTTATATGTGGATTATTTCTTTAATTTCACATATACCTTCTGCTCAAAAAGTACTCGGATTTTGTAAATAAAACATAAATTTATTTGGAATTTAAATTTGATTCCAAATTCAAAATATGCTCGTTCTGGTATTATAGAAATAGAGATTCTATTGGCTTGTAAGCACTTTATTGATTCTTAAAATCGAATTTTATTAATATTTTTTTATTAATATTTTTTTTCTGCAAGTCTAAAACTTGGACTAGTAGTTTCTTCCTAGTGTAGGTTTTTTTTATATTTTTTTAGTGTTCTTCAATATTTAGTTTTACTGAAAGGTTAGGTTGAGTATAATAATACGTGAAGGGATTATACGATACTGTATGTTTATACCGTATAAACAAATTATTCTAAGCGAAAATTATATACGTAAAATATATAGATTTAAAAAAAATCGTTTGTTCATTACTAAGTCAGGAGTCACGTCATATATTTCTTAAGCTTGTTCTTCTTCTTTGTAAAATATGTAAATTATTCAGAGATAATTTTGTAAATAAAGAATGATTTATTACTAAATGAATTGGTTTTAAAGTATTTAAAACTTACGTAAGTACATGTGTGCTTTGCTGGCGACAGAAAACTTTATAGAACCTTTTCTGTTATCTAAACTAAATAATATATGAATTTAATAATATATTATACATCAGACGTTTTAATACAAGATTTTCCATTGCTACTTCCTCTTTAAATTATAAATTTATCTATATCTATAGACTCTCAGATATCACCATTATATATTCTTAATATCGTCTTTTATAGTACACTCTCATCAATGTAATTTCTACAGAAGCTTTTAAGACGGTAAAGTAATCTAATTAGTATGTATATATAACAATAATCTGTGCTGACCAATGTTAGCGCAATGGCACCTCGTTATATGTTAGGATAGTTTTTGTTCTTCAGATTTGCGTGTGCAGTAGAGGTAATCCGATACCAAACCGCTGAAAATTAAATAATCACAAATGTAAGAGACAGCGTTTTGATAGTAGTTTGACGAAAATATTGACATCGCTATATAATGTTGTATTAATACACTGTTTTATAGATAAGTCTTGCAGTCAACTTGTATGATGTTTTAATAGTGCAATAGAATTACGTTATATATTTAGCTATGATATACTTAATATCACTTACAAGTAATTTTTCTGTACGTGAAAATATAGACATGGAATATAAGTTGCCTAATGGATGGTCTTCATTAAGAAAATGCTGCAATAATTCAGTAGTATGATGGTGTTTGAGAAAAAACCTTCCCCGTACCTTTTACCAAGTTTCGAGTTGTACTCTTGTCTATATTTAAGACAAGCTCTCAGCTATTAGAGCGTATTATCTTTTAGCCATAAGAGTTAGATCTAGATATAGGATCTCGAAATCGGGCCTTAATCAATGCTTTGATTATGTGGAATTTTGTAGTATGCGAGTTATTAAGGCATAAATTTGAATAAAACTTATTTTTTTTTTTTTTGACTTAACGTTTGTTGGGCAAGTATCAGAAGAAACAGAGGCCGTTAAAAATTCCCAGTAGAGTGATTTTAATGGATATATTATACCGCTGAATGGAAAGCTAGTTTCCTGTAATAACAGTTATTATTTTTAATAAATAAGAAAATAACAAAACTGATTTAATTATTTACTTCTCTAATTGTGGTAAATAATTTCAATTTCACCTAAAAGAATATTGAAAATATCTACTATTTTATTTATAGTTTTCTTTAAAATTCCTATAACATCTTCGGAGTTTCCATTTCGTTACTTAACACACAAGATAAAGCATTAAATAATTGTCTTTATAATAGCAATAAGCATTTATTAAGATATACTTGGATTGTATGTGTATATATTTATTATCACTTATATGACTTTTTGCTATTTATTGTATCTTACGTACTCTGATATTGTGAAAAATTATCTATTGTTGAAGTCATTTTATTTATCGTAAGAAAGCAAAAAGTTCTTTGTTTTTCGTGCAATTATTTTAATTTTCTTCGTGCTCATTCAAAACAATTATCATTAAAAAATATTCATGGAATTTGTTATAAAATAATTCTGTTTAAAAAAGAATTATTTAAAGCTTTTCAATGGTGAAATACGTTATTAAAATAGATACTTTCAACTAATAGAAGTTTGTAGTTTACAGATTAAAAGTCATAAAGTTGGAATGTGGGTGTAATCTTTCTGTATTGAAGTGTAAAGTTTGTTTAAAAAAATATTTATTAAAAATACTATTTCATATTAATGTAAACAAAATTTAGAAAGGGTTCACATACAAATAATAAGTTTATAGCTTAAAGTATGTATATAGTATAAAGTTGAATACTGAAGTAATTCCTAGTAATTCTAATGAATCAGATTTATTTCTATATTCAGTTCTGTTTCTAACAGAACAATTTATTTATAATTTAATTTTTAAATTTTTTAGTATTATTTTTTATTTATTTCTGTTACTATATTGATATTATTACTCATTTTTATTTTACAACTGGAACTTTTTGTATGACAATTTATTTTACAATTTACTGAAATTTTTATTGGAATTAATTGTAAATTGCTTTTTGTAATGGAAAGCCGTATAGTGAGAATTATTTATACTAACGCTCATTTTAAAATAATAAATAGAGAAAATATTAATATCATTTGTTAGGGTAAGAAAGAGAGAAGGAAAGAGAGAGAAAGCGAGAGAGAGAGGGAAAGAGTGAAAGAGAGAGAAAAATGATGAGAGAAAAAGAGAGAGAGATAGTGAAAGAGAGAGAGAGAGTGAAAGAGAGAGAGAGAAAGATCAAGGGAGAAAAAAAGAAAAGAAATGAAGAAAAAGAGGATGAAAGTAAAAGAGAGAGAAAGAAAACGGAGAGAGAAAGAAAAAAGGACAGAAAGAAAGGAGAAAGAAAAGAGAGAGTAAGAAAACGGAGAGAGAAAGAAAAAAGAGAGAAAGAAAGGTGAAAGAAAAAGAGAGAGAAAGAAAAAGAGAGAGAAAGAAAAAGAGCAACAAAGAAAAAGAGACAGAAAGAAAAAGAGACAGAAAGAAAAAGAGACAGAAAGGAAAAGAGAAAAAAAGAAAAAGAGAGAGAAAGAAAAAGAGAGAGGCAGAAATACAGAGAAAAAAAAGAAAAAGAAGAAGACAGAGAAAGAAAAGAGAGAGAAAAAGAAATAAAATAAGAGAGAGAAGAAAGGAGATAGAGAAGGTTGGGGATAGAGAAAATAAGATAGATAAAAAATAGTAAGAGGATCAGTGCGGGATAGAGAGCATAATCGCCTTAATATAATATTAACCTTACTATGTTTATCGAAACCATTAATTAAAACATTATATTTTAGGGTAAATAGTGGCATTAATGTTAGTAGATTTTGTAAGGATGTTTTATGGTGTCTTTTATTTCGTTTTAAACTTGATGTATAGGTAGTGATAAAAGTTGATGAATGGAAATGAAGATTTCAGTAGTTAAACCATTTCAAAATGAATTCCAATGAATTTAAGCTCTCTTAAATGGTTTAAAGTTGATGAAATGAAACACTTTGGTTTACTTTTTTAAGTTGATAAATGAAGGTATAAAAACTGTAGATTCTCCTTAAAAGATCTACCTTTAAAATATTATTCTAAGAGAATCCACACTAATATAAATTCTGCCATCTAGAAAAAAACTTGCTGCTATAACTCATATAAGTATAACTCTGATCGCAAAATAATATACATATTAATAACAATTATTTGTGATATGCATGTGATGACTATATGTGTATTTTGGGTTGTATAATATAAAGCATTGGTGGTTTTATAAATAAAGTGATATTTACAGATCATTTTCAGGTAAGTAATTGAACTATAGCAGAAAATCATATCGCAAATAATGCAACTTTCTTTAACTATTTTTTAAATGTTTATTAAAATAATAGGTGATTGACTAAATTTGGATTATTGTCATTAATTGACAGAGTAGCTTTGCGTTTATATGCACGATAGGTATTGTTATAAAATTCAAATCTATTTACAGTAACTTTGAAATAATATTAAAACTATAAGTTAAATTACTAGTAGTAAACAAATTTAATATTTCAATTAAGTCTTCAGATCTTAAAAGATTATTATTATCTTATGTTATTATGTTACTGAAAACTTAACTATTTTAGTGTATAAAATAAATAAAGAGCCTCTGTCGTATTGTAATTATAGTAGATCATTGATTCCATAAAAGTATTTCAACAAAAATTGTTCTAATAGTATGAGTCGCTACCATCCACGGGGTTATCACATATTTATAATACTCTATATTTGAAATTTTCTTACTTGATTATTTAGTGTCAAAATTACTGTTTCTATTCTATATTTTAATAACAATAAATATTGTTTAAATTATTTATATATTAAGAATGGTTTTAAGGGAAATGATCTTATTCTTGTCTGATATTACGAATTTCTCAGTGGGTCAGAATGAATGCATTCAGAGACGTTAGGATAAGGTGTCCGTAAAAAGGATCCATTGTAGATATTATTCTGTGCTCCACTGCAGGCATAAAACCCTATTATAATTTATTTTATGTTATGAATATATTTACGCTATTATGATGTCATTATCTATTCAAGTAATACATTAAAGAATCTTTATGCACACCTAGCCTTGCAAAACACAATTACTCGTGTAAACTATACATTTTTTAAGAACAAACAGATTTAAAATCATATTTATTTAACAATTGAATTGCAAATATTTTCAAAGTTAATTCAGTTTGAACCCTGAAAAAGTATTTTCAATGAAAGAAGTATCGTACATAATTTAATTAATTTTTTTTTTCAATTAATTTAGCAGAAAACAAATACCGAAAATATTAAATCTCTTCCTTGTTCAATTAATGTACACATAAGTTTACTAATGAGTAGATGATTTCTAGAATTAGCAATACATGAAGAACTTAACCGGAAGACCCTACAAAGCTAATTGCTATGTACTAATGAAGACGAGGGAGTCTTAATACAATTAATTTTTTTTATATTATTTAACTTTGTATAAAATCAAAATAAATTATTAAACAACAACAAAAATGAATTTAATTTTAATTTTTATTTTAATACTAAGCTTAATCGACAGCATAGGTCAGTCATTATTGCGATCATTGCAAATCTAATTATCATTATTGCCAAGTAAACCACTCAAGTATGGGCGAGCTTAAACAAATTGAATTCAATGTTTATTTTTTAATTTTATGAATATTTCGGCATTTTTTTTTATAAATTTCAAATAATAAATAACAGAATGTATATTAATTTTTTTTAATTTTTGTAGGCTTTTTATCAAATAAAATTAGTTGAGTATGGAAATAAATTTTTAAGTATTCAAAAGTTGATTCAAATAGTAAACATAAGTATATTAAAATTTTTGTATTTTGTATTTGATTTTATATACTGTACTTCATTGGAATTTAACAATATTTCAGAATACTTACAATAACCATTACTGGAAAATATCCAGCCCTTACATTAACCTAGATAGGTGTTGTCATATCATTTACACTTTCTGTTCATAATCGAATTACTTAAGATATCCTTTATCAATTATTAACTCCATTATAAATTACCAAAAACTAAGCAACACCTATTCTTTCAATATGATGTCGGTACACCTACTATATCTTCCTTTCTGTTTAAATTGAGTTCAGATCAATATTTCTGAATATTACTACAAAGAGCAACTAGAAAAATTTTATTGTTTAAAAGTAAACTAAATGTTTATATTAAAGAAGGTTGCCCTACTCTGGAATATAATTGTAAACGATTTTTTAATTACATCACATATACAGAAACAACTAAGTCTTCATATCATAATTGGGTGCTAAATTATAATGATAAGGTCGCAATTAGTCATCAATTAGATAATAAAGAATAGCGCTGAGTATAACTCAAGATATTTCAAAAAATATTAACATTTTTGCTTTGCATTTATTTTGTGGATTTTAAGGATTTTTATGATATTAAAATATATTTATATTTTTAATATAGAGACTTCGAAAATTTAAATTTAATAATTAAAATAAAAATATTATTAATTAATTCAATTATTCTATAGCTGATTTATTTGATTTCTTTTCTTATATAATACAGCAAGTTAATTTGTTAATGAACTTTCACAGCAAATTAACAAAACTTCAAGTTCGCACTACAAGTCAAGTACGGCTTTGCGTCAGTTGACTAATGAACACTGACTCTGAACTTCAAATTTGGCAGGGCATGAGTTCAATCCTTGGTACTTGCAATCTTATTATTAACGAATAATTAAAAATAAGAAATAATGCCAAGATCACTGATGATGGGTATTTGGCAATACAAGAAACAGTTGTATGGTCAGCGATAAATTCAATTAATAAAAATAATAAAAAAAAAATTTTATTGTTGTAGTCCACTAATTTTTGAAAGCTCTCCATTAAATATCGCAGTTTCTATTAAGTAAAAATAGTCATTACTCTCATATTTACATTAAAATCAAATACAATGTTTTTAATATAACACCACGGTTGCCACTTATGGTACTTTAGTACCAAAATTGGTACTTTTTTTTCCGTTTGGTACTCTGGTACTCATGTTCCAAAATGGTACATTTTCGGCGACCCAACTTTATTGTGGATATTGTATTGTTTTATACTTTTTGTACATTTTATATAAATTGTAGTTTCTTATAAAAAGACAATAGAAAAATTTTGGACCTTTTTTTACAGAAATGGTACCTTTTTAAACCAATTTTGGTACAGAAAAAAATTTTCAAGTGGCAACCGTGTATAACACTATATATTATTTTTTTTTTAATTTTCAAATTAGGAAATTTATGATTCTCACATAGAATTATAAATAAGGAAATTTATAATTCTCACATAGATTGATGTAGATGTTTCATATATACTAAAATAACGTTAATCTTTAAATCGAGATTGTTTTAATTTAATTCTAATATATATATAGTTCGATTATCAATAATGGTTTAACTACGCTTAATAAAATTGATTTGTTGCATAACTGTGATTATACAGAATAAAATGATAAAATAAAAAAGTTGGTATATATCTTTTTGAGCTGCGTTTATGAATCATAATTTTGAATTTCTGTATTAAAAATATACAGTTTTATAAAAAACTGATGAAATTGGCTCTTATATGCTGAATCCAAAGCGAGTGTTTTTACTGCCACATTTGAGCAAATTTCAAAGAATCTGGTATTCTATTAATTAATAATTTTTTTGTGAAACACTTTTTTTATTTAAAGTATAACTGCATAGGTATCGGTAAATGTTCTTTACCAGGAATTAATGAATTGCTGAAATTGGATGTTCTAATATTGATACACTTTTTGATGGTATCGCTAGAAATGTCGCTACATATACCATATATCAGAGTTTCTGATATACGAAGTGTTTTTGAATAACTTTTTTAGGGTAACATTTCTTTCCTTAATTCAAATTGTATGAATTCTATTAAAGAAATAAGAACAGTAATCAGATTTTCAAACAATATATGGAACATAACCACGTCATGTGCCAAGATAAATTCTGTGATTAAATTTTAACTTTAATGAACAGGAATGTCTCTCCAACTATTTTAATAATTAGACCAACCATTGCAGACTGTTATCTACCCATTATTTGTAATATGTAGGGTATAAAAATGTTAAATTTTTTCATTAATTGTTTAAATCTTTTATCTGTGTACCTCCGCTATTATTTTAAAATTTTGTATGGCGGCACTTGAAATACTTGGCTATTTTATTTGGTAATTAGTAAAGTGCCCTCAGGCTCCACTTATTATTATTATAAAAATAAAGAGTATTTACATTATTTAACATGTGTTTCTCTTTATTTTGTCCAATACTTTATGCATATCAATTGATTAGAAGAAAAAAATTATTTAAATTTCCTTAGGTATTTACACGTGTTTGGTATTGTGTTTGTTTGACAGAATAAAATTTTAGTGAAACATTGAGATACTCATATGATATATCAGACATGTATTCAAAAACTGAAAAACCGCTTCTGACAATTGAAATAAAAAACTGTTAAATATTTTTTCAATACATCACAATTGCAAATTTTGCTGTTTTCTTATATAAATAATAGATACTAAATTTGTTTGTTTGTGTGTCGAGTTGTGTTTCAATTTTTCAAATTCAATTTAAAAAAAATAATTAAAAAATGTTTGTTGACAGGTACTGATAACAAGTTTACAATATCTAAAAAAATATTTACATGATATTGAAAAATACTGGTTTCGAACGAAACCGACTTAATACCAAGCAAGTAGAAATTTATTTATGGCTTTATATTAAAAAAGCAACAAAATTACAAAATATTGACCCCAGGTAAAATTAAAAAATTCATAAATTTATTAAAAAAATTTGTAAACAAATTTAAAAATAAATATCAAATTAAATTATCTAAAAATTTGTGATTTTATCTGATTGCAGTCTGTCATTGATTACATTGAGTTCATCATGACAAATCAAGTCTTACGTCCTCTACACACCGTTGCATCTTTTCGCAACGTCTCAAATGTAGTAAAATATATAACAGATTAAAAATAACAGATTAAATTTCAAATACGAATATTTGGTATTTCAACAAATGAAATATTATAATTAATTGATGAGATATTTTTAATTGTGCATATAATAGTATATTACTTAAGCAGTATATCTCAGTTATGTTCCAGTCACTTGTTTATTGGTAAGATATTATATTTCATTTTGTTGAATTGAAAGTCTCTATAAAAAGTTGACTAGCTTAAATAACACACAGGCCCGTAGCCAGAAATTTTTCTGAGTGGCCTCTTCTAGATTTTTTTTTGATAAAAGGTAAATTCATTTATTTGGATCAATTGTTGCATCCCTTAGGCAGGTGGGGAAATACAAGGTAATACAATTTGTGCTTTGATTATCACTATCTTTGTATATATACATACATGCAGTCACAAATCCAATACGGTAAAATCGAGGATTGTAAAGAAATCTGTACCTCATTAATGAATATCGAGCATCGATGTTTTTTTTTTGGGTTTTGAACATAGGAATAAAAAAGTATGAAACAGCAGACGAGTTAGCCAAAAGAGGTTCTGAAATGTATATAAATGAGGTTGACTTATCGACATAAAATCAGATGTGTGAACTATTTAGAAGCATTGAAGAATTCTCCATCGTGGTGACCAATGTCTTGCGGATTAATCACGAAATCTGTGCGGTTGCCAGAACTTTATGACCTGGATTATGACATTGCATTCAAGAAATTAATCGAAAACCGCGTACTATACGTGGTGTGATGACATTTTTATGTTGCCAAAAGATCCATATGGTACATTTGGACCCACTTTGGATTCAATACTGGATAGGAAAATATAGCATATATGGATAAAATTTTTTTTTATTAATATATTTTTGGTGTTATTTTTTTGATTAATTTGCAAAGAATGCAAAGAAGACTTTCAGGCTTCGTTGACTTATTGGAGTACTAAGGGTGTAGTGTGCTATTCCACCGGTGCTTAGACGGTGAAGTAATCCGACAAATGGAATGTGTAGCTGTTGCACATTTGATGATGCAATAGAATTTCTTAATTTTTTTCTATGCCTTTGTTTGGGATTATAAACGAAGCGATGTCAGTGTTTTGAAGACTGTTTCTTCAAAACCTTGACAGAGATAACGAAAATAGACTTTCCAGATTTACTGAGCTTTGTCTAGAAGATCAAATGTTTTAACAAAGGAAATATCTGCAGATTATTATATCTTATATTAAGTAAGGTCGATAAATATATTAAATTACCTAAATTCAATGGAAAGGACTTAATTTTTATTTTTTCTCTTCATATTATCTTTTTTTTTTGCTCTTCTTCATACAGTGAAAAATTGTTATTAAAGAATAGCGTAAGGATATCTACAGACCTCCCACTGTAGCAAATCAACCAACAAACCTGCTTCATCAAGGCAACTTTGGGAGCATTACAATTGGCAAGAGACGTCTCCGATTGAAAGTGTTTACAGTTATATCAGCACACGCCCTCTCAAACTTACCTAACATACCATTTTATCTTTACTTTAAAGCGAAAATATATTCACTTTTTATTTTTATTTTATTTTATAAATATTTTTTCATTTATGGTACTTAGAGTTTAGCGAGCAGAATAATGTAATTATTTTTAAAATTTTTTTTATGTTTTTTTTTCATTGTATTATTATATTCTTAGATATTTTCAAACTTAGTACTTAAACTACGTTAGGTTAAAGGTATTTTATAAGAAAAACAAAGTAAATCTTTTTTGTTAAATAATAATTAAATAATTACATGCATTACTTTTATTGTATAAATAAATAATAAATAATCTTTCCACGCTTATTCTTTAGTAGTACAAAGGTTTAATTTTATTATTAAGAATAATTAACGTACAGTTAATTGTTACATGAGAATATTTTTCTTCAGAGAGTCTAATTATTCCATTGTTGAGGTTTAATTACACCCAGGCAGGCAGCAGCAAGGCAACAAACATTCTAGAAGTTCTAATCAAAATAATAATTACATTGAAGTATGTAAAGATATATTTATATATAAATATATTTATATAATATTTATACAAAGAATGTCTATAAACAATTTAACAATTAAACACTTAATAATAAAGTAAAAATATTTTTTTTCTTTGCTGTGCTGCCTAAGAACGACTTAGACGGTTTAGAGGCTTTGTAAAACTACGTTCTCGGTTCGCAGTTGTAAATGTGGGCGTCGTTCTATTGTTTTTTTTTCTAAGGTTACCACATTTTCGTGTTTAACAATAAAACCATTTGGAATTCTTCAATCGTAAACACTACTTAAATGGAAGTTAATGAATAATTTTATATTTATTAAAAAAAAAATCAAAAAACAGCCACAAAAATAAACGAAAATTACTACAATAAATACTAAAATGCCAAAGAATGATTGACAGTAAAGCAGCCGAGCAAACCTTTAAGAATTTTAATCTCGTATCTGTATTCTTACTTCTTCTTAAGGTCTTACTTCCATAGAGAAACTGTTTCAGTTTTTTGAGGTGTGAATAAGCTGAAATGACTATCTTTTCTTACTAGAAATCATAATAGCTTAAACAGTTATAAAAATTATTTAATAATATAAAATATATTTTGACCAAAAAAAAGAAGAAATATGCCGTTTCCGTTTAGCTTTGGGTAAAGAACCTCTAAAGATTCAAAAATGAAGAGAATGTATTGATTGGTTCTTTGTTGTATTTGGTAATATAAAAAATATATATGAACTGTGAAAGTGGAGCACTTGACCATAGTAGGTCTTTTGTATTATTTTGCTCATATTGAGTACAGTAATCCCTCTTATAACGCGGTACCCTTATAACGCGTATTCATATTACATGAATTCAATCCTCCGTATAACACGGGCATTCCCCCATATAACGCGGGGATTTGTACAGTTTATAACTAGCTTTGTGTACCTATGCACGTGTGTACGGGAATAGCCCTATAACGCGTTTTCCTATAACGCGGAATCAATCTACCTCTACGTTATAGGGGGGATAACTGTATATAGTTTGATATAGAAAAATATAGCTATACAGTTATATGTACAGTGAGATGGATGGGGCTCTGCAAAAGCCCCCCAGATATCAAAGAGTAAAACTGCCCAGGTGCACTAACTCGCAAAAGGCTCAACATTAGACAGTTATATGTAAATAAGTTAAAATTATACTTTACTAAATATTTTTATTTAAATTCAATCTAAAATTTTTAACGGTTGATACATTAATTAAATAACTTGAAACTGTAATTCCCTTTTGTTTATGTTATTTTCGGTTTGCGTCCAATAGTTTCTGAGAACTACATACCATTTACGGTTTTGTTACTATTATTTTATTACCCTTTTCTGCTAACCTCAAAAAGTATATGGTTAAAAGAATTTTAATTGAATTTTTAAATCCAAAATTCATATATATATAAATGTATATATTAAATAAATGAACATTCAAATATTTACATACAATTCGAAGGCGAAAAAATTTAACATTAAACCTGAAAATTGCGATTTAATCTAATAAAATCAAATGCAAACTAAAAACCGTGTGAACAATTTTTATTTATTTTTAATTTTTTTTTAATGGTTCAAACAAGTTGGAAACTTGACCAAAACTTGACAGCTGGGAAATAGATTTATGCACTTCGTAAAGTGGTCCAACGCAAATCTGCAGCGATGGCTGCAGTAATTGTGCGAGTGAATTAATTGGACTGACTTTTTAATTAATACTTAATTGCATTTTAATTATATATGAATGCAATTTAAAGATTAATAATTTTTATTTTACCTATTTAAAATAGAGAATTGAATTTTTGAAAATGTTTATAGCTGAATTTAAAAAAAAGACTTTAAAAAAAATTTTCTATTAATACTATCTATTGATAATTACATGCGTGAATAAATTAGATCCTTTATAGCTGAAGGCCTCAGTAGCCAGAGCTATATCTCTACATGTTAGTATTAAATTTATAAACTAAACTATCATTATTAATAAATAAATAAATAAAATTAGATCCTTTTCAGTAGATATCCAATATAATGAATATTGAATTTAACAAATTTCGATTTAACGAACGAATAATTTTTCTCATTGACTGTTATATACCATATATTGTATACAGAGTTCTTAAAATATGAAAATGAAATGACTTTGTTAGACTTTTTAGATACCCTATTTTTGTGTCTATTAAGAATACAGTCTCTTCTTTTTCCCCTTATACATATTAATTAGCTGTAGAGCTTACGAGTATTATACAGGGAATATTCTGTGAGCCTAAACAGTAACAACTCATACTATAATTAAATCCCATTACAAATTTCTTATATATAAAACATATATTTTTTTATTAAAATTGTATAAACAGTAAGTTTGCTTTGATGTTTATATCTTTATTTAAATAAAAATTCTTTCATATTTTTCCTTAAATCAGCAAATATAGTGAAGGGATTCTTATTTAAATGAAAATATATGTACACCTTGAGTTGGAACAAAAACATCGTTTTTTTAATATATTTTAATTTTGTATTAACTAAAAATTTTGAACAACCGAATTGTGGAGATTTGTTCATCAGTTATGCCGCTTCTCTGCTACTGCATTTAGCGTGCTTTAAATACCATTAAAATCCATTGTATGCAGCTCCAGAGTCTTATCCGGCAATAGCCATTTCCATAATTAGGTAAGCAAAACTGCCTATAGGAGCATTTTATATTATTAACAGCTAATTCTTCTTACATTTCGTACTAGAAAAATCGCTTAAAACATCTTTTCATCCTGGGAGTAGGTGATTACCTTTCTCTTCTCATCGCTTAAGATAATACTTATTCTGCCAACGTCCACCGCGTTGCCAGTAATGTGTTAATTAGATAGCTTCCGAATCTTACACTTAAGTCACGTTCTAAAAAATCCGTCCAAGGTGTTTATTCTTTTTGCCAATGTCAAATTCAATGGCAATAGTTAGCTGATCGGATAGCTTCTGATTCTTATACCCTTGTTACGTTCTAGAAAAATCGTCGAATGTAGTTTTTCATCCTGTCAACGTTAAACGCAACGGCAGTAGTGGGTCGATCAGATTGCTTTCGCCTCTTATAAGCTGGAGGTGGAACGTCTTTAACGAAACAAGCTGGTTTTGGTTTTTCCTTACGTGGATGTTCAAAATCTATCCAAGTTTGTGCATAGTCACGATTAAACTTCTCAGTTGGCTTGTAGAACTTATCATCAAGCCTCTCTTCCCCAACATTTTTCTCAACAGATTTATTTCTTTTACTCTTTTCAATCCTTTCTTGAACAAATTTGCTTTTTGGCCAAACTGCTGAAGCACCATAATGTCGATTGAAGAATACTTTAGCTATAGATGCGCTTTGCCAAATGGGAAGATAGGCGCGTTTGACTATCAACGAATTGACAATGCGGGCCATAGCAGTTTGTGATAACCAAAAGTTTTGTATGAATTTAGAAAATTATTAAATTTTTTACCAGACTGGTAATTTTGAAAGTTACTGATACTTGAAAAAATTATATATGAAAAAATTATTTTTCAATTTCAGAAAGTAAAAAATATCAGTTTTTCTATGGTTACGTGATATAAAAAATTTTTTTACAAGTAAAATTTGGGGATACACGTATGAGGTGTATTAAGTTTATACATGGAGTTAGTTATTTATTTACTTTATTACTTGAATATGAAAAAAATTTGAATATTTTAGTAGTATTGTCATAATTAATATATAAGTTAATAAATTTCAAAAGGTCTGCTCTTATCGGTCTTATTTTGTAAATTTAGACGTCTTTATCTTTTTGTATTATTATTTTAAATATATTATACAGTTATTATTAAAACTATGTCTGCTTTTATATTCTGTTTTATCTTTGAAGGTGAAATTATATTTTCAAGTGTTCACATAAAATCAAATGTTTTCTTAAAAACTTATTAGTTATAATCTATTCGTGAGCTACGATGCAGAATGTTTCAAAAATAGTATTTTTATTTTATATATTATATACATAAATCATATTATCCAGTAATGTAACATTTTTTACGAAAAACATTAATTATAAAAAAGCATTTATTATTGCGTCACTATATTATGATTTATGTGGATCTTAAGTTAATTTGTAGCTACAGACACGTTTGTTGTTTTTATAGTTGCAAAAAACTGTTCGGTATTACTGGCTTTTAAATCGTGCTACTTATGAAAACATTTTGATATGAATGGATTAATATTTATAATTATATTTGGTCATACACCAAAGCTTTAAAATCATTTTTGTTTATATTCTTATATTTACAAAAGATTTTTTCAAAAAAATTTGACACATGTATAAATATTTATGTGCCTGCTATGTCAATACTATAACGCTGTTATATGTACAAATATAACACATTTTGTAAGATTTCTTATACGAACTATTATAAGCATTAATGTAACAAAAGATTGACAAGCAAAAAGCTATTTCTACTTTCAAACTCAAATGTCAACCAAACATCAAATGTTTTAAATACATGTACCTCTAAATTATTTACAGAATTTTTTATAAGTAATCCATTTTAAATATTGAATAGTGAAAGCGAATATAATCATTCCTAAATTTTGTATTACTTGTAAAAATTTAATGATTATTTTGTTTTGATATATCATTGACTATAAAACTGTCTTTTATGGTATTACCCACTTTCATAGCAGATAAAAATCAGTATTAAACTTGTTATTGTCACGCAAGCAATACAAATTATTTTCAGTTTCATTTGAAAATACTCAATCTTTAACAAGCCTCTTCCAACCAAGAGCAAAAATTGATCTCTTATCAATTAACACTAACATATGGAACTATAAGCAAAAAAAAAAAAACCAATTATATATAACTGTTTTAAATCAGGTATTTGTTGTAGGATCAGTTACTGGCAATTATATAAGTCGGTAAGTTAGATCCTTTACTGACGTAAATGGCATTTGAAGGCCTTTCCGGATGACACCAGCAGTAGTTGGTCAAAGCTAGTTGTTCATGTTCATAGTTTCCATTGTTTCTTTTTTTCGTTGTTGTTCTTTTTTCTTCTTTTCATTTACTTGGAGGTCTATTTTTTTCGTACTAGTTTCCTCAATTTACCAATGTTTTCACTTTGAGTTATATACTTCATATTCTTTTTAAATCAGAACATTTCCCTTTTCGATGTGTTGGAGACAAAATTTAATCTTTATATTATCGTTTTAAATTAAAATATCTTAAATAGATTGATTGTTTCAGCAACCTTCATTGTGCAACTACAAGTATTATTGTTTCATATATATTTATTTTCAGAGTTTTCTTTTACACCTGAATCGTAGACCACGTATCATCAGTTCAGTTGAGTAAAGAAGTTCCAGAAACTTTTAAATTTATTACTACTTACAATCAAATCAGTTAATCACCTCGCCAAGTTGAATCTGGTTTTTAGGAACTTAACATAAATATGCCTTTCAGTGTTCTCCTAGTTCCAAATAAGAAACTCCGCCTTATTTTAGGTTGGTTTTCCAAATATTATCGATGAGTGGTAGGCAATTAAAACTCAAGCTGAAAACCCTAGTGCAGAGCACATCTTCTTAAATTACCCTTGTCTTGATTTTTAGTGGTTGTGATCTTTGTAATTGTACAAGAGCTTTGGTATATATTTTTCTGAATGATGGACTTTTCTTATCATGCTTTTGCAAGGTACACTCAATCTATATATTTTTTAGCTACTTCTTATTATATTTTATTTTATTTTATGTATTTTTGTAATGATACTAGAAGTAATAAATATAAGAAGTGATATTAAAAAAATATATAAAAATTTTCGTTGCATATTTTGAAAGTAGTTGATGTTTAATATTAGTAACTAACTATATTTTGGTTTTTTAAGTATTATTTAATAATAATTTTGTTTTTTTACAGGCTAATTTGTCAATAGGTAAATAATAAACAAATAAAAAAATTTTTATTTGTTTTTAAAAGATTTTATGAAAAAAAAAACAATAAATTAAGTATTATTTGTAATACTAAATACTAGAAGTAGTAAATGTTGTTGGTTTTTTTTTTCTTGGTGGTGTTAGCTAGTACTTTGACTGCTACTAATTTATAAAGGGTGAAGGAAGTTACTTCATAATTTAAATGAGTTTAAATTTCTAGAACGCTTTTTAGGTAGTGTAATATTTTTAATGAGTAATGAGTTTACTTCACTTAACGATATGACTTTTTTCTGTTAACGGAGTCATGATTTTTATTACGTAATTAAAAATTAGTTTCAGTTACCGTCGTTTTTATATGATATGCTCACAGTTCTAAATTTGTGGTAGTGATCTGTTCAATAAGAAATGAGAAATCGCTTAGATTATGCAAAAGAACTATAACTGCATACATACATATTAATATGGAGCTCTTTGAGTAGTGTATGATCTAAGCACGCTAGCTAAAAAGCCCTTCTAATGCGCATCCATACATTCGCATACTGCAATGAAAAAGAAGCAGAAACAGAACAAAATAAAATAAAAACCACAGCAATTCAAAAAAACAAAAAAAACCAGTCAAACAACAGAAACAAAAACAACACACATATACTTCTCCGTTAAAGAGTTTACGCCATTATGAATTGAAAATATTTACATGCACTCTTTATGCAAGTTTCATTCATACAACAACACTACCAAATACATATTAACCAACAATAACAATAGCAACAACAACAACAATATCATTTCCATGCCATTAAGTAAGAAACAACAAATTCTAATGGCTTATTACGCCAAGCAACTAACATTTGCAATAGAATAACTACTTTTGTTTTTCATATTTTTTATGAAGTTTTATTTCATTTTTTTCTTTTTTTAGCTTTTGTCTTTTGCTTGTTTTGTTGAAAGCCGCTACAGGCAAAGGCAAAGGCAAAGCCAAAGCTAATGATGAAGGCAGGTGGCTGAGCTGCTAAGATTTGCTAAGCGACAAACTTTTCTTGTTTTTCTTTTTGAAGATAAAGAAAAAAACAAAAATAGCTTAAAATAATATTCCCATAAATAATATATATTTATAAATGCATATGTTTTTAAGTGTGTTTGTATGTATTCTCGTACATATAAACATATTGGAATTAATTTTTAGTAATTTAACTGAGGTC
Organism: Teleopsis dalmanni; assembly: GCF_002237135.1. NCBI lineage: Eukaryota > Metazoa > Arthropoda > Insecta > Diptera > Diopsidae > Teleopsis > Teleopsis dalmanni. The sequence continues at coordinate 30,454,354 of NC_051846.1, forward strand.
AGTAGCAAAACAGGAAAAAATAAAAGTAATTGCATTTGTGCAAGACAATTACCAACGAATTGCGGGTAAAGCTCAGCAAGCACGACGAATCTGAAGCATTTTTGCACTTTAATAGTTTTGCATTTATTAAAGGCATGTGTATGTATGTGTGTGAGTGTATTTTTGTGTAAGAATGGAGGGTGTGTAGGGTAATGTAACCATGTGCACATAGTTTAATTCAACAGATTTTTCTGCTTTTTTAACCAAACCAGTTTAAAAAGCAGAGTAAATAAATTTTTAAATGCTTTACTGGTATTTGCATTTCAAAAGTTCGGCCAAAATACAGTGACGGGTCTAGTTTTGAGGATCCTAGCAAAAATAGATATCAAATTATTGGTTTTAAAAAAAAAAGAAATGGGAAAAATGTTTTACAAAAAAATTTCTCTTTCAATTCCTCTCTTTTGGATTCCCGTGTCTTGGAAAAAAATTTTATATGTTTTTTTCTAGGAGATACGGATCCATAGGGCTTTGAGAATATACATTTTAGACTAGTTTTTAAGTGACCATATCTCAGATTCAGTAAATGATAGAGATGAAGACATGACCTTCTTTAATTTTTGAAAACACTTCTGTTGGGGCTAGTTGAGTCAGTGCACTTGAGCACTTTTACTTTCTATTAACTGCAAGGTTTCTTCATAAGCTCTCTCTATGCCTTGACTGGATTATTGTTTATCACTTTATCAGACTAAGCAATGACTGACTTCAGATCTGCACACTTCCCAGAGGAGCCTGTAACTATTCTGACATTCGATAGTATGGTGTTGGTAAGCCCCTTAGTTTTCGTAAATAGTTTCAGGGCTCTATTCTTTATGTATTTTTTGATTGAATCAATCTTGAGGTCCCATGGCACCATGAAAAGTCTTCTCAGAGTCTAGAAATTTCAGTTTTTTAATAAAATTTTATGACAAATCTAAATCAAAAATAAAAAATAAAAATTTTCGATGCATATTTTGAAAGATATATTTTTGTGTAATTAATGATTAATATTAGTAACTAAATATAAACAATTTTATTTATTTAAATTTTTTAAAAGAAGTTTAATTTATTACATTTACAATGTAAAAAATCTTAAGTCCTTATCATTTACAGACCTTTTAATTGACCTTTTACAAATTGGTCTAAAATACAAATCCTCTAAATCCCAAGGTTTCGTATCTCTGTAGAAACTCGAGTGAAAATTTTTTCCCGAGATATGTATATTTCTATTTAAAAAAAAAATGTAGTTGTAGTAAACATATGTAATCGGTGGAAGATTCTTCTGAACCATCACTCACCACTGACCATTGATCACAAAGGACCGAACTATATCCAAATGCATAGCTTCAAGTGGTACCGGCTAAATTCCTAAGAATTCTAATGGGGCATTTATCGGCGCATTATACATAATATATAAAAATTTAAATAATATATAAATTTAATATATAAATTTAAAATTTAAAATAATATATAAAAATTTGATTAAATGGTAAAAATCAGTATGTGGAAAAATAGGCGATTCACTTTATCGTATTCGGTGTAATGCGTGGAGATTTAGGTATGTGAAAGGGTATAATTTTGATCTTTGAGTACTGAAGAACACTACTGTTAGTAAATCTTCCAGGCTTTTATAGAATCGTTTATGAAAAATATATATAAAATATATAAAAACTTTGATTAAATTGCGAAGATGACAGAGACGCAGATTACGTAGTCGGAAAGGTCGTGGTTTCTCCTTTTTATAATGGCAGAGACGTATTGAACTAAAAAATTATCATAATAATTGGAGCAAAGTATATAACAAACTTGAACTCATAAAGTAATAGAAATGGCGAAATTCGTTTGCACTTATAATTAATAATGCCTTTGTTTAATTAAGTTAATGCATCAATTTACTTTTGTCTTTCGCCTTGACTGAAATTCACATATTGGATTCTGAATTGTTTAACCATCTTCTTTATTTGCCTAGTTTACCATCTTTAAACATTAATAACTATTTTTTATTTCAAAAATTTAAAGTTTAGCTTAAAGGGTAAAAATTCTTATTAAATGAAGACATGCTATTCATCATTGTTATAAAATTTGAGGATTTTAATGTAATTTATTATTTAGAGTGGTTCAAGATGTTATGTTTACTAATAATACGAGAATATAGCTTAACGATTTTAATGAAATATATTACTTGAAGTGGTTCAAGTGTGGTTGAGCCATCGTTGATAGAATTTTATCGAGATAAGAACATTTATATTTCTGAAATAAATAATAGTAAGAAACAATGATACAATGCAATTGAAGTTTAAAAGAACATTTCTTAGAGATATGGAATCAATGACTGTTATAATAATTATAAAATTTGAGCCCCTGGAGCATTGATGAACACAGTTTATACAGAATAACTAAATACCTATGTGAAACATTTTGTGAAAACACAAATTCGCACAAAAGTATTAAATGATGAGTGATGTTAATCAGTTAAACCTATTGTGAAGGCTTATTGTATTTTTTTAAACCGTGTAACATAAAAGAAAACATAAAAGTTTTTAAAAGCGCCATGGCCGATTGTGTTAATCAACACGAAAGATATTATAGCTGAAATTAAAAAAAAAAACTAGCAAATTTAAAGTTTTCTAGCTTCGAGCAAACCAAAAAAAACTCTATCCATTACAAATATAGATCTAAAGAATATTCATAAAAACACCAAACTTCATGACACCTGAAACCAATAAAAAAGGCTATTAAAAGTTAAAGTTGCTGTACTAACAATTAAAATCAACTCTAATCCGCCACTGTTATGTTTGCGGTAAAATGTTTAACTCTTGATATATTCACTTTTTCCAACCGAACACATTGCTTTATTTTATTTATTAAAACAATTTTTTTTTTTTGTTAATTTGATTTTTCTTTAAAGTTCAAAGGTGTTTAGCGTGAGAATTTATTGCACCTGGAAATTATTTGTGTTGACTCAAGACACTAATCAGAGCTAAGTCAATTCGCACACTAACAAAAAGTAAATATTTTTCTTCTATATATTTTGGCTATTGTTATATATCTATTTGATACGACGATAAAAAGAATATTTTAATTGTTTACCTTTAACTGTAAGCTAAGATTTATATTGTTTATAACAACCCTGACTCTTCAGGGTTAATTAATTAAAAATTTTTATTGAAGCAAATACTTGAACTGCAGTTAACTTAAAAGTAAAGCACAAAGGTTTACTTCTGTTGACTTTGTTATTTTTATAACAAAATTAATGAGTTATTAAATTTTTGTACATATTATTGTCAACTTTTAGCAGGAAGTCAACAATCTTATGTACACATGCAATAGCATATAACTTAATATGTAATGTTCATAGTTTGTCAACCACTTTAAAACTACGAAGCCATTAAGAAATGATGAAAAATATGTGAAAAACCTTCATGCCTGAAAACGTTTCTGAAATATTTTTGCTCACTAACCCAAGTTTTGCTGCTTTATGTACGAAACGAATATTTGCTGGCTGACTTCAATAACAGGCACGTACCTTTTCTTCATCAAGTGGTTTTTT
>NC_051846.1:30458018-30463034 GCF_002237135.1 Teleopsis dalmanni
CGATAGAATCTTTAAATACATTTAGAAATATACTCAAAAAATTATTATAAATGCTAGTTAATATCAATATCAAACTATTATTTAAGAAAATTATATAAATTAAACAAAGTCAACTTTAAAAACTCCAAAGCTCCAAAATTATTGATAAAGTCTTTAAAAACACTAAGGACAGTGTGCGAGTTCGAGTAAATTGAGGTAAAGTATGTTAAAATTTCCTAGAGATTTTTTGCATTGCAATTATGTAAATATTTATTTATATGTTTTCACATAGATAACACCTAATTTACTTAATTTTTATCTAATTTATCCTACTCGATATTCTAATAAATACCAACATTCGCTGCCATTTCGACATTATTTACTATTTCCCTCAATTTAACATCAATTTACTGGAACTCGCACATGGACTAGATATATACTCACAAAATACCTTTAATTTTATGTAGTTTGCTACTATCGATGTTTTTATACTGATTGCTTCTACCGATAATTTCTGAAAACGATCGAATTTTTCATAAAACTAGAAAATATCGGTTTAAACTATTTTTTAAAAATACTAAAGTACAATTGACTTTAAGAAATATCCGAAAAGATATGAAACGTTCATTATTTTAATACTTTATTCCTCTTTATTCAAAATAGACACCTTCTGAGATCACATAGCGCTGAAAAAGTTTAAGAAATTTAACGAAATTGTCCTTAAATCTCTGTCAAAGCCGTTTGAATAGCCGGGGTAGTATTAAGACGATTTTTTTTGTCATTCAATTCAATTTTGGAATAGCCTTAAGTAACACTGAACCAAATTAGATAAAAAAAAGTTTATACTGTTGGAAGGAATTGCCTTTAATTATAGGTCAAATGTGTTTGAATAACCGGAGTAACGAAACAAGTTTCCATCACATTAAAGATGGTTAGAAATCACGCTTAGTCAAATTAGATGAATGCATTTCTACTTATTGGACTGAATTATCTTTAATTGTCGGTCAAAGCCGTTTGGTTAACTGGTGCACTTATTGCTGAAGCTACTTCAAAAATGTTTTTTACAACCTATATTCCAATATAATTGTACTTATCCTTTAAAAAAATTTTATAATCTAAAATCTAATTAATAAAAATTTCTTTTATATATTTCTATCTAAAGAAGCTACTAATTCAGTAATTAAATCGTTAATAATCATAAGATTGTGTTGAATACTGGTTCCACAAATTTCTTTTAACACTATTCACTAATTAATAATACAAGTATAAATTAAAAATGCATTAATTAATTTTGATCAGTAAATAAAAAGCTAAACTAAACTCACCTTCAGCTTCACTTAAAATTTCATCTGAATTTCGCTCATAGCTACTTTCGCCAGTTTTATGCGAACCGCTGTTAATTTTTTTCACTGTCTGTGATGATGTTAATGAAGAAGATGATGATGACAATGACGACGATGACGATGAAGATGTCGCCTGTGAGCTCGATGTTGCCGAGGCGACTATTTTATTAGTTGTTGCATTTTCCGCTGTTGATATTGTGGAATTTCTATTTATGAGATACTTTTCTGTTTGGCCATTTTGTTGCTGCAGCTGTTGTTGTTGTCTTTTTAGCGATTGTGTACCATTTTTTGTTATTATCGTGTCTGCTGCCGAAGCTGCTGTTGTTGTAGCTGCTTGCACCAATTGTGGTAATTGTTGCTGCTCTTTTTGTTGCTGATCTTTTTGTTGCTGTTGTTGCTGTTGTCGCTGTTGTTCACTTAAACTCCCACTAACAATTCGCTGTGAAATTACAAAATTATTTAATAGGATCAATATAAGCACCACCACTGTCAACAGTCGTCGGTGAATAGTTATCATCACCATCATAGCACACAATGTTGTTGGTATTGGATTTGTTATTATTTTTATGATTTTTATTTAAAAAAATAAAATTAATAAAAAAAGAAATAACTTTATTGTAATTTCAAAGGTTTTTTTTGTATCTGTTGAAATTATTTAATTATTCCTTATATTTTGTTGGTACTTTCCACTTTTCTAGTAAAAAAGTTGTTTTTATTATAATTATGCAGAATTTGTTCGCTGCAATCGCATTTGTTGCTGTGATGCAAGCAATAATTCAAGTCTTGTTGCAGACTTATTTGTATCTGTGTGGGATATTGTTGTTGTTGTTTCATTAGAATCTGCAAGTAAGTAAAGAAAAAGTCAGTACGATGAATTAATAAAGCAACAAATTAATAATAATAGATTGAATAGAAAAATAAAAAAAAATTTCCAACCAATAAAATACTCGACTGAGGTACCTCTGGCAAAGAAATATTTTATTTAAATGAATAAGATTTTGTTATAAAATAGTTTATTATTTAACATATTCCACGCCATGCACAAATTAAGTATATTTCATTAGGTGCAGTACAGGTTATATTAAATACAATAATATATCACATTAAATATATGCAATTAATTATAAGTTTTTTTAGATTTAAAACTAAAAAAAATAAATATATGTCTTCTTCATTTAATCTATTGAAAAAGTTTATAATTTTTTATATTTTATTGAATCTTTCAATCGTTTATTATACTTGCAAATATTTTAGTAAAATTAAATTATTAATTTTATTAATTGGCTTTATACCTACAATTATTTATTGCCTTATTTCAACATTAGTAATAACTTTGCATTATATATATTGTTTAAAAATTAATAAATAAAATTATTCATTACATACTACCTAAATAAAATAAGTAGTTATATTTTTATTTTAAAATTAAACAATTTAAAAAAAATAAGTATTTATCTATTATCTTTACTCTATTGAAAAAGCTTTTAATATTCATATTTTATTGAATATTTAAATCGTTTATTATAATTGCAAATATTTTAGTAAAATTAAATTATTAATTGGCTTTATACCTACATTTATTCATTGTTTTATTTTAACATTAATTATAACTTTGCAATATATATATTGTTTAAAAATTAATAAATAAAATTCTCCATAACATACTAGCTAAGTAAAATAAGTAGTTATATTTTATTTTAAAATTAAACAATTTAAAAAAATAATTATTATCTTATTAAAGTAAGTAATATCTATTGAAAAAGCTTTTAGTATTCGTTTTTTATTGAATATTTAAATCGTTTATTATAGTAAAAATAATAAAACCATTCATTCCATATCAGCTAAGAAAAAATTATGAAAACAGATTCCAAGAACGGCTGAGTTTCTATTCCGGAGTCACTCATCGAGATCGACGACCAAGTCCCGTTCACTACACATAAAAGAAACTGCACAAGCAGATCTTTTCAAGTTAAAACAACAACAACATGAGAACAGACATCTCATCAATGGTTTAGTTATAAACACATAAATGGAAGCTGGCATAATTGGAATGAAAACTTTGAAAATGCTGTATTTTTTATTTTTTATTAAGCTTTATAAGACCAATGTTATATTAATGTGTACAGCTCTTTGCTTATGACGACAATATCGACATCATTGTGATAATAGAGCTGTCTTCAATGCTAACGAAAAGGAATTTATGAAACCGGGCTTGGCGTTCATGTCGACGACTAACGACTACTAATAGAAATGAGTGTCGCTCAAACGCTGATCTAATAGCAGATGCCTATACTTTCGAATCAGTAAAAGATTTAATCTATACTGACACCGCCATAACAAAAGCAAAAATATATATGCCTAAAAATCAAAAGAAGAATCATCATTGCCAATAGTTGCTACTATGGACTGACTAGGCAATTGAAATGTAGAGCTCTCTCTCGGCAGATTAAACTTACCTTTTTAAGTAAGACGTACCTGTAGTTCTGTATGGCGCATATACATGGACATTATCAGAGAATGATGAAATAGCACTAGCAGTTTTCGAGAGAAAAATTATTTTTAAAATTTTTCATCTATAACTTCGCGACTACTACCGCAACTGAATGATCCACAAATTGTACATGCTTTACCAAACATTGATATAGTTCAGCGAATTAACAACTAGCATATTTACTAATATGGTCCCGAAATAATTCACAATGCTCCAGTGAAAAAAGTTTTTGAAGCGATAGTTGGGGAAAGAAAACAAAGAGGTAAACAGTATCTTCTATGGTACTTAATCAATGAACTCACAAATAGAAAGCTAGATGAATAAGGAAGTGGAATCTTCATCTCTTCACGCATAAAGGTTTAAGGTTTAAGCACTTTATTTCACTGTTACATTTTAAAGCAAATATTGAATTGAAAATTGGATTATACTAAGAATTCAAATGGATTTGCATCTGATTACTGCATAAGTTTATGCACCTTTGAAATTGAGTGCGGAGCATTGTTACATAGGAAATATTAATTGGCATATTTTTAATGTGGCAAATCCTCGTATCCCCCATTCCTGCTCTACCGCTTCAATCCTTCTTTCCATTTTAGTATAATTGAAACAACTCTTTCTCCACTTTTCATATTATGTAATATTTAAACGACTCTTTGTTAATCGTTACATTTCTCTCATAAAATTTTATAGGATCGTAACTATAGAGGAGGCTAAAGGTAAAACGATCAAATGGCACACTTTTGTATTTATTTATATTTTTTTACACGGTATTTCTACTTATAACAATGATTTATTTATTTTAACTTTTAAATTGTTAAAATTTAACAACTTTGCTCATCGTCTACACGAGCTAGATTTCGGCAAGATTTTTGTATTTTGTAAGAATGTGTCATCATCTACCAAATGTAGATACGATTAGTTTATCATCTTCCGGTGCTAATTTTTCCAACTCAGCAAAATATTTGCTTTCTTTTATTATTAAATATTTTCCCATATGTTATAATTTAATGGATCTAGTGGAAAAATTATACTATGGAATATGTGACACATCTGATTTAAAAAAAATTTTGAAGCACGCACTATGTGCATGCCCAACTTTCTCAAAAACACCATTAAGATGCTTTAGTATAGTATACATTAAGACCGAAAGGTTTTCGGATATTCTCATTTAAAATTCGCGCGCTGTATATTTTTCGATATTTT
>NC_051846.1:30463134-30500117 GCF_002237135.1 Teleopsis dalmanni
GTTCAGAGCACCGTGGTGTTGAGCCATCAAGGCAGGAAATCACGTAAAAAATACTGGACCTCTGTGGCTTTTATCGGCTTTTATCACATTTTGTATCAGCGTGTAGCGCCTCAAATACCCTTTAAGAGAGAGCATCTATTCCGAAGTTTCTTCTATTAACAGAAATTATTTTTATATAAAATTAGGCTGACATCATTTCTACACTCACTCCTTGAAAACGAATATCTTCCAAAAATTCAAAGTTAAAGTTATCAAAACTAACTTGGAGTCTAAGAATGTGTTTTTATTTGATATTCTTTACTATGAAGCAGTCACTCTTCCTTGTTTTTTTAAGTTAGAAAAAGTGCCAGAATAGTGCAATACACTCCCACTTCAAACGACAAAAATTCTTATAGAACAATACACTCCCACTTCAAACGACAAAAATTCTTATAGAACTGTTGGATATGCTTAGTTTAATTTTTAAAGCCGTATAACTTTAGAGAGGATTCTAAATGTAGTCATAATTGTACAGAGAGTTCTTTAACTCGTAGTATTAAAATGGCCTTAAAATCGAAAAAACAAAGATATGTGTCAATTTATTATGATTGGATTTTCTTCAAAATTTATCCACTGTCTATATGTGTTAACCTGTAAGCAGTTAGTTTATGACTAGCTGCAATTCTGCTTTTATATATATCTTTCTTTGCATTTACAAAGTTTTAACATGCGCATAGAATGATCAAACTAATATTGTTTGTGATTCACTGTAAACTAATACTTATAAGAAATGGTACTTATGCTACCTTTTAATATCTTTAATTAGTCAACTATTTCCCTAAATAAATTCTTAGATCTATTTTATGTTTTTTAAACTACAATCGATTTAAGTCGTTCATTATTCTCAGCATTATGGATGCATTCTCGGTCAATGATCAATAGTGGATTTCGATAGAACAAATTCCCTATTTTAAGTTGTTTGAAGTTAAGTTTCGTGTTGCTCTATAAGACACTAACCCTGACATAATGAGTAAAAAATTTGTATTAACTTAATAACTATTTTAAACACAAGGAGGAGGCCGACCTCCATATATAACAAATATAATAAACTATAGTTATTACCTTAGAAGTCAAAAGTTAACCATTAAGTTTTCATGAATGAAATTGCTTAAAAGCATAAAACTATTTAGATTCCTTCTGTTGAACTCACTTAAGTTCACAATTTTCTGAAGAAAATCAACTTCATTCATATGTATGTATTTATGACTTGCAAGTGAAGTGCGTATGCGTATTACACATTTTTAATTGAATTTATTTAAAGAAAAACAGCTTGATTGAATGTTTTAGTAAGTATCTCTAGTAAAGTTACTTTTAATCAAAATTACTTTAAAAATTCGTGCATTTTCTTTATGTAACAAAAAATTTTATTAAAATAAATAAAATTTTTTATTTGCTCTACCGGCATTAAAATTGCGTAACTTATAAATGTGAAAATTGGTGCCAAAAACTGTTTTGAAAAACTTAATCCGGAAATATATGTGAAGTTGGGCAAGTCTGAATGACATGCAGAAATGAATTTATGTTTGGACTCAATTAAAACAGGAAATATTTTTGTGCATATCTTTTTATAAAAGCCTATAGCTGTCAATATATCAAAGCAACACATTTGACATATTTCAACTAATTTTGGGTACCAGTATAGGGGTTTGGTTACGGTTATTACTGTGACTTACTACTATGAATCACTTTTTTTTATTGTTAACCCATTGTGTGGATGCATAATTCTAAAAGAGTTCAAGAACATTTCATAGCAATAAGCGAAACGATGGGCCACAATAGACCCAGTCCTCGCATTGCCACATCCCCGCTCAATAAACTATAAAAACTAATCTATACCACAATCTCGTACGTTATCACATTATGAAATATTGCTTCTCAATCCACCAAAATAAAAACATGATATCATTATCATATTGTCATAAGATATTATTAAATATGTTGTCAGAAAAACATTGTAAAAGAATATAGCACTTCGACCTTCCATTCTACTTACAAGAAAAATATAGAAAATCACATTCTCTTAAATTGACTTCAACTCAATAGATTTATTTTAAATGAATCATTTACATTTTCATACCTTCCAAAAAAACGTTATTTGATGAACTCAATTAACTAACTACTCTAAATCGATTCACCAGTTTCCTCTCTATCCCTTCTATAGGTCTTACAATGGAAGTTGACGCACTCGTAAATCAATGAAAATACTGATGTTGCAATTACCAATAGTTCTAACTTTAGCAGCCATAAATACGATAATATCACTGCGATAATAATATTACTCAACATTGCGAGGATTGTTAAACAAATTATAGAATTGCTTTCAAAACAAAACATTGAAAGAAAATGTTAGTATGCATAAGAATAAGGATAATGAATAATGGGGTCTACAATGGACTTCTTTTAATACTATCATTTATTCTACGGAAAACAACAACCTTCTGAAATAATTGGCTAAAAATACATAACAGGTTGAACTCAATGTATTAATTTCATAATTAGGAATGTTAGCACTAAGTATCTATAGAATCTCTCTACATGTGAACACGTATCGGTAGCGGAAGCCTCCACTAAAGTTGTATTTGGATAACAAATATTAACAATCCATATCGTGATCTGGTCACAAGTTAACAAATATTTCTCCAAACTCTGTAGTACTACCACAAAAAAGGGAGGCCTTCAGTTAAACCATACATTAAGTTCTAATTAAATATTTTATACCATATTATCTCATGTGGCGTTATCTTATCTATGTGTCCATTTGCTCCTTATAGGATCTACTGAAATTAATATATATCTCATGTTCAGTTAGAGAGTTACTACAAGAGTTGAACTGCTTGTAATAATTTCCTGATTTCTTGGTCAAGAACAAATGCAAGAATTGAGGCATAATACGAATAACAGTTCTCTTCCAAATAGAAACGACATTCTGTCGTATTAGACAATCCTTTTTCATTGCGATGGCTTGTTGGTAATGCATTGGCATATAATGCACCTATATTTACTTACTGCTGTCCATCTCACCTAGTGGAGCATGAGGCCTCAAGTACCTGTGCATCTATACAATTCATTATAGATTATACCAGAAATGCATAAAGCATATTAAAATAAGCGTATTGTTTATTAATCTTAAACTTTGTGATCCCTACTAAAAACAAAAAAAATATCATAGTGGTCGTTGTCAAAAAGAGAACCAGGGGAACCACTGGTTTATAGTAAGAAAAAGACTGCAGTATATATGCCTGTGGCTACGAAAGTGTAGTTATAAATCAAATAATTCAGAAATTATAGAATTAGGGTTTTTACCTTTATATATATTATTATAGAAACACTGTCAAGAAATCACTACATTATATTCTATATTCTATAAATTAAGAATAAATCAGAACGTTGCATTTAAAAGCTACAGAACTTGACATTTGATGTAAAAGGTAACATCTATTATATAAATATAGTTCTACATTCGATTTGAAAAAAGTTCTCACGCGTCAACTTCACAACTATTTTTAATATTTTTTATGTAATACGATAAATCTGCTAAAATTTATTTAATATTTATTTTCAAGATTACATATTTAATTTATTTTTGTTTAAATAAATAAATAAATCATATGAAGTAGAACAATAAAATAATCTTTGTTTAAGTTATTAAAAATCACACTGAAAATTACTTTCACACGCCTTGCACTTAAAATTATCTAATCTATAAGAACAATCGTTGATATTTATTCCGGGCGTACGCTAATTAAACTCTAATTAACTTTTTTTATATATTATAAACGTTGCAACCCCTAGATAATTCGTGTTTAAAGCAATTACATATTTCATAATTTTAATGATATTTGTTATTTTTTTGTATTAAATTTTGTAATAGATTAGCATTAAAAAAATAAATATATTTTGTAATTTATTGTGAATGGTTACACAACTTCGAAAACGACACTGATGTAATTATAGAGTCGTGTACTTAAACTTTTGAACGGATATCTAAATGTATTTGTATCTACGAGTATCTATAATGTATGTATAATGTATGTCTAATGATTACAAATCAAATTGTCATTACGATAATAAATAATTTTAGCTTTAACCGGCTTAACCAAGTTAAAAAAAATTGTTACAAAAGCTATTTTAACTTTTTTATATGAAATGGAATATGACAAAAATTACGCCTCGTTTTAGACGCTTCAATGCACCGCACAATAGAAATATTAGCGATACTAACAAAAGCCCAAAGAAAACAACAATAAAAAGTAACATATAAATAAAAATAATAAAAAAAATATATTAAGTTCAACCGAAAAAGATACAAATTAAACAATAAAACACAATTAAGTAACGAACGGAAGCTACCAAACACAATTGTAATTATTCATATAGCGAGTACGGCGAGTACGGCGTGTACTGTGGGTCTGAGTACAAGTACGGGGCACTCGAATGTGAAGTCGATCAAATCATTGTTTACTTATTTGGTTGCCTGATGACTTATGCTTGGTTGGTTGGTTTGCTGGTTTGTTGGCCGGTTCGCAAGCTGCCAAGTTGGCAAGTTGGCATGTTGGCAACAGATTTAAGCTAAGCTTAAAAGGTTTGGATGACTGCAGATACTCGTACTCGTATGAACACTAAAATCTAAACTTTGTATTTTGCTGGTCATTTTATAATTATAATTTGAAATAAAAACACTTGAAAATTACTTTCAACCTCAGGCAACACAAAAATAAAGGTCTGCAATGTAGCTTCATATTAATTTGATTCGTTTTGAGTGTTTTAAATAAGCCAAGATAAGCTGGAAATAATTTCCAAAATAAAGTAAAATAAAAAAAATACAAAAACAAAAAATCACAAATTATTAACGATAAAATGACAAACCGAAACTCTGTTTAGTTGCAAATTACTTAATTAATGTAAAGAAAATATCTAATAACAAATAAAGCCATGGTTAAAGCAAGCGTTATATTGGCAATATATGTATCTGTCTGCTGGCAAATGTCTATGTCCTCATCAGCAAGTAATTATAATTAATTATTTTTTGCAATAACATGACAAAACCAATAGCGACAAAAGCTACACGAACCTCAAAATTAGTTTAAATAATGACTTTAAAGATCATTAACGAGACATAGAGAAAATATTTTATATGTAAATATTTATATATATTTTTTTTTAATTGATGTTGTAAAAAAAGGTTAACATAAGTGTGCAGAAAAGATGTGGGATTTTCTGGCAAATTAATTTTTTTTCTTTTTATATTTATATAAAAAAAGATTTTTGTTAAATTATGAAAAAGATAAAGATCATAAAAAATTGCAAATCCTATTTGTCAAAATAAATAACTTGTAGTTGATCACAGATAAAGATAAAATTATTATAAAGCGGATTACAAATAAATTTGACATTTTTAAGACTCAAGCATTACTTGTAGTACATCTAGAGTTAAAATTTATTCAAAAAAAAAAAAAAACAAAAAAAAGCGACGCATTAATAAAAAACAGGAACTACAAATAAATGCCGGTTTATGAAAAAATCAGGAACTTTATTCACAAGTATTATGTTATACAATATATATTAAATATACAAGTGCACTTGAAACTGAAATAAAATCTTTAAAAAAATTAAAAATGTATATGAAATATATGTTATACGCAATGCAGGAATTATTTGGGTGCAAAAAAAAACACAGTTTTATCAGAGCACTTATATAGAAGTGGTTCAATTTGTTTTGTGACATTTTTTTATTAACTTAATTAAATTTATTTTTTTATTATTTTTAAAGATAATATTTTATATTTTATATCAAAAATTCAAAATAAACCATTAATAAAAATATAACATAAAATTATTGTTTAAAGTACTCTTTAAAATATATCCGTGTTTATCATTATGATATTATATATTAAAAAATAGTAGAGATAAATCCGAGCTACTAATCACTCAATCTAAACTAAAAATTGGCTCTTTATTAGCAATAAAAACAAGTTATTGAACTTAAAGGTATTTAAACAGTTTACGATGAAATAATGTTGCAATGTACTAATGTGATTAACATATCTAATACCATCTGTGTTAATTTCAATCATTATCTACACTCGTCTAAAAGTAATATCACAAAAAAAAAATTATAGTTCCTATATTCCTATGTTCCTTAATATAGGAGCAATCTTTGAATTTTCTTACTATTGTTTTACTTGTCTTCTTCTTCTTCTTCTTGAGTTAATGCTATTACGCACTTTTACTCTATAATGGCTGGGGGGCTTATCTCTACCCCACACTAGGCTTTAACTAGGCTAAAAAAAATTCATATCATTTATTTGTCTTTTAGTTGATGACGGACCTTAAATCAGCATATCTTCCTGAGAGTCCAGAAGTGGACTTGAGGATTGTTAGGGCGGGGTTAATTAGCGTATCAACTTTAGTGAATATTTTTAGAGCTCTGTCTCTGATATATTTTATTTGTGAACAATTTTTACGACATAGTTGGATAAATCCAGATATTGACATAATATTTAACATAAATTTCAATGACTGGACGATCATTAACATCACCTAATAAATAACACGTCAAAAAAAACAGAGACTTCCTACTCAAAAATTGTGGATTGACAATAAAAAGAGTCAGTAAGGTATTACTAACATTTGCTCTCAAGCAATCCAAAACATTTTGGAAGATGTTTTGTGCCTGTAAAAAGGGAAATCTCAATTGGCGATAAAAGAATTTAACTTTTATGAGTCACTTCCTCGACTTATATCTATAGCCTCTATTTATATTTAATCATCCGCCTCCATCCATCTTCATCCACTCATCCATCCATCTTCATCCATTCATTTGTGCAAATTAATAACATTTCCTAAACTCAAAAAACAGCTTCGGGAGTACCATTTCAACACAATTAAGGAAATAGAAATCAAATCTCGTCGCGAAAATCAACTCGTAGCTATTACCGAAAATTGGCTTTGTTATAGTTGTTTCCAATATAAGTTAAACCGAGTTGACTATTTTGAGGGCAATAAAATAGATTTTTAAGACTAAATAATGATTTTAAAATTTTTAAACAATTTTATCTAACCTTTTGATCAATGCACCTAAATACAGATCTCTAGTAATTGAGGTAAAATGCATGGAAAGCTCATGTTTTTTTAATTTTTTAGTATCTAATTGAAAGCTTATTAACTAATATAGGAACTATGAAATAGTGTAGTTAACAATTGTGGGAAATTATTTAGAGAGACGTTCGTACCTACGACTGTTGTATAAGTTTATTACTAAAAATGCTTATTAATTACATATTAAGTATTAATAGTATTTGTCAATTTGCCATATAACTATTAAAATAAATTAAGTGAATTGCGCTTTCAGTAAAGCGGAAAAATGGAATAATTAATTGAAGACAATTTGTGTTTCGAATAAACCTTATTTCTATTAGTCTTACATACACGGACGAGTAACTCTGACTTTTCTCACAAAAAGAAAATTTTTTTTGACGTTGACGGTTTTAGATTTATTACGAAACTATTACATAAAATTCCTTATTAAAAATCAATTATCGACACTAAATGAAAAGAACTCAACCATCACATCAAGACGAAATGATTCGAACTGCAATGCACACTTATTAAAGATTACATTCTTAGTGGAGACTCATTTAAAGTAATTACCATATTTTTACAAACAATTCATAAAGATACTACAATAGCCGTTGTACTCATATGTTATTGTCTTTAAAAAGACAATATTGTAACTTGCATAGATAATTTTTATAACCCATTTTAAAATAGATATTTACGAGCTGCTTTTGAATGCAAAGAAAATGTTTTCAAATGTAAAATCGAACTGAAAAATTAAGAAAGAAATTTACAAGTGTTTCATCATAAATAATTACTGCATTGAAAATATATATGAAAAAATAAAGCAAAATAAAAATATGTATTGTAGAGCCAGAAATGCGTTGTTACTTGGCTTTTCTTTGTTACCGATACAAACCTTTTTCGTCTGACTTTCTGTTACAAGTTGCAATATTTTTTAATATTTATATGAATCCATGCCAACTTAAATCACCTTAATAACTTTAAATATGCTTACTAAAGGCGGGCTTATTATATAAAATTACGTTTGCCTTTTGGCTCTTCAACTCAAACTCAAAGCATAGAAAATTGAACTAAATTAGACTTAACATAGCTACAAACTCAGTGATATAAGACAAATTTTCGTTGAGAAAAGAAACATTTTGTTGAAATATTATTATGAACGCAGTAGACTTTTAAATTACTTTTAAGTCGGTTAGATAACCAAGCCCTCCCGTCAATAGTTTTTTACTTTAATATATCCCCACATAAAATATATTTTACAGACATATGAATCATATGTATATTGCTTATTATATAGTATATAATTGTTTCTTTAGATAACTTATTTATATCAAAGATTTTTATTAATAATGTTGACTACAATAATAATATTAATTCTTATGTCTCGCTCATATTCAATCTTCTACATCATTGAAAGGAGTTATTAAGTTAAGTTTTGAAAATATTAAACTTAATATTAAATATCGATTGCACTATCCAATACCAGTAACAAATTAAAACCCGTCCGCTTCACTCACGCATGTACAAAATACTTAACTTAGCTCATACACAAATATTAAAAGAAATAAAGTTTAAAAATCCAGCTAACAGCATCAAAAATGAAATAAAGTCTAATGAGGAAGAAGTTATATAAAAAGTGATGAACGTTTGATATTAAAAATGATATTAAAAATACGAAATAAAAATGCTTGCTTCCTTAGTCGTAAATATTATTTTCTGCACAAAAAATTATAATTTGTTTACTTACAAAGCCACAAACTTATAATTAAATGAAAGAGAAAAGTATAATGTCGAAACAGCTTTATACTAATATTTGAAAACATAGAAATAAAAATCTATAAAACAAAGAATTGCTTTTGAAGCTTGACTCGTAGTACCACAAGCGATTGGTTAACCAATTAGCTTTTCAGATTCCACACTTAACAAAGATTATTTGGACAATAAATTCCCACCATGTGAAATCTATCTTAAATTGTTGTTAAATAAGATTAACTAAACCTGAAAATAACAAATGATAATCTAAATCTATTATATTTGGAACTAAATTATTATTTAGAATCATAATTATAATTAAAGCTGTCTTCTACTATATTACGTGTGTAATAGATCAGGCTTTCAAATATCGCTTATACGGTTCTGTCAAACGTACTATATGAAATATTAAAGCTAATCGTCAATCAACTTATTGAATCTTATCAGTGTGGCTTCAGACCTGCTAAATGCACCCTAAACCACATATTCACAGTGCGTTAAATCCTAGAAAAAACCGAAGAAAAACATTTCGGCACACACCATCCATTTCTCGACTTCAAAGATGCTTTTAATACGACTAGAAGCACTCTATATGCCGCTATGTGTGAATTTGGTATTCCAACAATACTTATACGGCTATGTAAAATGACGTTAAGTAATACCACCAGCTTCGTTAGAATCGGGAAGAACCTCTCTGAGCCGTTTGATACTAAACGAGGTTTCAGAAAGGGTGACTTTAACCTGATCTTGGAAACGATAATTTACGCAACAGATTTAAACCACACTGGCATAATATTCTACATAAGTATAATGTTGTTTGCCTATGCCGATGATATTGAAATCATTGACTTGAACATCTGCGCCGCCAGTGCGGCATTTTCTTGTTCATCCGCATCTTCGGATGCCAACAATCTGGGGGCGCTCGGTACTACCAACTCGCGACAGCAAGCAACTGATCGAGCTGGCTGGCGTAGGCTACTCGACGCTATTACGTAGGTGATGTACAATGAAAATGTAGATTCCTTCTTAATATACATATATATTAAAATAATTTATTAAGAATTCTAAATAGACACATGTTAATTATTTTACACTGATCTTTGTAATTTTCAAAACACATTTAAAACTAAAAATAAGTCTATTTTGCAATTCGTAAAAACTGTTACCCTACTTATTAGAATTTCATAAGTTTTACTTAACAACAACCTTTCAAGTAATTTGAGGTGATATATCTTTTATGTCCTTGCAATAAACATAATTATTTTTGCATTTAACTATGCATTTAAATGTTTCCCTTCACTGCAGCCGATTGCATACTTACTCGACGCTGTATTTTTTGCAGATCTTACCGACACGTTCTCATTTTATTTCAAAAGTTCAAAATCATTAATCACAACAATTGTGGTCATCATGTACGAGTATTTGGTGGAATTCAACGATAAAGGCCTTTTATATAATACATAAAATTTAATCACCACTAAAATGTCAGTTCAGTAAAAACTTTTATCGTATCTTAAATTATGCTTGAGAAATAAAAACATCAAATAAAAAACGAAACAAATCACAGTATCTGAAGGGATTTTCTTACCCAGGTTGAAGAGCGGATTTCCCTAAATAAAATTCTTAAGAAACTCAATGAAACTGTATACTTGAAAAAAAAAAATATATAAGTCTTAAATACGAGTGCTTCATAAAAACCGATTCATAATTGGAATTATTTCTGCGGTGGCTATGTAAACATGATTAAATTTAAATTTTTTTTATTATTTAAATCTGAAAACAGCTTAAACGTCTTCAAAATTCACAAAATAATAAAAATAATAAACATGAAATAAACATAAAACTGAAAGTGACCAACTATAAGCCACTTTACAGCCAACATAAAAAAATCACACTTCGAAAAATTTAAAAAAAAATTAAATAATATTTTTAATAAATTTTTTCTTTATTTAAACAAACTGAAGCAGTTAAACGTAATAAATGCGTTAATATTGCGTAATAATAAAACCAAATATGTGAATATCTGTCTGACTACCCGTCTATCTGCTTATCTGTCTATATCTGTCTATCTATCAGTTTGTTAATAAACAACAACGGCGGGCCTCCATACGCGTTATGCGATGCGAGTACATTTGAATTTGAATGCTTGAGATGACATGGAGTGCCAAGTGCGTTTTGGTGTATGCCTCCATGGTTAATACTCTGAGCTGAGTCTGTACAAACATACATATATCGAGATATCTCAAGTTGAAGTTGTATCGAAAACTTGCATGCAAAACGAATTTATAGTCAAATTAAACACACTTTTTAGCGCTGCGTATCTTTTTAATTTCATTTAAATGCGGTTTTGTTATTAAAATTTATCAAAAGGCCTTAATTGTGATTAAACAACTGCGGGTGGTAGCCAAACTCTCAGCTGTTCAGTGATTTATATTCGATTTATACTCATAGGAAACGATTTACATATTGACTAAACGTTTTTGAATTTCATGCATAAAAAGGTTTGGTGAGCTTTTTTGATACTAAAATCAATTATAAATAATAAATTTATTCGCTTTCTTTCATTTCCGAGGTTCGGTAATTTGTGATTTAATTAATTCAAAACACTAATGTACAATAGTTTATTAAGATACACTCCTACTATTATCATATAATTATGACTTTTGCACGAATTGCTATACATAATCAAGAAATATGAAGAAAATTGATATATAAATAGTTAAGGATGGAAGAGGATAACCTAAGTCATGTAATTTATGACAATGTTTATGATATAATACGTGAAACAACGTGAAATACTTTTTGGTTATATACCATTAACGGAATCCCTTTAAATGTAAGAGCTTCCCAAATCTGCGTGCCATTTAAGTCCCTATTATATAGCTTACAATTTAATAGAGATATAATAGAAATATAAATTTAAAACTTCATTATATAACCTATAATATAATAGAGATATAATAAATAGATTTAAATCTACATCATATATCCCAGAATGGAATAGAGATTTAAATCGTAGATAAAGTGCAAGGAGCATCACATCTTCTTCAATTAATTAGAAAAGATTTTTTGATTTCATATTCTTCGTAATTATAAGCGGAAAATTGAGTAAATTTGAACCAACTGGACGTATTGATAAATGCAAGTATTTACTTAATTCCAGTAAAGAATTAATGTTGAGTGAGCTAAAATATAGAGCTCACAAAAAACTCTGGTTTTAAATAAGCTAGAACTTTGAGGCAATAAGTGTTCCGTTGACCCCTCCTAGAGCGCATGTTGACATGTACTATAAGAGATTCAATAATGCAGATCCAATCTGGGTCCATGCAGGACCATAACTGACAAAACTATAGGGTTGTATATATAGTTAAAGCCCTTGACTTGATAATCTTTTATATTCACCATTCACAAGTATGCTTCTTCTACATCAAACCATTCTTGTGGTTTGATGTGCATTCACAAAGAAACTGCTTAAAAGTGATTTTTTTCTGGAAGCTTCCACAATTTCTGCAGTAAGTATTAAAGGCAGTTTAAAGAGTAGTTTCTCGGCTTGAGTTCCTACACACCAAAAAGAACTACAATAAGCTTTGCAGTATTCTAACGTGGTCAATTTTAATAAGTTCTTAAAATCTAGTCTTGTTATATTGTTATATTTCCTGAGAAACATAACCGGTATTAACAAAGACTCATCTACAGATGCATCAATGTGGTCCAAACCGTCTACTTTTTCATTGACTTTTGTTGTTTTCATATCCAGGTACCCATATTAGTGTGATGCCAGCTATTTGGTTTAGTTCGTCAATTGCGTTTTCAAATTTTTAACTAGTTTTAATATTATGATAGGGGATTGAAGGGCTTTAATTGCTGTTTACCTATTAACAAATGTGCTAACACTACATATATCCTTGATGTAACTCCCAATTATCCGCATTACTTTCCTAACCGCTGAACCTTCAGCTTTAAAGACCGTTGCCTTCATAGGTAGCCTTAAGGGCTGGTTTATGGTTACATATAACCCGAAAATTCCTAGATTTAGCCCGTTGTAAAAGTTTCTTTCAAAACATGGATTAAGATAATCCGATTACATCCTATATAGAAAATTAAAACTTTTCCGTCCTTGTGAAGGGTATCACACTCAGATCTTTATTGTTTTATCTTTGAAGTTTAATTTAACTATTAATTAAGGATTGCATAAAATATAATTAAAACTTTATAATAAAAATAAAATACTTCTTTAAACATTAACACCTACAATTGCTGAAAACATTTTTTTTATTTCAATTAAAATACCACTAAAATACCAAAAACATTAAAAAAAGCGATGCACAGCTTTCGAATATCAACAAATCATCAGAGATCAGAAGTGCATATTTACCTCACTGCTAACTTAATAGCAAAGCCATTAAAGCATATTTACCAACACCACTGACAACAACAAAACAACAATTGTAACCGCCATTTAAATTACTTCAACTGCTGTTTTTTTGTTTTTGTTTTTATTTTTGTTTTTGTTTTGCATACTTCTCATTCCGACATTTGTATTTAGTTTCCTCTCCAGCCGCATCACGTAATAATTGACAGCAATTGTAGCTTCTTCAATTGTATTTTAAATTATTTTTCTACCAACAATTGTTGTTGCCTTACTGTTATGTTATTGCTTAACATATTTTTGGTTTTTCTTTCAGAAAAATATTTGCTAACATTCACATCAACAAAAACAACAACAACAACAACATCAACATCATTAACATCATAATGATGATCGCCATAAACAATGTTTATTAGTAGTAGCAATTCAAGCGGCAACAACAACAACAACACAACAACATACAATATATTAACAGTCGTTAATGCTATTAGGTACAACAACAAGGTGACGCGTCTAATGTTGCGTTACATAGCAAATGTATGCGTCGTTAGCTTTGTAAATCTTCAGTCTCTATATTTACGAGTCTGTCTGTATCCCGCATGACAGATAGTTTCAACGATTATTTAATGCAAGTATTGGCAACCTTTTTTATTAACTTTAGTTGTGTGTAAGATTAAAAATATTTTTAAGTCTGTTTAAATGATTAACATGAGTTTGGTTATGCTATTTATTGACCATTTGACCAGAGAATAGTAAATTGGTTAGACATACTCCTCGTAAAGGTTATAACAGAATTCAAGATTATATCTTAAAAATGTGCTTACATTTTTATTTCAGAAAAATTAAATAAATTAAACAAACTCAAGTTTAAGGAAAAAAACATTATATTGGGTGTAAAGTGATTATACAATATCGATAGAATCTTTAAATACATTTAGAAATATACTCAAAAAATTATTATAAATGCTAGTTAATATCAATATCAAACTATTATTTAAGAAAATTATATAAATTAAACAAAGTCAACTTTAAAAACTCCAAAGCTCCAAAATTATTGATAAAGTCTTTAAAAACACTAAGGACAGTGTGCGAGTTCGAGTAAATTGAGGTAAAGTATGTTAAAATTTCCTAGAGATTTTTTGCATTGCAATTATGTAAATATTTATTTATATGTTTTCACATAGATAACACCTAATTTACTTAATTTTTATCTAATTTATCCTACTCGATATTCTAATAAATACCAACATTCGCTGCCATTTCGACATTATTTACTATTTCCCTCAATTTAACATCAATTTACTGGAACTCGCACATGGACTAGATATATACTCACAAAATACCTTTAATTTTATGTAGTTTGCTACTATCGATGTTTTTATACTGATTGCTTCTACCGATAATTTCTGAAAACGATCGAATTTTTCATAAAACTAGAAAATATCGGTTTAAACTATTTTTTAAAAATACTAAAGTACAATTGACTTTAAGAAATATCCGAAAAGATATGAAACGTTCATTATTTTAATACTTTATTCCTCTTTATTCAAAATAGACACCTTCTGAGATCACATAGCGCTGAAAAAGTTTAAGAAATTTAACGAAATTGTCCTTAAATCTCTGTCAAAGCCGTTTGAATAGCCGGGGTAGTATTAAGACGATTTTTTTTGTCATTCAATTCAATTTTGGAATAGCCTTAAGTAACACTGAACCAAATTAGATAAAAAAAAGTTTATACTGTTGGAAGGAATTGCCTTTAATTATAGGTCAAATGTGTTTGAATAACCGGAGTAACGAAACAAGTTTCCATCACATTAAAGATGGTTAGAAATCACGCTTAGTCAAATTAGATGAATGCATTTCTACTTATTGGACTGAATTATCTTTAATTGTCGGTCAAAGCCGTTTGGTTAACTGGTGCACTTATTGCTGAAGCTACTTCAAAAATGTTTTTTACAACCTATATTCCAATATAATTGTACTTATCCTTTAAAAAAATTTTATAATCTAAAATCTAATTAATAAAAATTTCTTTTATATATTTCTATCTAAAGAAGCTACTAATTCAGTAATTAAATCGTTAATAATCATAAGATTGTGTTGAATACTGGTTCCACAAATTTCTTTTAACACTATTCACTAATTAATAATACAAGTATAAATTAAAAATGCATTAATTAATTTTGATCAGTAAATAAAAAGCTAAACTAAACTCACCTTCAGCTTCACTTAAAATTTCATCTGAATTTCGCTCATAGCTACTTTCGCCAGTTTTATGCGAACCGCTGTTAATTTTTTTCACTGTCTGTGATGATGTTAATGAAGAAGATGATGATGACAATGACGACGATGACGATGAAGATGTCGCCTGTGAGCTCGATGTTGCCGAGGCGACTATTTTATTAGTTGTTGCATTTTCCGCTGTTGATATTGTGGAATTTCTATTTATGAGATACTTTTCTGTTTGGCCATTTTGTTGCTGCAGCTGTTGTTGTTGTCTTTTTAGCGATTGTGTACCATTTTTTGTTATTATCGTGTCTGCTGCCGAAGCTGCTGTTGTTGTAGCTGCTTGCACCAATTGTGGTAATTGTTGCTGCTCTTTTTGTTGCTGATCTTTTTGTTGCTGTTGTTGCTGTTGTCGCTGTTGTTCACTTAAACTCCCACTAACAATTCGCTGTGAAATTACAAAATTATTTAATAGGATCAATATAAGCACCACCACTGTCAACAGTCGTCGGTGAATAGTTATCATCACCATCATAGCACACAATGTTGTTGTTATTGGATTTGTTATTATTTTTATGATTTTTATTTAAAAAAATAAAATTAATAAAAAAAGAAATAACTTTATTGTAATTTCAAAGGTTTTTTTTGTATCTGTTGAAATTATTTAATTATTCCTTATATTTTGTTGGTACTTTCCACTTTTCTAGTAAAAAAGTTGTTTTTATTATAATTATGCAGAATTTGTTCGCTGCAATCGCATTTGTTGCTGTGATGCAAGCAATAATTCAAGTCTTGTTGCAGACTTATTTGTATCTGTGTGGGATATTGTTGTTGTTGTTTCATTAGAATCTGCAAGTAAGTAAAGAAAAAGTCAGTACGATGAATTAATAAACCAACAAACTAATAATAATAGATTGAATAGAAAAATAAAAAAAAATTTCCAACCAATAAAATACTTGACTGAGGTACCTCTGGCAGAGAAATATTTTATTTAAATTAATAAGATTTTGTTATAAAATAGTTTATTATTTAACATATTCCATGCCATGCACAAATTAAGTATATTTCATTAGGTGCAGTACAGGTTATATTAAATACAATAATATATCACATTAAATATATGCAATTAATTATAAGTTTTTTTAGATTTAAAACTAAAAAAAATAAATATATGTCTTCTTCATTTAATCTATTGAAAAAGTTTATAATTTTTTATATTTTATTGAATCTTTCAATCGTTTATTATACTTGCAAATATTTTAGTAAAATTAAATTATTAATTTTATTAATTGGCTTTATACCTACAATTATTTATTGCCTTATTTCAACATTAGTAATAACTTTGCATTATATATATTGTTTAAAAATTAATAAATAAAATTATTCATTACATACTACCTAAATAAAATAAGTAGTTATATTTTTATTTTAAAATTAAACAATTTAAAAAAAATAAGTATTTATCTATTATCTTTACTCTATTGAAAAAGCTTTTAATATTCATATTTTATTGAATATTTAAATCGTTTATTATAATTGCAAATATTTTAGTAAAATTAAATTATTAATTGGCTTTATACCTACATTTATTCATTGTTTTATTTTAACATTAATTATAACTTTGCAATATATATATTGTTTAAAAATTAATAAATAAAATTCTCCATAACATACTAGCTAAGTAAAATAAGTAGTTATATTTTATTTTAAAATTAAACAATTTAAAAAAATAATTATTATCTTATTAAAGTAAGTAATATCTATTGAAAAAGCTTTTAGTATTCGTTTTTTATTGAATATTTAAATCGTTTATTATAGTAAAAATAATAAAACCATTCATTCCATATCAGCTAAGAAAAAATTATGAAAACAGATTCCAAGAACGGCTGAGTTTCTATTCCGGAGTCACTCATCGAGATCGACGACCAAGTCCCGTTCACTACACATAAAAGAAACTGCACAAGCAGATCTTTTCAAGTTAAAACAACAACAACATGAGAACAGACATCTCATCAATGCTTTAGTTATAAACACATAAATGGAAGCTGGCATAATTGGAATGAAAACTTTGAAAATGCTGTATTTTTTATTTATTATTGAGCTTTATAAGACCAATATTATATTAATGTGTACAGCTCTTTGCTTATGACGACAATATCGACATCATTGTGATAATAGAGCTGTCTTTAATGCTAACGAAAAGGAATCTATGAAACCGGGCTTGGCGTTCATGTCGACGACTAACGACTTCTAATAGAAATGAGTGTCGCTCAAACGCTGATCTAATAGCAAGTGACTATACTTTCAAATCAGTTAAAGATTTAATTTATACTGACACCGCCATAACAAAAGCAAAGATATATGCCTAAAAATCAAAAGAAAAATCATCAATGCCAATAGTTGCTACTATGGACTGATTAGGCAATTGAAATGTAGAGCTCTCTCTCTCTGCAGATTAAACTTACCTGTTTAAGTAAGTCGTACCTGCGTTTGTGTATGGGGCATATGCATTGACATTATCACAGAATGATGAAATAGCACTGGCAGTTTTCGAGAGAAAAGTTATTTTTAAAATTTTTCATCTATAACTTCGCGACTACTACCGCAACTGAATGATCCACAAATTGTACATGCTTTACGAAACATTGATATAGTTCAGCGAATTAACAACTAGCATATTTACTAATATGGTCCCGAAAATAATTGACAATGCTCCAGTGAAATAAGTTTTTGAAGCGATAGTTGGGGAAAGATAACAAAGAGGTAAACAGTATCTTCTATGGTACTTAATCATTGAACTCACTAATAGAAAGCTAGATGAATAAGGAAGTGGAATCTTTATCTCTTCACGCATAAAGGTTTAAGGTTTAAGCACTTTATTTCACTGTTATATTTTAAAGCAAATATTGAAAATTGGAAATTGAAAATTGGATTATACTAAGATTTCAAATGGATTTGCATCTGATTACTGCATAAGTTTATGCACCTTTGAAATTGAGTGCGGATCATTGTTACATAGGAGATATTAATTGGCATATTTTTAATGTGGCAAATCCTCGTATCCCCCATTCCTGCTCTACCGCTTCAATCCTTCTTTCCATTTTATTATAATTGAAACAACTCTTTCTCCACTTTTTATATTATGTAATATTTTAACGACTCTTTGTTAATCGTTACATTTCTGTTATAAAATTTTATAGGATCGTAACTGTAGAGGAGGCTAAAGGTAAAACGATCAAATGGCACACTTTTGTATTTATTTATATTTTTTTACACGGTATTTCTACTTATAACAATGATTTATTTATTTTAACTTTTAAATTGTTAAAATTTAACAACTTTGCTCATCGTCTACACGAGCTAGATTTCGGCAAGATTTTTGTATTTTGTAAGTATGTGTCATAATCTACCAAATGTAGATATTATAAACTACAGCAATTTTTGTTGTTTTTATTGAAGTATGCTCACTTGCCAAATAGGCACCTATTTTAAAACTGTTAAGAAAGAACGATTAGTTTATCATTTTCCGGTGCTAATTTTTCCAACTCAGCAAAATATTTGCTTTCTTTTATTATTAAATATTTTCCCATATGTTATAATTTAATGGGTCTAAGGAAAAATGATACTATGGAATATGTGACACATCTGATTTAAAAAAAATTTTGAAGAACATGCCAAAACTTGGAAATAGCCAAAAAGGATATCATAACTATTACTAAATTTGTATTAAAGTCTTAAATGGATTATACCGCTTGATGTAAATTAAATATCTAAATTCGAAATTACGGAAACTCACTAAAAAGTAGTGAGCTGGCCTGGAGACTGTACCCGCAATTCTTGTTTGAGCTAATACTCCACTACTTATCAATAAATGGTATTACTCGGGACACTGAGGTCTATGCATAGCAACTATAAAGAAATTATATATCAACTTATGCTTGATTTAAAATTTTATAGTAATGCCATTTTCATAATCTTAGCTGTGTTTGGAAAATTCTATTAAAATTATAAATACATTTTAAAAAAATTCTATGAAAAACACTAGCAGTATAAAATTTTTAAATACTACTTTAATTTATATGTTATATATAATAAATTTATGGGAGCTGAAACCTGATTCAGTAAACTCGCACACGTCTTTTAATATCTATTAAGTACACTTCAACAATAATAATAAATTAACACATAATTAAGATTGTATTATTCATATCCAATAAGGAATGTTTTTAAAAAAAATATATATATAATAATTTCCTATATCATATTTTTTCAAAAGTGTCCTTAAATATTTAAAATAACTATTCAACATTCTTTTAACTTTTTTTAATGCTAATTATGATGAAAGAAGTCTCGTTTCTTTATAGTGAGTATTTTGAACAGTAGTTAATTAGAATGGTCAGCTGCGGTCAGCAAAAAATTTAATTAATTATTAAATAATAAAAATTTTGTTGTTGTAAATACCTCTATAAAATAAATTTGTTTTGCCAAATACTTCTTTACAAAGATATAATTGTATGGAAATGTGTTATTGATTTGAATGACGTCACTTATTCGCGACTAATTAGACTTATGCACCGAGTTACCACTTGAATCCACTTACCAATCAAACTATAAACATTCTTTAGAAATGAGGAACATTATGGTATTCTGCGACTACAGTATAATATTACCAAAAATCTCAACACCTTTAAATCAACATACCTTATGATGATGAAAAACTATTTTTGAAATAATAAATTAATTAAAACTTCACAGCAGGATTTATACAAAAGTAATTAAATATCGACAAAACCGATTAATTGCCTTTTAATGCTTGAAATTTTTTCTATTTGATATTATGATAATACAATAAAAAGGAAAAAAAATTTTACCTTAAATTGCTCAAGTGGAACTAAACGTGCTTTTAGACTCAAAATGCCTTGAAGCAAAAATTATTATTCCATAAGTAAACAAACTCTAAATTCAATTCTAATGAAGCATATGAGGCTTATATTCTAAAAATCCTATTTTATTTTTATTTATTATTAATTTTTTTTTTTATTGAAAACTTATAATATCGCCCGTAAACTTAAATAGTTAACTTTAGAAGATGATATAATAATAATTTGGGATGAACAATAAGCAAAAAAAAATCTCTCTATAAAGATTGTTAGGCCAAAAAAAAGCAATACTCCTAAGAATAGCATTTTTATAATGCGAAAATAATTTCAATAAATTTTTTTTCTCCTTGTGATCATCGCTGCCAAAACACTTATTAAAAATTGACAATGAAGCAACACCTCAATTATTTTATTAAATTATGCTTAACTCTTGTAAAATTATCGCCTTTCCTATATTTTTATCTCAAATTTGAAATTCGAACGCTTACAAAGATGAATAGCTGAAGTGTTGGTTGGGAAAAGGCATCTGTGGCTAAAAAAAAGATAGCATAGTAAAAAATGATGCCTCGTTAATTTTTTAAAAAGTTAATCAATTCGTGCCTGTCTTAGTGCAAAAAAAAGAAGTCGTTGATCTTTTCTTTCATTTTGATTGATTTTCTGTTCATCTTTCACAGACATCAACAGAATTTTGAACTTATCTACGAAGTACCAAAAAGCTTCTTCGCCTTTGAAAAACTTTTGGCTTTCATATCTTTCCTATAATGTCTCTAACCTATTTTGATAGATGTTGTAATCTCTTCAGAAACACCAATTTTTTTTTGTTTTGTTTATTTGTTATTTAATTTTTTAATTTTTAAGACTGTCGGAATGATTAATGCTTTAATTGTATGATTTAACATTTGCCAGCGACATGCAAAAGTTTCATTTTTTATTAGATATTTTGATATATGTAAAAAAAATTGTTTAAAATTAGTAAATAAAAAAAACCATTCCTTTGACTATAAAGAATATATCTGCTACTGAAATAATTTGTAGTAAACAATTTTTTTATAAGCAATTTTAATTAAATGCGATTTATACTAAATGTTTTTTCAAATTATAAGCGCACAAAAGGTGAAATTAAATACAAAGACTAAAGGTTTAATTTACATCCGTTTAAATTATTATTTTTAGAAGCGATTAGTCATATTAACAATAAACTATTTTGAGATTTTTATAATTAATTCAAATGTAAAATCTACAAGCATTTTTTGAACATCGAAACAAATGAATTCTCCCTTCACCTTCGATGACACGTTAGGACAATTAACCTGTAGGTGTTCCTATAAAAAACTATACAGTATTACTTAGGAATTTCAGAAACTTAGTACCTTAAGTCCTATCTTAATATGCTACATATAAAGTATACTGCAGTGATATCTACTTATTTGCCTGGGTTTAGGCGATCTGAACGTCTTCTATGATGTTCCAAGAAAGCAGTTTTACTTTGGAACACACGGTTGGATATCGCGGAAGACAATTATATACTACACCTATATATTATATGTACCAAATTGTCTCTAATATCTCTCAAAACTCAAGTACTTTTACTTCAGTGTTCAAAATATATTTTTAGATGCAAAAAGTTAATAGTTTGATGTAGTTTAGGGGTATAGTCTAGGGGTATATGACACCCCTAGACTATGACATGGCAGTTACCGTCAATAAAGAACGTTGTACTCATGTTTTTGTGATATTAATTAGATGATTTCGACTTGAACAACATAAAGTTTCAAGGAAATGACAATATATATCGTAATTTATTTTTCTCAATTTATTAGGTAAAAGTTCAATGATTGTGTATTCTTCAGAAATGACTATCAAGAATATGCAATAAAATTCTGTTGGGTTTTTTTTTCTTTAATGTTATGTTCAATCTCTTTTTAACTCCAATAAATTACCAACACTCAATGATCTTGATAACAACACTATTCTTAATAATGAAGTAACTTGGGATTTATGTGAAGAAGTGGCACAAAAATTGATCGATATTTTAAAATAACGTATATATCAAAATATCATGATAGCCTACTTTTTATCACAGTTTTTAATTTGAATTAGAAAATTTTTTTCTCATATCATTAATCAACCTTTAGTTGTTAATTTCCTTGCACTAATTGCTTGCTTGAGTGGAGTGAAGAAGCTTACAGTGTACTTGATAAGAATTCGGTTAAATATGCCAATAGTGTGACTTATTGTGCTTTGCAACTTCATTACTTAATTATTTTAGTAAAGAGGTTTTTCGAAAGGTAATGAACTACAACAATAGAAACTCTTTTTATATTATTTTAATTAATTGAATTTATGGCTGACCATACAACTGTCTCTTGTATTGCCAAATACACATCATCAGTGATCTTGGAATTATTTCTTATATTTAAGTATATTTTTTTCTTATATTTAATATATTTTTTGAGACTGCAAGTACCAAGTGTTGAACTCATGCCCTGCCAAATTTAAAGTTTAGAGTCAGTGTTCGTTACCCAACTGAACCAAAGTCGTACTTGGCTTGTATGTTTGAACTTGCAGTTTTTGATTAATTTAGTGCGAAAGTTCATTAACAAATTTACTAGCTGTATTTATATTAGAAAATAAATCATAAACCAGCTGCAGAATAATTGAATTAATTAATTATATTTTAATTTTTAATTGTTAAATTTTAATACTATTCTGTTTGTAGATTTTAGAAAATGATTTAGAGAAATACTTTTTTCATAAAAGACGTAAAATAATATATATATTTTTATACAGCTAAGTATAGAATAGTTTTGGTGCAATTAAGCTCCGACTTCTATGACATTCTTTTAGAATGAGAATTCATGATTCAGTAGCAGATTTTAAGGGAAGAGAATTTTTATGGAGTGTAATTTTTTGGAAATTAATTTCTCAATTAAATATATATTACTGACACGATTATGGCCATGTGCGAGTTCGACTAAATTAAGATAAAGTAAATTAAACTTTCCTAGGGATTTTTGCACCTCTCTGTAAATGTAAATATATATTTATTTATTTATTGCACTTATTTATTATTTTTTTTGTTAAAAGTTTTCATATTTATTAATTTATTTATTAAACATCTTATAAAATTTACACATTGGTAACGCCTTATTTACCTAATTAATATCTAATTTACCCTACTCGAAATTCTAGTAAATACTAACATTCGCTGCCATACCGACATAATTTACTATTTCTCTCAATTTACCATCAATATATTCGAACTCGCACACGGTCTATGTAGATATTTTTATTTTTTTTAAATATAAATTTAAAAAAATTTAATAAATTTAATTTTAATAATAATAATAATTTTAGTAATAATTTAAATTTCATAAAATTTAATTTTTTATAATATTTATTTAAATTGGTTAGTTGAGGTCTATGAAATTTGTTAGAGACTCAAGTCGGCAATTTTTTTGGTTGCACATAGATTCAGTTGTCTGTGATATTGCACTTGGTGTATACAATTCATATAAAGATCAATTTTTATATTTTATGTGTAGCAAAGTGCCCGCGGCGACTCTAGTAATTTAATATTAGTATTTATAAAGTAAATTATAGATATTTTCATATTGAATTTTAAGAAATTATAAAATTATTTCTATTAACTAGTCGACTCATTCATTTTTATATATCATGTAATAACAGAGAACTTATCCACCTGAGTATCTGGTAACGGATGTATGGATTATTTACACCCATTATTACTCAATAAAACAGTTACAAGCACCGTACACAAAGTACGAGTACACGTTTCAAAATTATGTATCTACAAATAAGCAATATTTCTGTAATATTAATAAATAATTCATTAAAAATTTTTCTGTGCTCATACATTTTCAAATACTTGCGACTGACGAGTGTGGGGAAATTTTGCATTGAACATTTTGTATGAATTTACGGGCGTACAACAATCCGTAAGTGGCAAGACAAAAGCCTTCCAAGCACGTAAAACTATCCGCACGTCATGTGCAAAATTAATTGAAAAAATTAATTTTTTTATTATTAAATTTTTTGGTGTTGTAGCAATGACATATATAACACGCTTATGCTGAAACTGTACAGTACAATTTTTTTTAATTTTATTTTTATCAAATATTTCATACAAATGACAGCTAATACTCGGTTGTGCAAGAAACCAAAGAGTATCTATGCATAACTATGCAGTGCGGATTTTTACTATTTTTATTGCTTACAAATTAATTCGCTTTAAACTGTTTTCGATGTTTCTTTCAATAAAAATTTTTTGTATCTTTTTTCTTCTTTTTTTGTGTATCTGCAGCATGACTAAATGGGTCTTAGCTCGGCTTTAATTGTTGCCTTTGGGTAGAGTGCAACTTGTACTTGTATGTTCGCTTTGAAAGTGGTAAACATTTAGCTTTTCTCCTTGTAAACTTTTTTATATAATTTAAATATAGTAAATATTATCAATATTTTTTTTGTTTATAAATTTTATTATTTTTTTTTATTAATTTCATTGCTGTTAACATTGAAATTGGTCAAGCAAAAAATATTTAAAACAACTTAAACGTGATTTCGTGCAAAAATTTATCAAAATTGCATCTCAATAAATTTTCAATATTTTATTAATTTAAAGCAAGGATTTATTAAAATATTCAACTTATAAATATTTTACTATGGTAGTAACTTTTAAGTTATAAAAAGGTGCCACAAATAGTAAACACTATCAAGATAAACAGTCGTCTATAGAGTTTACTAGTAAATGCATTTGTTGGCTACTCAGTTTTTTCTAAGTATTTAATATTTGTTAGCTCTCTGACTGGTACTTATTTCTTATTTTGTTTTCTTCTTTTTAATTTTTATTTTTTTTTACTGCAATCAATTGATTATTTTAGTTGTGTCTTTTTTCTCCTTTGTTTTTAGTGATGTTGGATGACACTTTGGCTTTTGTTTATTTTACAATACATATTTAAGAATTTTTTCTTTTTAGTGACATTGGATGGCAGTTTACCTTTTTATTTAAATTTATATATTTAAACTAATGAAAAAGGATTTTTTGTCTAATGTTTTTCTTCTCTGTTTTTAGTGACGTTCAATGGCACTTTGCCTTTTTGTTTATTTTTGTTTAATTATTGAATATTGGATGGCACTTTGCCTTTTAATTTAAATTTATACATTAAAACTTATGTTAAAGGGTTTTTTGTCTTTGTTTAGTATATTTCTTTTTTGGTTTTAGTGACGTTCGTTGACACTTTAACTCTTCGTTTATTTTTATTTAATGATTTTCTCTTTTCTGCTTTGGTTGACTTTTTTTTTCATCATATTTAGTGAAGTTGAATGGCACTTTGGTTTTTTTTTTTATTTTACCATTACAGTTATCATATGTGGCCAAAAAGGAATCAATCGAGAATTTCAAAATAATTTATTGGTTTGGAGGAACGAAGCTTACAGACCTCTTTACCACTACTTATACAAATACTGATGTAATATTTTTTATAGATTAATGTACTGGCGTGTATATGCATAATTTTGAATATTAACAAATAACAATTCCATAAAATATGAATATGTATAAGTAAATATCAAGATAGCTACTAAATACGTTTTTTAACTCTATCAACAAAAAAGCAAGTTCACTTTGGGTTGCTAAATATTACTTCATTATTATTTAAATTTTAGTTTACTTTTCAACAAATTTTATTTAGTGTACTTGAACTTAAAAGCATTATTAAAAGTTGATTTGAAACATTATCGCCATTACCATCATTAGTACCTTTAACTACTTAAGGATCATAATTGAGTTTACTTTTGTGAATTGTATTCAGATTTATTTTATTTAAATCATTACAAATATATATACTCGAAGAATTATTTTCATTTATTTTTTTCTTCACTTTTTTTTTTCTTCTCTTATTCTCTTTTTTTTTCTTTTCTTTTCTTTTCTTTTCTTTTCTTTTATTTTATTTTCTTTTCTTTTCTTTTATTTTCTTTTATTTTATTTTCTTTTATTTTCTTTTCTTTTATTTTCCTTTCTTTTCTTTTCTTTTCGTTTCTTTCCCTTTCCTCTTTTTTGTATTTTCTTTTCTTTCCTATTCTTTTCTTTTTTTCTCTTATCTTCTCTTGTCTTCTTTTCTTTTGTTGAACTAAGAAATTACCTCCCAAAATTATCGAACATCAACCTATATAATGTTTTATTAATATATTCAGTCTTCTGAACTTCTTAAGCGTCATAAAGATCTTAATTGCTTATGTTAGTCTTGAACATGAAATCTTTTCATTTCTGAAACTAAGTATATAGTCGAACATTTAAAAAATCTTCTTACACTTCAATAATATATTTAAAATTTTTAATAGTAAAGCAAATTATATATATGATACTATATAGATGATACTGTACATATATGCATATATATAGATGTGTATATATTGTTTTAAAAATGTATAATATAAAACCAGGATTCAATTACACGTGCTAATTAAAGTTAATAGCAAAGCAATGCACGCCTGCGAAAATTAATTGCACGGGGAAACAATGTTCGCCGGATAGATGTGTATATATTGTTTTAAAAATGTATAATATAAAAATGTATAATATAATATAAATATATATACAATTATATTTTTTTGAATATATAAATTTATAAATTATTTAAAATATAAAATATATATATATATTACGATATTTTTATATATATAGATTATTAATTAAAATTTTTTATTATATTATAGAGTTTCATATATTATATTATTTTTTATTAGTTATTGCAGTATATTATTTTATATATTATTTATTATTTATTGTATACGTTATTGTATACGAATATGAATATAGAGAGACGTGTTAAATAGAGTTAAAGTGCTCTTAATTAGTTCAATAATATCCTGTTAATTTGGTGGGCAGCAAGATGCAACGCGTAGGAATCCGGGTTCTTAGTGATATCAATTAAAAACGTAGTTGATAAAGTTGTAGCCTTATTAACAACTGTTTGCCTAACTTGTGGGTGAGTTGGCTAATTGCTATGAGAATTCTATTACGTTAGTAAAAATGCAATAACGTTCTGATTCTCTGTTTGAAGATTTCTTTCTTTCAAGCGAATATTATGAATTGTGGCAACCATCTATTTGATGGCGAATTGTTACTGGATTGTGAAGTTCATTAACTATACACATTAACTAATATCTAGTTAATGTATAAATTGACTAATATTTAGTTAATGTATAAACTAACTAATATCTAGTTAATGTATAAATTAACTAATATTTGGTTAATGTAAAGATTAACTAATATCTAGTTAATGCTTGAACTTACTAATATCTAGTAATTAAAACCAACCCTGCTGGATACGGTTAAGTACAATATGCGTCTGTAAACGCTAACGAAATAATTAAACCAGTAATTCTAAATCAAATCCTAATCTATTTATAAGTAATCTGTTTTATAAATTTTTTGTTTTTGCTTTAATTCTGAAATGGAAATACATTCAAAATTAGTGGATTTGTATTAAGTTTTCCCAAACTTTCTTAGTTTTTTGTACAAAATGTTCATGAATATTTATTTATTTCTAATTTTTAATTTTTTTTGTAATGTTTTGGAATTGGAAAAACTTATTATTCAAATTATATTGTATAAAAGAAAATACTTGATATTTTTGAAATCCATGACTCATATAAACATAGACGACTGCCTAAGCGCTCATGCGAGTACATGTGGTAATAAGGGCGTTACCAGTTTTACAGTTTTTAATGGTCGCAGCACATACTTTTTTATCTTTGTTTTAAAAAATCTATTCAAGCATATTCTACACTTAAGAGCAAAAAGGTTTTTAAATAATTACATTCATAAGCAAATCAATATTTAAACTCTTAACAAATTAACTAATGAATATGCATGAATCATAAATGTTCACAGCTTTACAGACTGTCATGGTAAAAATATAAATAATAAATAAGATATAAGTATTAAATATACAAAAGTCAAGAGTTTTCATTGCATTGGTATTCCAACTCATTTAAATATTGAAATATTTATTTGTGCAAACTCCTTTATGGCTATATAATATATAGAAAATTTCATAATCTGCTTTTATTTAATGTGAAAAATATTTCAAAACAGCTGTTTCAAGTTAACCAAGCCAACCTATATTCTTATTAAAATAAAATATTTATTGCAAATTAAGAAATTCTTTGTATAATTAAAATTTGTATCTTTTTTAAATTTGATAAGTAGTTCACTAATAAATTTCAAAGTAATCCAAAATGTGATGTTTTTGTTTTTGTGATTATTTTTTATGATTATTTCTTATCATATACACATACTATGCAAAATACATAATATAAAAAATATATTTGGTTTGCCTAATTTTTATTGATTTGGTTTAAAATTTCTTCAAGCCGAAATAGAACGTTTCAAAAGAGACTTCCTTGTAACTACCTCATGGTAAAGACCCCTTCACTGAAATTATCTCAACTGTCTACTGAAGACAGTTTAAGTCAAGAGTTCACTAACACCTTACATTGAACATTGTTAGTTCGTGTTTACTATACTAGTTGTCATAATGTTGAAATATAAATATTTTATGCAGTTCAGTTTTTCACAGACCCCTTAACAATAAAAGATATAAGCCTCAACAATTTCTAACTTTCTATTTGAGTGTCATTGCACATTCTACTCCGAGAATACAGTGTGACAATTAAGGTTCTAGTAATTACTATTGTCAATTTGCCCCAGTGGGGCATAGAGTCTATATAATTCTTCTAAATCTGACGCTATTTAGTGCTTCTCTGTAGATATCGTTCCAGATATATTATTTTTATTGGTACACCAGGTCTTCAGCTACCTTGTGGATCACTATGTATTCTCTCAGTTGTCTAAGCGTATGGCCTATCCACTTCTTCTTTCTCATTTTGTATTGCTTTTTGAGTAATTTAGTTTAACAGGCATATATTTGATATTCAATCTGGCCACCATATTTTCATAATTTTATGTAGACACTTGTTAACAAACACTTGCATCTTTCTCTCTATATGTCTGGAGTTATTCCATGTTTCACAGCCATAGTACAAAAGAGATTTCGCATTTGTGTTGAAGAATCGCAGTTTGGTCTGCCTTCTGAGTTCGCTGGATCTCCATATGTTATATAATTCAGCGACTTAACATTCAGCAACTTCACTGGCTTGGTCATGTCGTAAAAATGAAAGAAGATGTTCTAGTGAAAAAGGTATTTCAAGCAGTAGTTGGAGATAAGAGGCGTAGAGGTAGACCGTGATTGAGCAAGTTAAGGGAGCAGTAACCGAACTTAATGTACGAGACTGGAGAAAAGATTTTTGTAATATATATATGGAGAATATATATTTTTTGTAATTTATATAGAGAAGTGAGATTTTTGATATATATTTTATTGTCAATTTCCTGAAGAAGAGTTTAAGTTAAAATAGAAATATTACAAATAAAATAAAAATTAGTGTGATATAATTGAGGTTGCTTGTGTTAGTTTTTATTTGTAACGTTAGTTGAAACTAACTAATAAATTAGTATAGTGCAATACACTATATGCAGTATTATTTATATTATATGTATTTAAAGTTTTTATGGACGCAATTTATTACTATTGGAACTTTTCTATTCAAACATTGCTTATTTTGTCATTTTTGAATTTAACTAAATTTTAATTTAAGTTTAAGACTTGCACAAATAATATAATAACTACAACAATAACCTATTGAAAAAAATATATTTTATGTTCATTTATTAAACGATATTAAAATTCAAATAGTGAGTACTTTACTGTCACTCTGGGCGTATGATGAACATAATCACAAGTTCAAGCACAAACATAAATTTTTGACTGCTTATCAGTACAAAGTTTAACTGCTTTGCTATTAAAAAATTATGCATGTTAAGTGTCGTTATCGTACAATATAAACAGTATAATAATAATAATAATAATACTAAAAATGAAATATTAATTAAATAATTCGAAAACAAAAAACCACTTGATGAAGAAAAGGTACGTGCCTGTTATTGAAGTCAGCCAGCAAATATTCGTACATAAAGCAGCAAAACTTGGGTTAGTGAGCAAAAATATTTCAGAAACGTTTTCAGGCATGAAGGTTTTTCACATATTTTTCATCATTTCTTAATGGCTTCGTAGTTTTAAAGTGGTTGACAAACTATGAACATTACATATTAAGTTATATGCTATTGCATGTGTACATAAGATTGTTGACTTCCTGCTAAAAGTTGACAATAATATGTACAAAAATTTAATAACTCATTAATTTTGTTATAAAAATAACAAAGTCAACAGAAGTAAACCTTTGTGCTTTACTTTTAAGTTAACTGCAGTTCAAGTATTTGCTTCAATAAAAATTTTTAATTAATTAACCCTGAAGAGTCAGGGTTGTTATAAACAATATAAATCTTAGCTTACAGTTAAAGGTAAACAATTAAAATATTCTCTTTATCGTCATATCAAATAGATATATAACAATAGCCAAAATATATAGAAGAAAAATATTTACTTTTCGTTAGTGTGCGAATTGACTTAGCTCTGATTAGTGTCTTGAGTCAACACAAATAATTTCCAGGTGCAATAAATTCTCACGCTAAACACCTTTGAACTTTAAAGAAAAATCAAATTAACAAAAAAAAAATTGTTTTAATAAATAAAATAAAGCAATGTGTTCGGTTGGAAAAAAGTGAATATATCAAGATTTAAACATTTTACCGCAAACATAACAGTGGCGGATTAGAGTTGATTTTAATTGTTAGTACAGCAACTTTAACTTTTAATAGCCTTTTTTATTGGTTTCAGGTGTCATGAAGTTTGGTGTTTTTATGAATATTCTTTAGATCTATATTTGTAATGGATAGAGTTTTTTTTGATTTGCTCGAAGCTAGAAAACTTTTAATTTGCTAGTTTTTTTTTTTAATTTCAGCTTTACTATCTTTGGTGTTGATTAACACAATCGGCCATGGCGCTTTTAAAAACTTTTATGTTTTCTTTTATGTTACACGGTTTAAAAAAATACAACAAGCCTTCACAATAGGTTTAACTGATTAACATCACTCATCATTTAATACTTTTGTGCGAATTTGTGTTTTCACAAAATGTTTCACATATTTAGTTATTCTGTATAAACTGTGTTCATCAATGCTCCAGGAGCTCAAATTTTATAATTATTATAACAGTCATTGATTCCATATCTCTAATAAATGTTCTTTTAAACTTCAATTGCATTGTATCATTGTTTCTTACTACAAATATATCTGTTCTTATCTCGATATACCTTTTTTAACGATGGTTCCACCACACTTGAACCACTCTAAGTAATATATTTCATTAAAATCGTAAAGCTATCTTCAAGTTTTATATTAATGGTGAATAACATGTCTTCATTTAATAAGAATTTTTACTCTTAAAGCTAAACTTTAAATTTTTGAAATAAAAAATAGTTATTAATGTTTAAAGATGGTAAACTAGGCAGAAAAAGAAGATGGTCAATCAATTCAGAATCCAATATGTGAATTTTAGTCAAGGCGAAAGACAAAAGTAAATTGATGCATTAACTTAATTAAACAAAGGCATTAATTATAAGTGCAAACGAATTTCGCCATTTCTATTACTTTATGAGTTCAAGTTTGTTATATACTTTGCTCCAATTATTATGATAATTTTTTAGTTCAATACGTCTCTGCCATTATAAAGAAGAGAAACCACGACCTTTCCGACTACGTAATCTGTGTCTTTTTGAAAGCATTGTTTTGATTTTTTAATCAAAGGTTTTATACATTTTATATATATTTTTCGTAAACGATTCTATAAAAGCCTTGAAGATTTACTAACAGTAGTGTTCTTCAGTAAAATGGTACCCAAAGATCAAAGGCCTTTCACATACCTAAATCTCCATGCATTACACCGAATACGATAAAGTGAATCGTATTCGTTAATCAAATTTTTATATATTATTTTAAATTTTACATTTATATATTAAATTTATATATTATTTAAATTTTTATATATTATGTATAATGCGCCGATAAATGCCCCATTAGAATTCTAAGGAATTTTGCCGGTACCAATTGATGCTATGCATTTAGATATAGTTCGGTCCTTTGTGATCAGTGGTCAGTGGTGAGTGATTGTTCAGAAGAATCTTCCACCGTTTACATATGTTTACTACAATGCCATTTTTTTTTTAAATAGAAATATACATATCTCGGGAAAAAAATTTCACTCGAGTTTCTATAGAGATACTAAACCTTGGGATTTAGAAAATTTGCATTTTAAACCAATTTGTAAATGGTCAATCAAAAGGTCTGTAAATAATAAAGACTTAAGATTGTTTGTATTGTAAATCTATTAAATTGAACTTCTTATAAAAAATTTAAATAAATAATATTTTTTATATTTAGTTACTAATATTAATCATTAATTACACAAAAATATATTTTTCAAAATATGCATCGAAAATTTTTATTTTTTATTTTTGATTTAGATTTGTCATAAAATTTTATTAAAAAACTGAAATTTCTAGACTCTGAGAAGACTTTTCATGGTGCCATGGGACCTCAAGATTGATTCAATCAAAAAATACATAAAGAATAGAGCCCTGAAACTATTTACGAAAACTAAGAGGCTTACCAACACCATACTATCGAATCTCAGAATAGTTACAGGCTCCTCTGGGAAGTGTGCAGATCTGAAGTCAGTCATTTCTTAGTCTGATGAAGTGATAAGCAATAATCCAGTCAAGGCGTAGAGAGAGCTTATGAAGAAACCTTGCAGTTAATAGAAAGTAAAAGTGCTCAAGTGCACTGACTCAACTAGCCCCAACAGAAGTGTTTTCAAAAATTAAAGAAGGTCATGTCTTCATCTCTATCATTTACTGAATCTGAGATATGGTCACTTAAAAACTAGTCTAAAATGTATATTCTCAAAGCCCTATGGATCCGTATCTCCTAGAAAAAAACATATAAAATTTTTTTCCAGGACACGGGAATCCAAAAGAGAGGAATTTAAAGAGAAATTTTTTTGTAAAACATTTTTCCCATTTCTTTATTTTTTTTAAAACCAATATTTTGATATCTATTTTTGCTAGGATCCTCAAAACTAGACCCGTCACTGTATTTTGGCCGAACTTTTGAAATGCAAATACCAGTAAAGCATTTAAAAATTTATTTACTCTGCTTTTTAAACTGGTTTGGTTAAAAAAGCAGAAAAATCTGTTGAATTAAACTATGTGCACATGGTTACATTACCCTACACACCCTCCATTCTTACACAAAAATACACTCACACACATACATACACATGCCTTTAATAAATGCAAAACTATTAAAGTGCAAAAATGCTTCAGATTCGTCGTGCTTGCTGAGCTTTACCCGCAATTCGTTGGTAATTGTCTTGCACAAATGCAATTACTTTTATTTTTTCCTGTTTTGCTACTGACCTCAGTTAAATCACTAAAAATTAATTCCAATATGTTTATATGTACGAGAATACATACAAATACACTTAAAAACATATGCATTTATAAATATATATTATTTATGGGAATATTATTTTAAGCTATTTTTGTTTTTTTCTTTATCTTCAAAAAGAAAAACAAGAAAAGTTTGTCGCTTAGCAAATCTTAGCAGCTCAGCCACCTGCCTTCATCATTAGCTTTGGCTTTGCCTTTGCCTGTAGCGGCTTTCAACAAAACAAGCAAAAGACAAAAGCTAAAAAATGAAATAAAACTTCATAAAAAATATGAAAAACAAAAGTGGTTATTCTATTGCAAATGTTAGTTGCTTGGCGTAATAAGCCATTAGAATTTGTTGTTTCTTACTTAATGGCATGGAAATGATATGGTTGTTGTTGTTGCTATTGTTATTGTTGGTTAATATGTATTTGGTAGTGTTGTTGTATGAATGAAACTTGCATAAAGAGTGCATGTAAATATTTTCAATTCATAATGGCGTAAACTCTTTAACGGAGAAGTATATGTGTGTTGTTTTTGTTTCTGTTGTTTGACTGGTTTTTTTTGTTTTTTTGAATTGCTGTGGTTTTTATTTTATTTTGTTCTGTTTCTGCTTCTTTTTCATTGCAGTATGCGAATGTATGGATGCGCATTAGAAGGGCTTTTTAACTAGCGTGCTTAGATCATACACTACTCAAAGAGCTCCATATTAATATGTATGTATGCAGTTATAGTTCTTTTGCATAATCTAAGCGGTTTCTCATTTGTTATTGAACAGATCACTACCACAAATTTAGAACTGTGAGTATATCATATAAAAACGGCGGTAACTGAAACTAATTTTTAATTACGTAATAAAAATTATGACTCCGTTAACAGAAAAAAGTCATATCGTTAAGTGGAGTAAACTCATTACTCATTAAAAATATTACACTACCTAAAAAGCGTTCTAGAAATTTAAACTCATTTAAATTATGAAGTAACGTCACCCTTTATAAATTAGTAGCAGTCAAAGTACTAGCTAACACCACCAAGAAAAAAAAACCAACAACATTTACTACTTCTAGCATTTAGTATTACAAATAATACTTAATTTTTTTTTTTTTTTGCATAAAATCTTTTAAAAACAAATAAAAATTTTTTTATTTGTTTATTATTTAGCCTGTAAAAAAACAAAATTATTATTAAATAATACTTAAAAAAACAAAATATAGTTAGTTACTAATATTAAACATCAACTACTTTCAAAATATGCAACGAAAATTTCTATATATTTTTTTTAATATCACTTCTTATATTTATTACTTCTAGTATCATTACAAAAATACATAAAATAAAATAAAATATAATAAGTACTAGCTAAAAAATATATAGATTGAGTGTACCTTGCAAAAGCATGATAAGAAAAGTCCGTGATACAGAAAAATATATACCATAGCTCTCGTACAATTACAAAGATCACAACCACTAAAAATCAAGACAAGGGTAATTTAAGAAGATGTGCTCTGCACTAGGGTTTTCAGCTTGAGTTTTAATTGCCTACCACTCATCGATAATATTTGGAAAACCAACCTAAAATAAGGCGGAGTTTCTTATTTGGAGCTAGGAGAACACTGAAAGGCATATTTATGTTAATTTCCTAAAAACCAGATTCAACTTGGCGAGGTGATTAACTGATTTAATTGTAAGTAGTAATAAATTTAAAAGTTTCTGGAACTTCTTTACTCAACTGAACTGATGATACGTCGTCTACGATTCAGGTGTAAAAGAAAACGGTGAAAATAAATATATATGAAACAATAATACTTGTAGTTGCACAATGAAGGCTGCAGAAACAATCAATCTTTTTAAAATATTTTAATTTAAAACGATAATATATGTAAAGATTAAATTTCGTCTCCAACACATCGAAAAAGGAAATGTTCTGATTTAAAAAGAATATGAAATATATAACTCAAAGTGAAAACATTGGTAAATTGAAAAAACCAGTACGAAAAAAATAGAGC
Organism: Teleopsis dalmanni; assembly: GCF_002237135.1. Taxonomy (NCBI): domain Eukaryota; kingdom Metazoa; phylum Arthropoda; class Insecta; order Diptera; family Diopsidae; genus Teleopsis; species Teleopsis dalmanni. The sequence goes on from NC_051846.1 coordinate 30,498,954, forward strand.
TCCAAGTAAATGAAAAGGAGAAAAAGGAACAACAAAGAGAAAAACGAACAATGTAAACTATGAACATGAACAACTAGGTTTGACCAACTACTGCTGGTGTTATCCGGAAAGGCCTTCAAATGCCATTTACGTCAGTAAACGTCAGATGAACTTGTAAAGCAAGGATCAAGCCATAATTTCTGTGGCCCGGAGCCCAGAATACCATTGGGGTACAGCATGATGTCTATAAGTGGATCTCACTAATCTCACTTCATCTTAATAGATGGAGAAAGTTGAGCACTTGTAGACAGACCAAACTCATATTACCTAAACCGTGGGCCAGAGAAGCGATAAAGGTGCTTAGCTATTCGCGGAGCACGCGGAAGCCACTCCAGCTTTAACTCAATAACAACATCCGAGAATCGAAGGACGAAAAAGGACCCAAGTCGTTTCGTGGTCTACTTCGACTAATCCTTCACTTCAGTGGGGCCACTTGTTGGACAGTGCGCTGTTCCAACGTACCACCATATATATGCGTCAGTAAAGGATCTAATTTACCGACTTATGGTATATAATTGCCAGTAACTGATCCTACAACAAATACCTGATTTAAAACAGTTATAAATAATTGGTATTTTTTTTTTTTGCTTATAGTTCCATATGTTAGTGTTAATTGATAAGAGATCAATTTTTGCTCTTGGTTGGAAGAGGCTTGTTAAAGATTGAGTATTTTCAAATGAAACTGAAAATAATTTGTATTGCTTGCGTGACAATAACAAGTTTAATACTGATTTTTATCTGCTATGAAGGTGGGCAATACTATAAAAGACAGTTTTATAGTCAATGATATATCAAAACAAAATAATCATTAAATTTTTACAAGTAGTACAACATTTAGGAATGATTATATTCGCTTTCACTATTCAATATTTAAAATGGATTATTTATAAAAAATTCTGTAAATAATTTAGAGGTACATGTATTTAAAACATTTGATGTTTGGTTGACATTTGAGTTTGAAAGTAGAAATAGCTTTTTGTTTGTCAATCTTTTGTTACATTAATGCTTATAATAGTTCGTATAAGAAATCTTACAAAATATTTATACATATCACAGCGTTATAGTATTGACATAGCAGGCACATAAATATTTATACATGTGTCAAATTTTTTTGAAAAAATCTTT
>NC_051846.1:30500217-30581673 GCF_002237135.1 Teleopsis dalmanni
ATTTTTTATTCGTTTTATTTTATTTACTAGTTTAAAGGTGATCTATTAACAAAATTACTTTTGATTCCCGAAAACTTGACTATAACCACTTATAAGTCAAATTCTGAACACCTAATCGCTTTAGCATCAAAAACCAGAGTTCACATCACTTTCTAGCCTTCTGTTTTGATTTAAGATCGTAATGACGAAGATCGTGGATCCAAAAAATCGTTGTGAAAATATATTTGGGGAAGATATATCATTTTATATATTATGTATGTCTCACATATGTTTTCATATATACGTATTATAAATAAATTATATTTGTGAAATGTTTTTATTTTTAATAAATTATATTTATATGCATAAGTATAAGTATACACAGAAATTAATGAATTTTATATCTCTTTAATATTTTGTTTGCTGATCTTATTAACTAATTCTGGTTAATTGATTTTTATATTTGGTATTGAATCATTTCATAATTAATTCGGTGGCAAAATAGTTTTCGTCTGGTGCAAATTTAGATTTTTTGTTTTGAATTTTTTTGCTTTTTATCTTAAAACTAATTAATTATTTCAAAAGCCATCATCGCTCGCTTTTAATTTGTGCATATTAAAATAATTTCAATAAATTCTTGAAAGATGCTAAATTCAATGTCAGCTCATTTGTTTAAATTTTTCATGCTTAAAATTATAAATCTATCTATTATTTTTGAATTTTATATGAAGGTTTTAACTCTCTTAACTCGTAAAAATCCCAAAAAGAAACTAACTAAGTTTATTGAAGTCATTTACTCAATGATTAAGTTAATTAATATACAATAAAGCTAAGCAAAAACTGTTATAGAATAATTAATTTTGGTAATTAGGTCCAAAATAAAGTCAATATCAAGGACCAAATTAATGTCTTTTCTTTATAAATATTAAATATTAGAGAAGATATTTAAATTGCTTAAAAAAATAAACATATTTAATTAATTTATATAAAGCCTATAATATTTATTTATATTAATGGATAGCCAGCTATTAAAAAATTTTGTTAATTAATGTTTCAATTTGCTTATGATCTTTTTACTGAATAAGAATTAATTTTGTTTTAATAATGGGTTCTTTAATAATGGGATCTGCTATTTTCTTTAAAAGTAATTGTACTTTTGTATCAAAATCAATTTTAGTTACAAATTTTAAAAAATACCTAAAATGCAAATTATCCTAAAAACCCTTTAACGATTAGCGGATTTATTGTATTTACCAACCATTATTCCCTAAAAAGCATAATCTTTGTAAAAGAATTTGTTTAATATAAAACTCCATATCGTTTAAAAAAATCATTTTTCTGTAAGTTCCTCAATAATTATCTTCAGAAACTATCTCCAATAATAGATCTCTAACGAGATTTTCAGAGGTTAAATAAGTTATTACAACTTACAATTGAACCTTCTTGTTTACTAGTGAATCGAAGTCAACATCCATCTTTCTTCACCTCTTATAAAAAATATGTATAATTCGTACCCAATTTAGTACCCAATTGGAGAATGAAACTCCATCTTTTGTAAATATAAGAGGGTCATTAACGAGTATGATCACGGATGTTCTTCGCTCAAAGACAAAGTTTCTAAAAATCTTTCAAATCTTGTTGTTACTAACTGTAGTCCACTTTATTTTGAAACAAGTAGATTGAGAGAAATATGTCTTGTATCACCAATGCTATTAGAGCAATATTGGAACAATTCTGAATGATACACAACTTTTTTATTATCAGAACTCTTCAGAGAGATGACAGAAATTAATGCCAAGCTCAAACTTCAAGTCAGTTCATGAGCACTCAAAATATCACATTAATAGATTATTTGTCATACAGACCGTTTGGACCCAATGATTTTTTCTTGATTCCTCACATAAAAAACAAACTGCGTGGACTATGATTTTCAGTGATAGAATAATCGATTGATGGATTCAAAGACCAAGTTTAAAAGGTGCCTTAACATGCCATGGCATATGGTTTTAAACACAAAAAAGCTGTTTTTAAAACCAAACCGTTTGTTTTTCATTTTAATCAGCTTTGTTTTATTTGGAAGATTAAAAAAGATTCGTATTGGTAGTATTTTATTCAATGAAATTTTCATTTATTTGTGTTAACATTTATTAAAACAGTAGAATGGAAAACATTAAAAGCAGCTGCAGTAACAGTAGAAAGAAAAAAAATTCTTAACAGTCAAAGAATGTCTTATATGTAATGTCAACATTTAAAAAATGTTGTCATATTAAATTTTCTGTTGATATACCTTTCATAAAAGTACTTGTATTGCAAATTATTAATTATGTGTCACGCTCAAAATTTGTATTTTCAAAAATCATTAAATAATTTATTATAATTCTACTGTTATCTTATATAAATTTTGTACAAACTTTTAAAGTTTACAAAACAACATCGTTTTTGTTGCAAATGTGATTATTGTTTTATTTTACTGTACTTTGTTCTTGCATTTGCATTTCTGCTTAACTATGCCGGCACAAATTTCTTTTTAATTTTTGTTTCTCTTCAACCTTCGGAATTTTTTTCATCTCAAACAAAAATTAATCCAACAATATTAATTCTAATATAGCAAAACAGCGTATTATACAGTCTGTTATGGTATGAACTAAACATAATGTGTTATAAACTGTTCTAAAAAAGACTGGATGTATCCATCATCAAAATTAAAGTGGAAATCGATTTGAATAGATTTGCGTGAGGTTTATTCATATATAAAATTCTTTGCTAAGATATTACCTAACATTACCTAACTTAAAGGTACTGATATCTTTTCACTTGTCATATTAAAAATAGTTTGCAGAAGTTGAGAAAAAAGTCTTGTTACAAAAGCTACCTAAATAACTTCTATTTATTATAGATTTCTTTACTAAAATATTGTGAAAAACGCATGCCACACTTGTGAAAATTTTTGAAGATTAATTTTGCTGAATTACTTTTTGATGCTTACTACACTTGATGAATTCTGCAGATTGTAAATACTAATACATGAACTCTTCTTATTTGGGTGTGTCTATGTGTGTGTGCAAAAAAGCAAAAACAAACATTTTGAGAGGTAATTTACTATTCGGTGTTCATTGTTCTGGTCTGGCATGAAGCATAAAATGGCAATGTTAATATAAAATTGAAAATATAAAAAAATGACAATAAAGATATATGAATATGTATATTAGTTTCATCGCTTTTTTGACAGCATGAAAAAGCCTGAGTAAAACGTCACACCACTAAATGCAGATAAATCTGCTAACTTTAATAAAAAATAATTTTAATCCTCAACTTTACTCATGTGTGGCTGAGTAAAATCTAGCAAAATATACATATTTACTAATCTCTATTCACTTATCCAATTTCACGAAATATCTGTTGTGAAACTCACCACGACCGCTATCTGGAAATGTTGAATATGTTAAAATCTTTAACTATATTCTTGTAAAATCTAATACTTTACATAATTAAGCTTGTAGGTTACATTACTATTTATTTTTACAATAAATCATTTATCTGTATTTATTAGCATCTACATTTTCACCACACTAACACGTTTAACATCATATAACCATAGGATAAGGTGCGCAATATAGGATCAATAGAAGTATTTATTCTTTGTGATATTGGAAACTTCTTTCGAATATGCAAAACAACAATTATAAGAATAATTTGAAGCAGTTATAAACATTAATGAATTTTAAAAAATAGTTTCTAAAAAACTTTTAACTTACATTAGCGGCCATTGGAGGATCTTAATCCAATATCAAGCAGAATTAATCCATTTAAACTAAAAAATTTTCAACGATTTACTGGCTTTGCGATAATTTTAAACCCTTCACTTTATCCACAAAAATCAAAAAAAAAACAAAAACAATATTCAAATATTTTTTTGAAAGTAACAAAAAATTTTCATATTATTTTTAATTCAATGAATTTTTTTTATATTCGAATTCTTAGCAAATTTTCTTTTGCTAATTTAATTTTTTTATTTTTCATATATTTTTTATTTTTTTTTTACTGGGGATTTATGTAATTTGTAATCTGAGCCATCAAATTTTACGCTCAACGCAAATGTGAAACCCGAAACCGCGTAACTCAAAGCTCGGATCGAAATTTTTACGCGATTTTCTGGTAACTTAACGTCTTTTTTGCTTTTCGGTTTTCACTGGAATTTTGTATTGATTTCGCACTTGAATTGCATTCGTTAAACTATTGTTGTTGTTGTTGTTGTTGTATTTGTCTGACCTGCTTTGCAAAAACAAATAATTTTGTTCTTATATTTCAAAAAAAAAAACAAAAAATAACAAAAATTCACTCTTTTTGCATAAAAACTTGTTTGGTTTTTGTTTATAATTTTTTTAATTTATTTATGAATTTTTTTTTTCATAATAAAAAATCTCAACTTTTTTGGTCGCTTTTATTTTTTTTTTTTTCTAAATCATACTTTTACCGAACCTACGTCGATACGCCGTCGTTCGCACCAACTTCAGGCTTGAAGTGCTTTATGTCAACTGATCAGGTGAACTAAACTTTAACACTGGAAAAGTTGTGAAACTGAGCTTAGCTTAGAAGCTTTCAACAAGAAACTCTCTCAAAGCTTTATACATTACCGGCGCTAGCCAGTGGCGTTTCAAAACAACCTGTAAAATAAAATTATTTCAGTGAATGTACAGCAAATGTGAGCCTTGTGCGAGTTTGAGTAAATTGAGGTAAAGTAAATTGAAATTTTCTAGGGATTTTTTGGACTGCAATTTTGTAAATATTTATTTATTTATTTATTTATTTATTGCACTTATTTATTATTTTAGTTAAAAGTTTTCAAATATATTTATTTATTGATTAAACATTTTATAAAAATTTCAAATTGCTAAAACCTAATTTAACTAATTTTTATCTAATTTATCCTACTCGAAATTTCGGTAAGGACGTGTGCGAGATAGGCTAAGTTGCGTTCTAAATGAGGCAAATTCTAAGTTGTGCCGATAATGTAGTGTTGTGTCGATACGTGTTAATAAATGGCTAAATGTATGCAGTGCCAAAAATCTGCTTTAGCATCAACTTAGCCTAACTCGCACACGTCCTAAATACCATCATTCGCTGTCATACCGACATAATTAATTTTATTATACTTGCTCTTGGTATAATTTGTGTAAATGAATTAGGTCAATAGACCATATGCGCCGAGATAGAGTGAACATATACGATATTTCACTAATACCTTGTTTCCACTGCTTACTTAGTTAGTTCATTAAGTAACTTAAGTAACTTTTTCCATGGAATTAATTTATTTTTGCATTGGAAAGAACTTTTATGCGTCTGAAAATTCTTTAAAAGTTTTAAAAGAGCTTCTATTTATTTAAAAAAATGTCACTCAATAACATATTCCCCAAAAATTTAATATATGCTTGATATGTTAAGTCATTTATATATATTTTAAATCTATTGTGGTTGTAATAAATGTGAATTATAAATCTCAGTACGTTTGTTTACTGCTCAGCTGTTGTTTGTTTTCATTTTACATATAAAACATATCAGACACATTTCAAATGTTGGTAATTTCCCTTATGGGAAATTTATTTTCAAGGGTTGTATTTGAAATATATAGTCTAATTTTCCTTACTTTATTTTTAAGTATGTTATAAAGCATGAACGATTTTTCGTGTTAACCATGAGATTTACTTAGTCAATTACACTTACTAAGCAGGCAGTGGAAATGTACTATAAGAATGAGTACAGCAAAACAGACGTTGGTCGTAATATGTTAACCCATACTTTACAAAATTAATAGTGTTGGTTAGTTCAAATAATAACAAAAAAACAATTACGTGCTCTGATCAATTAATAATAAATATAATCATTTTTAATGGTATAATATATTCAAATATATTATCGTAATAAAAGGAATATTTACCGTTTCTTGGTATATTTTTGAACGAAAATTATCTTTATTAAAATATATAATCCATGTATTTAATTTTAGTATATTAGGTGATATAAAAAGTATCATAAAGTCTATATAAGACTATTAATTTTTGGTACATTTCTGAACAAACCTTTTTTTTATTGAAAATTTATTTGAATAAAGTTTATTTTTGGGGTAGTTTCATAATCCATTGTGTGGAGCGCAAAACTAAGCCAAATGGTTTTTATCGGCTTTTCGATCGGCCAATATTTTACCATTAAAACGATGTAAATAATAGGTTATACGCATATGGTTATACGGAGAAGGTCTGGGTTATACAGCAGGTGCAACAAAACTTCTCAATCAAGTTTCGTTAATTAAGTCCGAGTGGTCAAAGAAGTGTGCGGCATGGCATTATAGTGAAGTGAAACAACTCATTTTCAGCCACCAAGTATTTGTTTACTTTTTTTTTGTAACTATGTCAAAAACAGCTTTTTCAAACTTTCAAATAGCCATGAAAAACTTTTCTTTAGGGTATGTTCAATGTATTCATTTACATTTGGAATTCATTCAAAACTCATTTCTAGAAAATGAGATCCATTGCGCGAATGTGGATCTCATTTGCGCATATGAAATTTTGTTTGCCAAAGTCAGTCATTTGCTTTTCATTTATAATTTTTGACCCAAGTCAGTCAGTTGAGCCTAATGTAAACGCCATATAAGAGATATTCACTGTGTTATTTGATATATAGTCAAATAATATGTACTACATACAAAAACACTGACGTAAATATGGCAATTCTACATATCCTCTATATTCAACAGTATGGAATTCACCACGCAAATATAAAACTTTAAGTATTAAACTCACCAGGGTGTTTTATACCATAAAAATTATAGTTTATGTGTATATATATATACATACATATACATATGTATGCCTAATTGCAAAAAAACAATTACAAGGCAATCCATATTTATGGATATTGGTTATACACAAGTAATAATGTCGTTATTATATATAATTATTGTACATATATTGATTATAATATACATATGTATATATGTTATACACAAATAATAATGTCGTTATTATATATAATTAATGTACATATATTGATTATAATATACATACATACATATGTATATATCTTACATCCAATTAGTATGTACATGTACATATGTATATCTTATCTGATTGCAAATAAGCAACACATATTCATTTATGTATATTGTTTGTTATATGTACATATGTATATAAATATATACAACAAGCAAAAGTATTATTAAACAAATTTTTAGAGATAGTATATTATATTAATTCATTCCAAAAAGTAGTTTTAAAACCCATGTATTTCTTTTATGTATTATCTTAATAAATATTTTGTATAGTAATAGTAATTGTATAGTGTATAGTGTATAGTAATTTTTAAACTATTAGTTATTACTAAATTACTAAATAATACTATCTTATAATAATAATATTTCATAGATTGTAATACGCTATTAGCGCGTAGTGTACAAGCATAAACATAGCAAATTATATACTTGGTACATATTGACAGAATATTGCTATGAATAATACTATTCTTTAATAATACAGAATAATACTATTTGATATATAAATTTAATTAATATGTATTATAATGTGCAGTAATTGTTAAATAAATACGTTTGTATATAAAATAATTAACTTGATTGAATTAACAGCGACATCTATTGATAAAATAAAACCATCAAACAAAAAGAGCTAACAATGCTTTCGTGTATGTGATAATAAGAGATAGCAGCAAGTTTGCAGCTAATGAAAATGAAACGAATGACGAGAGAAAACGAATAAGTAAAACTTCAAAATATTTTGGTTAAACCCGCGCTGTTGCTAGTAAATGAAGTTTCAAAATGAAATGAAGCCTTGCAGTTCATATAGAAATATTACAGTTGACTTTACATGCCAGTTCTGGTTTATTGTCCAAACAGTTAGGCGGTGTTATTATGAATTGCTGTGTTTTAATGTTTTAAAATGTTATTAGAAATAATAATGGCCGCTCTTAAAATTCTAGTAAGTGTGTGATATATAATTTTAATTAAGATTGAACTAGTTGCTTATAATTATGTTTATTATTTAATAAGATGTGCGTTTTTAAGTTTTTCCTTAAATATCAGTCGCAATATAAACAATAAAAATAATATTTTTTGAATAAAATTTGAGTAATTTTTTTTAAGTATATATTATTAAATTTGATTTACTATATTAAACAATTTGTAAAATATTTTTTCGTATATATTTCATAATCGTTTCAGAAGCCAGCCAACATCGTTTAAAACAGTTATACGTCGGGTAATCACGATTTCATCATCGGATTCCTAGAATTTAAAAAATGAGGCAACATAACAAAATTATACTCAACTAGGAGAAATTTATTATCAAATATATAAATAATATCAATTATAATTTAAATATAAATTCGAATATTAATGTTATGCATGCAGTATTAATAGTTACCGATGCCAACAAAACAAAATATCGCTTGGTATGTACGTAAGTAGATGCCGTTTTTTTTTTTTTTTAATTTTTTCATTCTTCTAAGCAGTTTTTTTTTTACTTCCTTATGTATTCTATTTTTTATTAATTTATTTTTATTCTCGCGTTACAATAGAATGTGTTTTGAGTAATAAAATAACCAATTTTAATCTTTAATAAAAAAAATTTCCTTTACTACACATGTAACGAATAATATTTTTTTTTTATTTCTCTTCGAATGAATAAAAATTGTCTTCTCGTGTGAAATTAAGTTTTAAATTCTTCTCCAAACAAGATAACTACAGATAATCAATGGTAAAGGTCTACATATTATTATAAATTATTTATAATAAAAAATAAATTTTAAATCTACAAATATCAGAGAATGTAAGAATATCATTTCAATGTTAAAATTTATACATATCCAATAAGATTTATATTAAAATTATTATTTTTTATTATTATTATTTCTTATTATTATTTATTATTATTATTTATTATTATTATTTATTATTATTATTTATTATTATTATTTATTATTATTATTTATTATTATTAATACTTTTTTTATTATTATTACTTTTTATTATTATTATTTTTAATTATTTTTTAATTTTATTATTATTATTTTTAATTATTTTTTAATTTTATTATTATTATTTTTAATTATTTTTTAATTTTATTATTATTATTTGGGATTATTATTTATTATTATTTGGGATTATTATTTATTATTATTTGGGATTATTATTTATTATTATTTGGGAATATTATTTATTATTATTTGGGATTTTTATTTATTATTATTTGGGATTATTATTTATTATTATTTGGTATTATTATTTATTATTATTTGGGATTATTATTTATTATTATTTGGGATTATTATCTATTATTATTTGGCATTATTATTTATTATTATTTGGGATTATTATTTATTATTATTTGGGATTATTATTTATTATTATTTGGGATTAATATTTATTATTATTTGGAATTATTATTTATTATTATTAGGGATTATTATTTATTATTATTTGGAATTATTATTTATTTTTATTTGGAATTATTATTTATTATTATTTGGGATTATTAATTATTATTATTTGGGATTATTTTTTATTATTATCATGTACTATTATTTTATTGTTATTATTGATTATTATTTTGTTATTATTATATTCTTTGTATTATTATTAGTTTGTTATTACTATTACTATTATTTACTATGTTAGAATTTTCGCATATTCATAAGATGTATATACGAATAAACATAATCTCTTCGTGACTTATGTAAGTTAAAAAATAACTTGTAATAAAAAATTTAATCATATCATGTAGTCATGGAGTTAAATATCATATATTTATCTATTTTTGCCATTTATAAATTAAATTTAACTCATTTCGTGCTATTTTTGTGCAATTCTTATTTAATTTTAAACGTCATTTACCGACGTTGCCTGGTAACTCTGCACACAAAAGTTTTTATTCAAGCAAACAAGAGAAATAAGAAAAAATTCCACTCAGAATTGTGCCGGTTGTTGCTAATAGAAGTCGTTGACGTTGTTAAAGTCGCGTTGTTGGGTGAGAGAAAGAAAAAATTTTTTGTTTATTTAATGCGCTATATTAGAAGAGAAAAAGCCTATTGAATAACAAAAATAAACAAACATTTGAAATTAAAGTGAAGATAACTTTTTATATTTTATGAATGCATTCATTTTTCCTGTTACAAAAATAGTGTGCACTGGATGGAGTTTGTGAAGTGAAAAAAAGTATACAAAATGTAAATTACCAACAATGCACCAATAAAAGAAAACTACATAAATGATGTACTCGTGATATTTATTGAAATAAATTCTTACTCTGTGGAGCTTTAAAAATGACACTTTTAACAAATTAATGTAAACCAATAACGAAACGAGTTTAAAAAATATGTAATTATTTTTCAAATACACATTATGCAATAATATAAATGAATTATATATTTTAAGCGAAAAAAATTATAACAGGAGTGTTCTATTTTTTTCTTTCAGTTTGCTAGCTACAGTAAACGAAAACATTTAATTGAAAAAAATAACAACAATAAACAAATACATACAATTGAAAAAAAAACTAACAAATACAAAAACAAATAGAATTAATTGAAATAAATAACATCAAATACAACAACAATAAACATAAATAAATGGAATTTCAGTGTGCAGTAAGTAGCAGTAGCAGCAGCGTTTTGAAAACGGGATAAACACGATGAAAAAGGAATCAGTGCAGGCAGTAATGGGGAAGTAGGCAAACTGTCGCCGCAACAGTATAAATGCTTGTGTAAGAAAGAACAGAAAAGACTTGTGTCGCCACAAAGATTCAAACAAAAAAAAAAATATATATATATATAAAAGGAGAACGAAACGCCTTTGTGTGTGTACGTACGTACGTTTGTGTTTTCGGTAAGAAGTGTTTTGCTGCTTGTTTACTTTTTTCTATTATTTGCGAAACTCAAAGTAACAATTAAATTTTTTGTTAGGATCATTTCTGCACTGCAAAATATGTGCAAATAAAATTTTTTAATATTATTTATTCAAAGAGAAGTTACAATAAAAGAAAAAAAAGAAAATGTCAGCAAATAAACCTACGAATAAAGATGAACAAAACCAACAACAACAAAATGAAACTCAGCCAGGCACAGGCACTATGGTGGATACATTTGACAACAATAGATTATCATTACCACTTAATAATGAATTATTAAATATGAATACAACAGTCGCGTGTAATTCTACAACACCATTACTAGCTGGTTCGCCTGTTGGTATAAATGCTATTGCTGTCAATACAAACACAAACGCATCAACGAGTGGTTTTAATTTATCCTTAATGCAATCTTCACCTCCTCCCCATAGCTATCGTCATTCACGTGCCTATCGTCATTTCAAAAATCCACCACAGCCACATATGTGCATACGGACCACAACAGACGCTGGTGAAGAACTATTCATAAATGTTCTTAGTTGGACTAGAATTGTAATACCACAAGAACCAAGTGATCCAATACCATTATATGGTGGTATGCGTGTAAGTATTTGTTTACATAATATTAATTTTAATTTCTTTTTCAAATAATTTTTTTTCTAAATTATTTATATTAGGTACCACCAGGCAGTCCGCGTAGTCCACCAATTGTATTTGCTGTAATGGCCAATCCTGAAGTGCTTAAGGATTCAGGCCGTCATAGTAAAGATCCTGAGGAAAGACGTGCTATGGTTGAACTTATGTGCGATTTTGTTGAAGCTATGAATCCAGGCGTAAAGTTAGTAAGGTAATCAATCGTAATTAACTGTGTTAACATTGCGTGTCAAGCTGAAAAGTTCATTAAGGTCAATAATAGTTACTTACAAGCAGTGACAATATTTATAAGAAATCCTTCCTATATCTTAACACAAAACAAGTTTAATATTTAAACAAAAGCCTTTTTTTACTTTTGTCCTTAAACAATGATTTACTTCAGAATTCTTTTTATTTTGTAAAGAATATATAATATTCTATTCAAAATAGGGTCATCAATGACGTGTCTATAGTTTGAGGTTTTGATGGTATATAAATTCATATCAAGTTCATAAAAAAAGCTAATACATACCTTGGTTATTTTAAATAACGTCATATTAACTGAATATAATTTAATTGTGCGCGCAAAAAGGGGAAGTCAATAATTATTATTGACATAAATGTTGTAGTTGCCCGCAAGGATCTGCTTGTGTAATTTCTTTTGGGAGTGCTGAAAAGCACTTTTGTTAGGTGAGCTCTCGACGAAAGGCTCCAGGAACCATCCACTCTCACTTCCTTATAATCACGTCTCCCATATAACCATTGCCCATCCCAAACCTTGTATTCGTCATATAATTGATGTTGTCTACTTTACAAATCTAAATAAATATAAATAAAATTTATATCATGCTATTATGCTTATTTATTTCTTGGCGGTTTTATATATTCATAAAAATGTTTCTAATGATATTGTCAGCTAGTTTAATTTGGTTTATATGTGCATCTCAGTTACTGTCATTAATTATATTCGCTTAAAATAAATTCCAAGTTGTTCTAGATATATCTCTCATTATTCTCCTAGCGTATCATTATACGTTATATTTTATATCTCAAGTTCTTCTTTCGTAGCGTGTATCCAAGTTACCTGCATGGAGTGAAAGGCTTGCAATTAAATCAAAGAGATCTTGTGGAACGTCCTACAACATACATATCTTCTTGTTATGATTGTTTTAATGTGAGAATTCTTCTGATATTCCTCTTTTTTTTTTAATATTCTTAAGAAATATTAATATTTTTTAATATTTCTTCTGATATTCTTCTTTTAATATTCTTTCTTCTGATACTCTGTTTTTGATATTATCTTAATATACTTTAGTCAATCTTCTCATTCTGTATAGATTAACATTCTTTTAATGTTATTTTGATCTTCTAACATTATTTTGATATATTACATATTTTAGAAATATCATACTTTATTTGAAAATGAAAACTAGGAAGGTTGTTGGCGTTGTACTATTAATAGAGATGACATTTTCGTAGACCTTTTTTTATTTTGCAATTCTTTCGGCTATTTTTATGGCATATATCCATAAAGTGGTTACCCATTTAAGTTTAGTTAATGTGGGTACTTAAGAAACGTATAGTTCGTATTTTACTTTATTCATGTTGTCCTAGTCTTAGCTTCTTAATTCTAGTTTCTATTCCCACTTTAGTCTCGTCGATATTAATTACTTTTTTCAATTAACAGTATCCATTTATATCTTTTATTGTGACTGTTATGTGGTACAACTGAATGTAGGTTTGTTGATATATAAATGCACAGTAGCTCTGACTTTTATGTTTACGTTTAGATTAATATATTTCGCACTATGAAGAAGTACCTGAAAAATTGTTTCACATTTCTATTATATTATAACGTAAATTCTCTGCGTAGGCTTATTCTTACACCAGCTCAAACATTAAGTTCAGAATAATACTAATAATAAGTTGAAGTTTCGTCAAATGTGTTTCTTTTTCGTGATCGGATCTAATAATACGACGAAAGTTGGAACAATCTGATCCAATCCACATAACCTTATAGGACTCTTTATGATGGATGTAGATGTGTATTTTTTTTTTCGCTAACCTATATAAGACTCCTTGATTGATTTAGAAGTTCTTTTTTTATACAATATTTATGAAGCGAACAAAGTAATTGTCGATATAGATTTTTTTTCACTAATGCGATAAACTATTTCTGTACTCCTAAGCGTACCAAACATGTAACCAAAGTTCTCTAAGTACAATGCAGACCATCCCACCACTCTGTGGGTTGTTTTACAACTGTTTTCAGCATGTTACTATGGTCTACAGAAAATCTGCAATTCTGGAATTCATTTTCTATGATATTAATTTCATTATATGCATTGATAAGAACATATATGTAATGAATCTTATTTTAAAATGTACATATATATTTTAAACGTTTTAATATTTGTATATGAATAAATATAAATGTCTATATTAATATAAATTTAAATTTCAGAAATGCTGTCATATTAAAAGATCGTGATATATCAGGTGAATTAAAAGATGTTTGGAATGCAGTACAAGCACAAAGAGATCGAGAACGTGAAGAACAAATAATGCAACAGCGTCAACAGCAGCACTGTCATAACAATACAACTCAGCAAATGTTCCCAAAATCTCCAGAAACCGTTCGTTCAATGGCACAAACAAAATCTGAACAAGAAAACACTGAAACATTATCTGAAAAACAACTTTCAAACGAAAATCGTATAAATGTACAAAATATGGGCATCACTGCCGCCTCATCATCAAAAGCAGAAAATAAGACTGTTATAGAAGCACAAGACGGCTCGATTGATAATAGCTCCAACGAATGTTTATTGTTGAATGGTAACAGTGTTGGTGTTATTACTAATGATATCATTATGCATAATGCTACCATATCCAGTACAAATGAACTATTTAATACTGGAAGTGATCAAATTGATGCCGTCAATAATAAATCGAATATAGTAAAAAATGATAATTCAAACAACAGTACAAAAATCTCACAAATTGGAACAGATAATTCTCAGCAAGCAGTTAATAATAAAGTCATTAATACATCATCGGCATCGTCAACCTCATCCAACCTTAGTTCTACTGCATCAAAAACAATTACAAAATCAGCAATGTCTACATCATCAAATGCAACAACAACGTCAGCAGCGATAACAACCAATGTAGCCACAACTACCACTGTTGTAACACCTGTAAAAAAAGAAAAACTTGGTGGATTTCTACCAAATGGTTGTATTTTTCCACGTTTCAAAAACAATAAAAATAAGGATAAAGAAAGTAAGCCAAAAGAAAAGACATTACTGAATGCATTAAAAAAAAGTAAAGAAAAGAAAGTAGCACCAATTGAACATAGTGAAAAAGCTACGCCCGAAACTACAGATACCAAGTCACAATATGAGAAGAATTGTATTAACTTGGAGAGCGAAGTACAAAAATTGGATATAAATAAAATCGATACAAACACCAGTAATGATATGTTCATTAAATTAAAAGTAACATCTGCTACATCGGCTGCTGCGGCGAAATAAAGAGGTATAGTTTTAATTAATTGGTTATAGAAATATGATGTCATATAAATATGTTATAGGTATTTACTATCTATAATTTTTTGATTCTCCAACAGTTCAAAGTCACAATTTTATCATGTCTTTACTTCCAGTTAGCACATTGTTGGTTTTGTTTATAATATATGGTTTTGGCTGGCATCTGGCATCCATTTAATTTACTCAGTATCTACAATGGTCAGACTTTAGCAAGATTTTTTTGCTCTAAGACAAATATGTTTTATTTTTGGATTTTGTCTGTGACTAAAATTTGTGTGCTGGTGTGGCAATTGGATTGGATTAGTGTATCTTTAGCTTTGTGGAGATTTGAACTAGTAAGAAGCCAGATAAATCAAATTTCCTCGTAACCGAGTGATTAAATTAGAATTTATAATTTGCTAGCATATAAATTCTTGTATTCTTTTTGATTTATCGTGTGAATGTGTTATTTATCGAATTAATTTAATTAATGAATTAATTTAATTAATGAATTAATTTAATTATTTGAAAATTGGTAGTGCACTGCGACTTAAAAGACCTATTGTCTTTTAGTCAGATTAGAGTGTTTCTCCAAGTCCGATTTCTTTAATGAAAGATAGTATAGAGCGTATCTTTCCTAGTCTTGAATCCCCAAGCACTGTTATACTGTTCTAGATATAATAAATACAATATAGGATTAAATTTGATTCCTGCAATCCGACTATAGTAATAATCAGAATTGATTACAATTTTACTGGATCTAGATTAACGGAGTTCTACTGTCCATGAAATACTCTTCTAGGTCTTTCTTCCGCTTGTGCATAAGTGCCGGGCACTCCCCAAGCACTGTTATACTGTTCTTGATATAATAAATATCTATAAGATTAAATATGATTCCTGCAATCCGACTATAGTAATAATCAGAATTGACTACAATTTTACTGGATCTAGATTAGCGCAGTTCTACTGTTTCTATTTTTTTTTTTATTTATTATGTTGAGGCTAGTTGAGTCAGTGTACCTGAGCACTTTAACTCTCTATTAACTGCGAGGCTTCTTCAAAACCCCTCTTTGCGCCTTGACTAGATTATTGTTTATCACTTCATCCGACTAAGCAATAATTGACCTCAAATCTGCATACCTCCCCTAGGAGACTGTAACCATTCTAAGATTTGATAACGCGGTGTTCGTAAGTCTGTCAGATTTCGCAATAATTTCAGGGCTCTATCCTTTATGTATTTTTATATATATATAATTATTTTTTTAATTGATTTTATTTGTTTTTGCAGATTACGTGAGATTAAAAATGCTCTCTCAATAATATGATGTTTACATCTCTATTAAATAATCCAACATTGACTCGACTACATAGGTTGCTGCAGTGAAAACAGCAAGTAATAGTTTTAAGTGTATTATATTTATTTAATAACAAATTACGTGTTAGTTAAAGTTAGATAATTTTAAGTGAAATATTTCGATGTCAATTGTGACGGACATACATTTGAAAGGAATGACACACGAAAGTGTTAATGTTTAAAAAATATTAACATTATACACGGTTAGTGAGACTTAATTAATTAGTATTACTTTAATATGTAGTGGAGAATGTTAGAACTGCCAATTTTCAAATATAATTTTATATATATATATATATATATATGTATATAAATGTGTACGAAAATATTTTTGAAAAAACTATAATTTATATGAATCTTCTTCGCTACATAATAAAACAAAAAGATGAGAAAATGAGACATGCACTGTTTTACAGAAAACAACTTTCTTTTTATCGATATAATTTTTATTTATGATTGCAATATCAGTTTTAAATGATCATATTTCAATAATTTTAATAGAAAATGTGTGCACAATATGAAACAAAATGAATTTTTGTTTTTGCATTCTTTTATTTAATACAGTATTATTTGCACGTCAAATAGAAAAGTAATTTAACACAATGTGCCATTAAATAAATAGAGAACTGATATGAAATTATAAAATAAAAATTAAATAACGACATTAACTAAAACCTAATATAAAACAATGAATTATGCATTTAATAAAACATATATACATATAAAGCATACATAAAACAAACAACATTTCAAGGCATCCTATTTAAATCTTTAATTATAACGATTTAAAAAAAAATTATTTTTAAACTATGATAGATATAATGGCAAATATTTATAAAATCAAACTGTATACTTAGCAAAACATGCCTGAAACATTAGAGGTATTATTTGCTCAAATAATGAATTTGGTTTTTTTTTTGGATATCTAAAAAAAAATTTAGTTTTTCTGATCATCAACTGATTTTTTTATTATCCATGGGCTATATTTTCAATTTACTGTTTTAGTTTTGAATTTATATAAAAGTGAAAATGAGTGGAAATTGAAAATATAGCTCCGGGATTAATAATATGTACTACTACTGTTTGAATATTATTAATATATAAAATATATCCCAACTTTTTTTTGTTGAACGTTTCACGAACAACGATTTGAGCTAAGAGGAGAGTATCAGTAGTTCGAAAAATGTATTTTTGCGTTAAACGGTTTTAGTTTTTCTTGGGAAATTATTAGTGCCGGTCGGTACTCAACCCTAACCTGTCCATATATTAAAAAAATTTTGTCTTACACAATAATCCAAAATACCCTGTAGTAAGGTTGACTCTCAATATGAGGTTTTAAATATTTATTAAGAATCAATAAATTACTAACAATTATGTTCTGTTCAGTTCTGTTCTGAATTCTAAAATTTTTCTCATTTTCTAATTTTTAAAATGAAAATGTATGAGCATGAAAATTTGATTGTCAATTTGTATTTTCAAAGTAAACTTCTCTACTTTGAATAATGACACACGAACGCCACATGACTCCCCCACCAGTGGTTGAGTGGAAAACAATGCCATGTTATACGCACTTGATTCTATGTCATAAATCTGATAGGTAATCGAATAACTCTGCCGCTAGATGTGCTGCGACTAGAGTTGAGCCCCTGCTGAGGTCTTCGTACAGGTTGTGCATCCGGAATTGACTGTAAAGAAGTAGATCGTGGCAACTGCATGTTTGGTTCGATTTCGTCATTCAACAAATAAGCTGCCTTTACTCTATCGATGCTCACTTGAACAGGTCGGTCCTTGATTAAAATAGTAATAAGCTTCCTGTCCTCAGGTGCTATGGGTATACTGAAATAAGCTCGTTCCAAGTCAAGTGTGGTGAAGATAGCCTTGTCATTCAAATTCTGAGTAAAATCTTGAATGTGCGGTATCGGATAACGATCTGGAACTGTCTGTGCATTGAGTCGCCTGTAATCTCCGCACGGCCTCCAAGTACCATTCTTCTTCTCCACAATATGTAACGGATTGGCCCATTCGCTTTTCGAAGGAGTGCATATACCTTGATCAAGCATGTATTGGAACTCAATTTTTGCTGCTTGCAACCTTTGTGGATTGAGCCGCCTGGTACGTTTATAGACTGGTTGCCCCGTGGTAACGATGTGATATTGCACCGTGGTTCTTACTGCTCCAGACTTGTTATACGATGTTGGTATTGTCAGATCTTTGAACTCTTCTAATAATTTTCGAAACGGATGATCTGCATTCACTGCGAATACTGGCTCTGGCATATGTAACGCTGTTGCACAATGAACTTTCATGTTGGTTTTGCTGTCAACATAGCTCCTAGCATAGGTTTGTAGACATCAGCTACGACGAACTCCCAATCGAGTTTGCGCCGCAGGCCAAGATTCAACGTCAGCAATTTATTTCCGTATGTTTGTATTGAAGTTCCGTTTGCTGCATACAACAGTTTAGAAGATACCGTCGGCTTAGTTCTGTCGAAAATTGATACGGGTAGAATTGAGAAATCTGCACCTTTGTCGACAAGGAATTTCAATTGTGTCGAGGGATCTAAAACATATAACCGGCTGGATTTGTAATAACTGTTTCCTTCGCCAACCGCCGCACAGTGTAACGTGTTCATATAACAAGCGGACAAAAATAGTAAATGTTATGCTATTTTCATGAAATTTTGCATAAAGACTTATATTAAGGATAATAAAAAGTTTCTGAAAATTGGGCATGGTCCGCCTATTTTTACGCCCACCTGCCATACAAAGTGAATGATCAAAATGCGCAAATTGGATACAATTTCAATGAAATTTTGAAAAATGGGCGTGATCCGCCCATTCTTACGCCCACATATCATACAAAGTGAATGATCAAAATGCACAAATTGGATTCAATTTCAATGAAATTTTAGACAAATAAATGTTTTTAAAATGTTAACATATTTCTAAAAAATGGGCGTGGTCCCATTTTTAGTTTTACTGAAATTTAATGCAAAAATAATATTTATAAAAAAGTATCTGAAAAATTAGCATAAAATTCCTTCTTCTAAACCAACTACTTACAAATATAAAGCGTATAAAAAAGAGTTGTTTCAAATATTATATTACTTATAACAAGTTTCATGAGTTTTCATAATATATACATATATCATATACTCGTATTTCAATTACTTTATTCGCTTTCATCAGAGGTGTCACTGAATGTAATATTTTCTATATCAAATTCGGAACCGGAGCAATCTACGCTCTCTTCAATCAAATATTCCGCCATGTCATCATAGGCATGTGATTTCCTTCGCATTTGTTTCCTTTGCGAAGATATAAGTGGTTCCGAAGATATAAGTGGTTCCGAAGCTAATAATAAATGATTTAAAAGATCTTTATTCGATGAAACTCTTGATGATTTTCTAGTGTGGTTTAATCGGTGTTTTCGAAATTCTTTATGACTTGCTTCTATTGCATCTTCGGATAGAAGGCCAATTGGTATATTGAAATGTTGTATAACTTCACATCCATGAATCAGTATTTTATGTAAAGTTGCTGGCATATTGTACCATGAGTAATGTACTATATAAATTTCCTGAGTTTTTTGTAGAAGATCTTTAAATGTTAACAAATTTATGGTTTTACCACTTGATAAAATGCATAAAATTATGTACAAATTTTTTATAAACTCTGTGTTAACTCCAGTAATACTAGAAGCTAATTCAAATTTAGAGAAAAATTTTTTAGCTGTGTTTCCATCATTTGATGTTCCGTAGCCTGTTTTGACTCTATTTACAATTAATCCCATTCTATTTCGTATTTCTAATTGAATTTCTTTTTTATTTTTATTAAAAATTTCTTTTGCTTCATCAGTAGTAACTCTCCAGCACCCTAAAGGTATTCTATAAGCAATTTTTAATACACACTCAAAACTTCTTATCCAGGCATGCAACGTTGATAATCCATACTGAAGATTTAATTCATTTGGTGGGCTTGTAATTGCAGTTAAAATATTCATTTTTGAAGGGGTGGCATTGCAAAGATAACAAGTACTACAAGATCTATTTTCAGTTAATACATTTACGACTGCTCCATCAATCATTGTTAAATACATTTTGAAATGAACTTCAACATCAAAGTTGTCAATTTTGAAATAATATGGTTCAAGTTTGTCGATTTGCTGAGACAAATGTTTTTCTGTAGATTGTATTAAATTTCGATTTTCTTTCATGAATATAAATTTTATTGGCCGGCAGTACATTATTGAAGAAGGAGTTTTATTTTCCCATACGAGATCATTGTTGATATTATTTGTCATTTTAAGTGGAACGAACCCCACAATGAACATGAACTCATCGGTAGCGTTTTCATTAGGAAATGTTTGTTTATAAGTACTATGACCTGAGCTGCCATCAAAACCCCATTTACATTCTAATAAAATTTTCATACTGCAATTTTGTTTAATGCTAATAAGCTTTTAGCTGTTACATTAAGCAAAGTTTGGAGCGGCACTTCTGCTGAAGATTCCGACACAAAAATAGGATTAGGTAGCAATTCTTCCTTTGCTTTCTTTATAAGGTGGTAGCTTGGAAAGCAATCAGGATGCATAGCATTTATCACCGACCGCAAAATATTATATTTTCTTACCGATAAATCTAAATCAAAACACAAAGCGATAGCTTTATTTATCGATAAGCGTTTAATTTCATCTGTATAATTTAAACGTTTTGCAGCATGTGTAATTTCTTCTGGTGACTTCAATGATATAAGTTTTTCAACTTTACGTCTTTTTGTTCTATCACAGCTTTCAACATACGATTTTACAGGACGGCCCTTATTATTATATGCGTTATTACTTATTTCATTTTCACTTCTTAGAGGCTCCAAGGCAGCAGTTGTTGGTTCCTAATTTTGTGATATTACTTCAAGTTTCAGCAACAAGAAATAAAAATGTACTTACGTCTAAACATTTGCAGTCATCGTACCTAAACTCAAAATCAAGCCAGGCGGAATTCTTATTAATAAATTTAGTTCTCATCCTCGAACTATGTAACCACTTTCTTTTTAATTGTATTTCAAGAAAATTGATTTTCTTTTTGAGTTTTTGACTATTTAATTGAAAACCAA
Source organism: Teleopsis dalmanni (assembly GCF_002237135.1). Classification (NCBI taxonomy): domain Eukaryota; kingdom Metazoa; phylum Arthropoda; class Insecta; order Diptera; family Diopsidae; genus Teleopsis; species Teleopsis dalmanni. Next base: position 30,521,735 of record NC_051846.1, read on the forward strand.
CTCTTTTCAAAACAAATTCCATCATAATATTTATTTTTTCAACACGATTTTTTTCTGTTTCTGTAAGCCATAACTCAAAAAGTTCTTTAATTTTAATAATTGGTGTCATTAAAAGTTGCAGCTAGATGCAAATAATTTTTAGATATTCTTTAAGTACATACTTGAATAAGTAATTTGTCAAAAAATTAGAAATATAAATTGATATAATTTTGAGAAAAAGACTTTTAAAGTTTAACTTTTATGAACTGATCACGCGCGCGAATTTACTTTTTTAGAATAACGGTAAAATGAAAATAGGAATCAAAACAAAATAAATCAAAGTGTTAACGGACTTACTAAATTATATATTTTACTCATATATGCATTTTATGCAGAGTTGTACCTAAAAAAAACTAATATATGGCTTGAAAGTGCATTGCTATAAACTTAGGTTTTTTCAAAAAAAAAATTAAGATCTAATTAGAGTGACTTTGATGAGAAGATGTGGTCCCATGCATAGAAATTTTTGAAAAATATTTCAGATTTTTCTTAGTAGAAGTATTACCTATCAATATGTAAACCGCTTTTCCAATTCCAATAACCTTAATTTTTTATGATTTTTGTCCGCACTCGTTACACTGTGCGCCGGTGACGAAGCGGAATTTAGTTTTCCGTGATTGTGAAACTGCAGGGCTTGGCACACTTGCGTGCACTTGCGCCAAAACGATGATGGTAGAAACACACTGGATATTTAGATACCAGGTTTGCTGGACGTGTTCGTGAATGTTGTTTTCGTGCCGGTGTTTGATTTACGTCGTGAACGGAAATGGTGTTGCGATTCTTTGCTCTCTCGTAACTGCTTGGTAAGTTCTTCCACAGCATTCACTAAATGTCTGACATCAAAGGAAGAAGGCACAGTTGAATTGTCACCTACATTTCTCGCACTGGTGTGCACTTCAGAAACAGAATTGTAACTTCTCATTTCCAGCATTAAATCTACTTGTTGTGCACATTTATCCAAATCGACATCAGAAATGGACACGACCGCTCGTACACCTTCTGGCAGACGATCCAACCACAATTGTTTGATTGCACCATCGTTCATAGTGCCACTAGACAAATCGCGCATCGTTCGTAGCAAATGTGACGGCTTGTGATACACTAACTGACATTCTTGAATGAGACGCCGTAATTTCCGATTTTCTGAATCCGCGAAATCTTGAATCAAACGTCTCTTAACTACTTCATACTTATTAACAGTAGGTGGAGCACGTATGACATCGGCGATGTTCCTCAATGTGTTGCTGTTAAGGCTGCCGACAACGTGATCGTACTTCGTTTGATCCGTTGTTATGCCCGCGTTTCGAAACTGCGACTCCATCTGTATAAAATATAGATCTGGATCTCGCTTAATGAAAGCAGGTGCTTTTACTCTTAGACGGCAAATGTCGCCAGCTCGAACGTACGACATTACTGTCTGCTTCAGTTTGCGACATGTTTTGAGCTGAATTCACGACTTCAATTATTAACTAACGTAACACTTGTTTTCAACCGTCGAGGGTCACCAATGTAGTAAGGTTGACTCTCAATATGAGGTTTTAAATATTTATTAAGAATCAATAAATTACTAACAATTATGTTCTGTTCAGTTCTGTTCTGAATTCTAAAATTTTTCTCATTTTCTAATTTTCAAAATGAAAATGTATGAGCATGAAAATTTGATTGTCAATTTGTATTTTCAAAGTAAACTTCTCTACTTTGAATAATGACACACGAACGCCACAACCCCAATATATTTTTGTTGTTTTAAAATCCATTTTATTCTATGGACGTGTGCGAGTTAGGCTAAGTTGCGTTCTAAATGAGGGAAATTCTGTGTTGTGCCGATAATGTAGTGATGTGTCGATACGTGTTGATGTGTGCAGTGCAAAAAATCCCAAAAAATCTCCGATTTGCTTTAGCATCAACTTAGCCTAACTCGCACACGTCCTATATGTTTTAATTTCTTGATTTTATTTTTTGTTTTAAGAAATAAATTATATTGTTGTATTCATTTTTAAATGAATACACGATTTTTTAAGCTCAACTATTATGCTGACACAGCCTATGTTAAATGTGGTCAGTTGCGATGCCTTGTGTTCCCAGAGGTTAGCGGTTCCACAAAAAGTAAAAATACCTCTTTTTGCCCATCGTTATTTACTGCATATGACATAAAATAAAAGTAGTAGTTCCAGTTGTTATGCATTGAAACCTAGAATCAGTTTGTTTGTTAGCTTGACTAGAACTGAATTGGAAGTGTCCAGCAAAAGCTAATCAAACAACGTCAGTTATGCTGGAATTTGCATTCTTGTGATAAATATAGTGGGGTTAGTGGAGTTTGTTCATTAGAGTTATTATTGTTCATCAAATAAACAAAGAATGCTGTATTCAATTTGAGTAGCTGAATCAGCATAAACAATAACTAAGTTAGATTCATTGCACTCTAAAACTGTGTACACAGAAAGCGTTACTTGATTTTGTTTTCCTAAATAAATACTGTAATATTGTGCCTTGTCTTTTATTTTGTTTAATACAAAGTAAGACAAAACAGAGTAAGAGTAATATATAAATTATGATTAATAAATCCTCATAACACCTTCGCCCTTAAAGAAAGCCAATGAGATAATATATGCCTTTAATTCCAGAAGCATGGCACATGTCATAACAGACTAGCAAGGCCAACTTTTACCTTGCCCCTCAATTCTTCCAGACCAATAACATTGTTAAGATTTATATATCAATAATTTTATAATTAAAAAGTTTTATATAAAACATTTGCTTTATTTTGTTTACATTCATATTCAAATTTAATTTCATTTGTTACGACATACATATATTTATACTAATTTATTTGCATACATGTCTCTAGATTATACGGTATATATATATTTAATTTGATAATGTTGACTATTTTGTTTCATAGAATTATTTAAAAGACCATGTTCTACAGTTATAGCTGACTCAGATTGTTTTGTTTCTTCCTATTTGTAGGCAAGAAGTAAAAGGTAGTGTGTTCTTCAAACTAAACACTTTACTGCAAATTGCACTGACAATTAAAATAATTAAAAACTATTATTAAAAAATTGTGTGCACCAATTTAAAAAATATGTAATATATGTATACTATACCTTTCTTGCGTTCCAGACGCTGAAGGACCGACCTAATCTGCATCTTTTAAAACATCTGAAAATATAATTGTTTTTAATACATAATTATTAAAATACAATTAAATAAGAAATAAATCAGAATAGCAAAAATTTCCTTACTTTCGAATGATTCCATTATATAATTTTGATTTTGATGATATTGATAACAGCGTGAATTTTGTTTTTCTAAATTGTTTAAATTATTCAAACTAATTGATATTTAAAATTCTTGCAAACTGAAAAGTGTCTGTTCAAAGAATCTATAGTACAAAGAAGTGCCACGCTCATACAAACGAAATACCCACTTTATCTTGCTGGTGGATTTATAATAAATCCACCCAACCTCATGCAACAATGTTCGATCGAGTCACAACTGGTATGATGTTCAGTTCAAACTCATTGCAACCCACAATTGTTTTTATACTTTTGCCTTTCTTGTTTTTATTTGTCTATTTTATTAATATACATTGATTAGTAACGAAGTGAATGGTAAAGAAATCCCTCAAATAATTTTTCGATATACTTTGTTGCTTTATCTTCTTGTACTGGAAAGGCCCATATCATAGGAGTAAAGAGTAATAGAATATATTATTTTTTTTATTGCAACAAATGATGCACTACAAAAACCATTATGTATGTACAAATGTGATATTGGAGACATTAAGTCTGCAGTATATTAATGTGTATGTTTTTATTGCACATTTGTGTGCATATATTTTACCTCAAAAGGAACTACTTCTTAATAGTTTGAATTTTTGGTGACTTTTTGTGATTATTTTAAAAAATATTTTTAAGATTCATATAAAAGTGTTTGAAAAGTATTTTAAAGAAAATAAAAATATTAGAAAAGTAAGAAAAATTATATTGAAAAAATGTATAGAAGTCACTAAAACCACTAATAATGCTTCCTGGTTTGAGGAAGCGCATGAATGCTATTTACAAAGGATTGAAATGTTAAAATTGGAAAAGTCAGAAAAAGGAAAAAATCAGATTTGAGACATAAATAAATGTGTAATGTGTTTTTACACTACAATTCATAACAATATCAAACAGGGAATTTTGTTTTTATTTTATACTCTTAAATTCAAAAACTTATCAAATGTACACAATTTTGACTTCGTCACTGAAATGCTGTTTGATCGTTTGAACATTTTACAGCAAACAAACATACAAACATGCGTATAATGTAATACAGAGGGTTGCATGTATGATTGAATACGAATGCATTCGGGTTTTTGTCAGCCTTTCTCGACTCACATATAGGTTTGAACTGGACATCATACCAGTTGTGACTCGATCGAACATTGTTGCATGAGGTTGGGTGGATTTATTATAAATCCACCAGCAAAATAAAGTGGGTATTTCGTTTGTATGAGCGTGGCACTTCTTTGTACTATAGATTCTTTGGTCTGTTGACATATTAAAGTATTTATAAAAAATTTTTAAATAAATTTTTACTAACCTTCTTCTCGATCTTCTGCGATCTGCTCTGCAACTTGTACAACTTGTACAACATCTGAAAATATAATTGTTTTTAATACATAATTATTAATAAAAATAATTAGTTCACGGGCTAATTGGTCAGTTATTAAATAATGATATTTTTTATTATTTAGTTTTATAAGATTTTTATTTTCCAATATTTCGACTATATTCTATAGTCATCATCGGGGAACTATACATATAAATACATTGTAATTAATATTAAGGTATACATTACATAGAAACAATAATAAATTACATTTACATTGAAACATGAAACATACATATGTATTTGGAAAATATACAATACTTTGACTATAAGAATCATAAAAATAACATATATATACACGAAAAATATATTTATCCTCTTCCGGATTTGTCGAAAGTGTTTCTATACACCTGAGCACAGTGTTGTATGTCACTTTTGAAATTTAGTCTGGTGTCACACATATTAATACTAAAATCAGATAAGAGTAATAAAACAGTTGCTATAACTAAGGAAGATTACAATTCCAAAATCTATGATATAGTGAATGACATAATGTCGTATAGAATATTATTAAATATTCATATTATTAAAGTATTTATAAAAAATTTTTAAATAAATTTTTACTAACCTTCTTCTCGATCTTCTGCGATCTGCTCTGCAACTTGTACAACTTGTACAACATCTGAAAATATAATTGTTTTTAATACAAAATTATTAAAATACAATTATATAAGAAATAAATTAAAATAGGCAAAATTTAAAACATAAAAACTGAGGTCGACACTAATAAAAACATTATCACTTTAATTTAAAATATGTAATAAATATAATATACTTTTAAATAAATTTTTACTAACCTTCTACTCGGTTTGTCCGATCTCTTCTGGCTCTGGCACATCTGAAAATATAATTGTTTTTAATACAAAATTATTAAAATACAATTCTATAAGAAATAAATTAAAATAGGCAAAATTTAAAACATAAAAACTGAGGTCGACACTAATAAAAACATTATCACTTTAATTTAAAATATGTAATAAATATAATATACTTTTAAATAAATTTTTACTAACCTTCTACTCGGTCTTGTCCGATCTCTTCTGGCTCTGGCACATCTGAAAATATAATTGTTTTTAATACAAAATTATTAAAATACAATTATATAAGAAATAAATAAAATACTATTTAAAACATAAAAACTGAGTGACACTAATAAAAACATTATCACTTTAATTTAAAATATGTAATAAATATAAATATACTTTTAAATAAATTTTTACTAACCTTCTACTCGGTCTTGTCCGATCTCTTCTGGCTCTGGCACATCTGAAAATATAATTGTTTTTAATACAAAATTATTAAAATACAATTATATAAGAAATAAATTAAAATAGGCAAAATTTAAAACATAAAAACTGAGGTCGACACTAATAAAAACATTATCACTTTAATTTAAAATATGTAATAAATATAAATATACTTTTAAATAAATTTTTACTAACCTTCTACTCGGTCTTGTCCGATCTCTTCTGGCTCTGGCACATCTGAAAATATAATTGTTTTTAATACAAAATTATTAAAATACAATTATATAAGAAATAAATTAAAATAGCCAAAATTTACTTACTTTTGAATGATTCCATTATATAATTTTGATTTTGATGATATTGATAACAACGTGAATTTTGTTTTTCTAAATTGTTTAAATTATTCAAACTAATTGATATTTAAAATTCTTGCAAACTGAAAAGTGTCTGTTGACATATTAAAGTATTTATAAAAAATTTTTAAATAAATTTTTACTAACCTTCTTCTCGATCTTCTGCGATCTGCTCTGCAACTTGTACAACTTGTACAACATCTGAAAATATAATTGTTTTTAATACAAAATTATTAAAATACAATAATATAAGAAATAAATTAAAATAGGCAAAATTTAAAACATAAAAACTGAGGTCGACACTAATAAAAACATTATCACTTTTACTAACCTTCTACTCGGTCTTGTCCGATCTCTTCTGGCTCTGGCACATCTGAAAATATAATTGTTTTTAATACAAAATTATTAAAATACAATTATATAAGAAATAAATTAAAATAGCCAAAATTTACTTACTTTTGAATGATTCCATTTTTATTTTGATTTTGATTTTTATAGATTTTTTTTATAGAAACGTGTTGTTTTTATATAAATTGTTGTTTTTGAATTTATACAGCCGATAGAGACAGCAAATTAAGCTCTAAAGCTTAAAATAAAAAACAAGAAAAGTGTTGGAAGTAGAAAAAAAATCTGTACAAATTGCATCTCACAATATCGTGTAATTGTGTAAATTGTGTAGTTAACTTGTTAACTTATGCTAAATAAATAAAATTAATAAATACTTATAGCATTGACAGACGAGCGCACTAAATTATCATTAAGCAGCCTTAAATGATCATTTTAAAAATACCCTGACAGATGGTATAAATTATCATTAAGAAATTGCTGTATCATATGTTTTTTGTTATTGAAAAAGCAAAAGAAAGAATTTTAAATTCAAAATGGATAAGCAAGAAAAATTAAAGAAACTTGCTTTAATTAAATATAAAATATATAAAAAAAATATGAAATATATAAAAATATATCGAGTATTTACATTTACAAATGTTTCCAAATATGTTTTGTTTACATTTTGACAACCAAATAGCTTGGAATTTGTTTCATTTTTTATTTCGTTTCACTTGCATATGCAGCATTACCATTTCTAAAAACCTAAATGACGAATAAATTGGGTTATATTCGGTCATTTAAAGACCATAAATGATCATTTAAAACTGCTAAATGAGCAAATAAATTATATTTTAGCCCCTTAATGATAATTTAGCTCCCGTCTGTCAATGCTATTAGAATTTAACTAACATATAAAAGCATGGCCAACTACTTAAAATTAATTCTATAAACTGTTTTTAAAGTATTCATAACACAGATATTAATTCGTCCCTAGATATCAAAAAATTATTATTTTCCTTTTCTAGTATTACTGATACTACCACCGTAGTCCTAATTGTCCACCTTGATTAAAGTTTTTGTTTCGATTGTTGTAATGATTTTTATAAAAATTGAGAAAATCCTCTTAGATATTGATTTTCATTTTTATTTTAATTAATAAAATTTTGTTTAAATTGATTGGAGTCATCATTGATTGTTCTTTTTTGATTGTTGAAAAATCTGCTATTATTATTGTTATTATTAAAATTATTTACAGGAAATCGCAAGTTATTTCTATTATTATCGTTTGTATTATTGCTACTGAAATGCAGAGCGTAATTTTCTCTCATATTATTGGATTCCAATTCTTGGGTCTTTGCCAAGGCATTGGGCAGGTTCTCTGGGGAAAGTGAGAATAGAATGTTAGATAATAGAGCTTTCAGCCCCGTGGTCAACACTTGAAGAGCGATTTGATAATTTTGGTCGTTCATAACCTTAGTTATAGTACTATTGGTACTATGTGTCATTGTACTTTTATTTATTAATTGTCAATTTCTGATTCAGTCTATTATAATAATCAATAATAGAACGTCTTCTCTGTCATAATACATTAAGTTCTTGTTCAAGTATGTGAAGGGGTCTCTTATCAGCGTAAGCAAAATCTGAACGATCTGTTTAATTTAATAAAATTTTTTTTTATTATATTAAAATTATTATACTATAACACTACAAAATATTGAATACTATATTTTAGTTTTTAGTTTAAGATTTCTTACATATTAATTCTATTATTTGCTGCAGACAGATCCCGACCATAGACTTAAATTGTTGAATTTTTACCAGCGACTCCGGTAAGTCCACAGGTCTTCGTTGAGTTCTCTAGACATAACTTGTCTTATCGATTCTATTTCGCAGACTGCTTATTAGATTTTTTATTGAAAATGACTACATATTTTACTAGAAATATTAAAGAATGGATTAACCAATCGAGTTTTTGCTTCTAAAATTCTTAAGGATTTTCTGGAAGCTTTCTTATCCTTCCTATAGGATTGGAGTTTCTATTCTAAAGCGTCTCGTAAACGTCTTTAGCTTTGGCGTCAATAGCCGGATGACGAGTTCAATATTCAATAGTATTTAATATAAAACTTAAGTTATAAGGTTAGAATATTTCACGTTACTTTTATGTTGATGCGTTGTGATTTCAATCATGACGCCTTCTTTTACAAGAAATTGCTATTCGCTATAGAGAGAGCAATGCGTTGTATTAATTGTGTTGGTTGCATTGATTTTTCATAACATTATGTGATAAGTATAAGTTTTCGTTTCAACAAATGGAACTTCTTGAACTTATTAAACTATGTTATAAGACATTCGTGCAATAGCTTTAATTCTAGTCTACTTGATAATTTGGCTATAGGATTCCAAACTTGGTGTATACAAAGATTAGGTTCATTTTTACTCTTAAATAATGTATTTCTTTTCCTTTCCGCTTACGTTTTCTTGCCAATTGTTTTAGTTTTGTTGCTCCAACTTAAGTCCTTCTAATTTCTGTATTTTTTTCCTTTCACAGTTGCTGATTTTGTTTTTTAAGCTTTAATTGTTTGGGAGTTAAAAATTTTTTACATACTCATCCAACTTTATTAGGGAAATCCTTTTCCTAAAAAATAAAGGAATCATTATGCTCGCTTGTTAATGACCAGAACTCGTTAGATATTTCAACGGCCGAACTATCTTTGGGAATACCAAAATTATGTACTTGTTCGGGTTTATTTTGATCTTCTCTTTTCTGTCTCACATATTTTAACATCACCATAATTTTTTCCAAATATCAAAATTTCCGTTTTCATTTAGAAATAGTTCCCCAGAATCTTCTGGGTTTCTCAAAACTCACATGCCTGCTAATCAGCTCCGATGGCTCGCTAAGCGAGGTTAGGCAAGTGGACGTGTTATGGACTGCTATTTATGGGTCTCAGTAGACTTTGTCTGATGAGTGGCAGGACGTATTACACATACTTGGTGATCCATCGTGAGGGGACCACACTCCATAGTTAGGGTCTACTTCATAGTACCCGATTATATATCGGGTACTATTACACTATATCATATATAACATTATATCATTATATGTCCATAAATAATCAATCCATACAGATCAATACATTAACACTCATGTGATCCAACACTTATAAATACTTGAATCACTCCTATATAATATTCAATTCCCCATATCCGGCTATTCAAAAATACTATTATTTAACCTATCGGCTATGTGGATGTTCAAAACAATCTGTATTCTTATTTATCATATAAAACATTTTGAAAAATTAATAACTAATCAATATGCAAAATATCTATATAATAGAACCTAATAGAAATGACGTGCACATCAATATATACAAAGACAAAACCATATAATCAATTCCACATTCAGAATAGAATATCCTGAATATGGCATCAATCATATAAATGTAGTGTGATTAAACTTTTATTGAATATTAAAAATTAATAATAATTTACTTAAAAACAATTCACTATGAAAATAAAATGTGTGTTCGGTCTGCGTGCCGCCTTCAACTACTTCGCTCTGCCTCTTTCTTTTTTCTCTTTCGCCGTCAGAGCAAAAGTGTTGAAGGGTTGCATTTTACATTATTTCTACATAATTAAGTCAAAGTATCATGAATAAACGGTATCTACCGTTATCCTAGGCCAATCAAAATTAATATTTACTGACCCATCAGTAATATGACCATAATATTACATATGGGTACTCTAACTACCTCGACACATAATCTAGTTCCAATTACAATATCAAAATTCAGTGATAAATGAAATACAAACATCACTTACACATACTTACACATAATACTACTGTATTGTTAGGTTGATTGTGAGATATTTGCAATCTATGATGCTGTATTGCATAGAAATATTTAAAATTATAATTATAGGTAGGATTAAAGCAATTTCAACATTAAAAATTAAAAAAATAATTGTAATTAAAAATCTTGAATCAACGGAATCGACCGTTTTCCTATGGCTTAGAACCCACTAATCTTTACTAACCTGACGGTCATCATGCTGCCATCTCAGCGACCAATTAGGTGTTCTACTCTACCTAACCTTTATGCTGATCAATGTAAACCAAATCTTCACAGCTGAAGACGATGCTTCGTCGATAACGTTTCGGCTGTGAAGTGGTATCATAAAGATTTGGATAGGTTCGTCTATTAGGCTGTCCGTTAGGTAGTAAGAATTTATTCTTTATTAGAGTGCGTAAAGGTGAAGTGGGTTGACCATTTAACTGTAATTGAACGGATATCGCTCCAATTATCTCAAATCGTAAGAGATATTTGGGATATCCGTTTATCAATAATTGGGTTATACAGTGGGAGAGGTCGTTGGATAGAAAAGCATCACTCGTTCGATATAGTATTCGACGAATGTGCGAGAGTATTACGATTCTTTTAGATTGGATAGCGGTATGTGAGGTGTAATGAGTTAGGCGTAAGGATTGTGAGGGTTTTTGATAGACATTGATCAAGAAGGTGGTGTGTGTATGGAAGATACGGTAATCTAGGAAATTTACACAGGGATAGGAACACTATTTTAGATTTGGTTTTTCAATCTGATAGGATACACTATAGCCAGTATAGTATGGAAATGAGTCCATGAAGCTAACGACGGTGGTAGCTGGCATATACAATAGTACGTCATCCATATATTTCCACCATGTCATCAATCCATGGAATGGAAATAGGAGATTATAATGTAGCTCTATCTGAGCATCTAAATATAAGGTCGCTAGAAGATCTGAAGAACCTTCACCCGGGGGTAAGCCTTAAGTTTGGTGATATAAATCACCATTAAAAGTGAAGTAAAGTTTAGCATTAGCGAACCACCTCTTACGTATGAAATATTGTAGTAAATTTCATAAAGGGGTTTGAGTGTTTGAGTACATGTCTTTTATATCCATGGTTACTAAGACATAACCAGGCAAAGAAAGAAGTTGTAGTAAATGATCAGTTAAATGGTCTTTATTTAATAGGTTGTGACATGACAGACGACCTTCGAAGATTGGATTCAAAAGGTACTGGCACAACTTATGTAGAGCATAACTGTACCTTTGAAGAGGGGTACAAATGGGTCTTATAGGATTATCTGGATTATGGGTTTTTAAGGTTTCGTATAGATACGGCATTGTAGGAGTTTCGTTTAATAATTTTTTATTAATGTAGCAAAGATGGAGTAAGGGAAGGAGTTAGGATTTCTAGCATATAGGACACAAAGAGGCCAAGCTTTTCTTCGGTAGTAGCCTTGTATTCTCTGTCCTAATTCATCTTTGTTACCATGGAATATCCTGCATAAGCCAGATTGAGTGTATTGTTGTAACCATTATTTTTTTCTATATGTCCATTAACACAGTGGACTTACATTTATTGAATTGGACTAGGAATAGTTTAGGATTAGAGTTCAAGAATGATTTAGTAATGTCGAAGAGGTGTAACAGCATTTGATGAAAGGGGGATTGGGTTCTATGATTCTTCATTACTTGAAGGAATTTTTCATAGTGCTCTTCCATTTCAGACCTTCAAAACATACCAAAATCTATGTGTGACTCTATATAGAAGTGTAATAATAATGACTCAAAACACCATAATACTTGTTGATTGTGGGATGGGTAATGGGACAATATTTCAAAATTGAGTAGGATCTGTGCCTCTAGGGGCACGGTTAACCTCGATAGGTTTTTGAATCCACCAGGTATAGCGCGTGGGTAGAGCGTTGTAAGCTGTTTTATGTCGGGTGTGGAAAGGAATAAATGGTGTTAGAGATGTTTTCGTGGTTGCCATAAAGGTTCTATTGGGGGTCGGGGTGATAAAGATGATAACGAAGGAGGGTGATGGCTTGGAATTGTGATGTAGATGGGAGCTGGGGTTGGAGTTGACGATCTCTGATGGGTAAGATTTGATGTAACTGTAGATGTAGACGTGATAGTATTAGATATAGAACTATTTGGTAACAAAATATTAAATATTATAGTTGCTAGATTAGATATGGCATATGTAGATGTTGTTATTGTACTGTTCAACATGAGGGTTGCGGGTAGTGATATAATAGTTGGCATATTAGCAATTGCTATGGTGGATAAATGTGGTGCAACTGATGGTCCATAAAAAATTGTAGATTTTAATATATTATTGTCGGTAGAATAGTAGAAAAAGTTGCTATTAGATAATATAATAGTATAAAATCATTACCTTGAGGTACTGTAATGGTGTAAGTTGATTTCTTTGGACTGGTTGTTATTGGTTAGTCGGGTTGAATAATTGGTAGAGTAATGATGGCGGTAGGTGCAGTTGTAGTAATGGATGAATTAGTCCGGTCCAGTTGAGAGAGGTTGACGGATTCAGTAATGCAGTGTTGCGGTTTATTAGGATTACTATCTAAAATTTTTTGTTTAAAAGTAGATTTTTTCTATGAAATATTATTTTTAAGATGTACTTATATATTAATGGAGAAGATGTGAATTGATGTGGTGTATGTTCATGAGTTACATATGCATCCACTCAAACGCATAATAAATACAAATATAATATAATGGGTAATAAAGTTAACCCAGTATAAAATATACATTTTATTATTTTACTGCTCGTGAAAATTTCATTTATCCATATAATTTTATGATTCACAATATTGAACGATTTCAATATTGTTCGTGACAATTCCTAATTGGACAATTCGTCACACATTTCTACATAATAAATGGTACCATTGTTTAATAAACTAATAGATGTTTATTAATTATGCGTATTCAAGTTATAACAATGCATCTCTTTAACATCAAAGATCGATCATTAAACACGCACCTAATTATATTAGAAATTCTTCTATGATGATGCATCCAAGTAATATTGGTATAAAGTCACGTTCACCTAATTATCGATCCTAACATAAAATATGTTTTACGACACATTTTACAAGCATCGATCCTATTGGGTAATTACACTGATGCTTGGTATATGATAGAATATTATTCTATCATTCATCCCATATAAAAACTGAATGCACCACTCAGAGGCAGTCAGTACAATTTCGACCACATATTCACCATTATATTAAATTTCAAATCTCGTCCTCGTTAATAAAATAAATATCTTATTCGTGTGTGATTTTCTTTTATAAAAATAAATAAAATCTTAACTTTGTAAATGTTTAGTGAATGTTTAAATAAATAATAAAAATATATAAAAAGTATCATTCGTGTTTTATTTTAAAAATATATTTATATAACATAAATATATAATTCATGTAATGTGCTATGACATTAACTGGTGCTGGCAGTTGCTATTGGATATGTATGACATTGCTGTGGGAAGGTGATTGTAGGTGTTATTGAGGTACAAAGAAACAGGATTTCTGGTTTAATGGTATCCATTGTTGAACAATAGGCATTTAGTAGCTCGTAATCAGAATAATCGTTTTCCATGTTTTGATTGGTTTGTATAGTTCAGAATGTATATAAATTGTTTTTAGATAGTATACAAATTAATTATTATTTTCCATTTGTCCGTATTCCGTGTTTCTTGTTCGATAGATCAAGTAGAAGAGACCGAGCGCACTTTTGCGAAGTTGGGAGCTACCGAAGCCAAACGGAACTTTTCCAGACAAACAAGTGGATGTCCCGTTTGGTAGCAACCATGCGTTCGAATAATATCGCATGATTGCTCCGTTAATGAAACTAAGCACAGGGCCGGATTTGGGAGACACGTGTGTTAACTTACATATTTAAGGAGGGTGTTATAGAGTTTGGTATATTTTTGAAATGTATTGGAGACATTATGGGCTTTAAAATAATATATTTGGTAGTTGTTGGTATTGTATAGTTTAATTTTTATAATGATCTTAATTCCATTATACGTTTAGTGTAGGTTTTTGATTATTTAGATTTCTAAGAATAGTTATAAATGTATATAAAAAAATTTGTGAAAAAGTTAATGATTAATTACAATTTAATTTTTTCATTGTTATGCTGTATGTGCGATATATATAAAATAATAATGTTTATTACTTCAATTTTTACTATGAATATTGGTAGAGTTGAGGTGTTGAGATAAATTATCATATAAGCGTATATCTGCAGGCCGATTCTACTAATCGCTATCGCTAAAACTCCATTGCTTGTGAAAGTGAAAATATTATTTTTTACACAAATTGAGCAATTATTTTGTACGTATTTAGTATAATATTCATATTTATTTATTAATTAATTTATTGTGACAGAAATAAAATTGCATTTGAAGTTAAAATGTAAAACAAAATAACTATTGATATTACAAAAATTTTGTGCCAGTAATATAGTGATAAGAGTGTGTTTGGTATTCAGCAAATGTAAACAAATGTATTTTAGTTTTCATATTTCATTTTTAATTTTTGAAATTGCACCAAAAATAAATGAATTGCAAATGAAATGCAAATGTTTCAGGATCATACATTAAAATTCTTTCGTTGCTAAGGCAACGAATTGAAAGACACCAGTCTCTTTGTCTCTTGTAAAGCGATTTTTTCTAGTTCCAACCACTATGTCCTCTTTCTTAAAAGAACACTTATTAAAAAGTTCAAAATGTCAAGCCGGTGATTATAGCATGTATGAGAACCACCGAACCAATGTGGGTATAAAATATTTGTCATCGTAACGCATTCTACGATTAAATATTCTTTTATGTTTAGTCTACATGCTGGCTTATCAAATTTTTCACCAAATATTTTAATATGGAGCAAGCAAATTTCGGAAAAGTTATTGGATGGGTTATGTGTAAACTGCATTTCTCTGCTTTGTAGTTTTTCAACTTTATTAAATCCATCCTCCGTATACAATGTTAAATCGTCTAGTTTTGCCATGTTGTTTTTGCAGCTCTCACAATTTAATTTACTTAACCCTGGAAGGTCATCGTTATTTTTATACCGGAAAGATCATCCTTCGTCGATTTGACGACGACATTATTTAAGATCATGTTGAAATAACCCTATGTATCAAAACCCACAAAAGTTTTTACTTTTATATTATTTTATTTATATATTATCAAAATAATTCAATATCAAGGGGTTTTTTTACAGTTTATTAATTATAAATAAGGTTTCACAAATCTCTTCGGTTTTACTTTTTTGTACAAAATGGTAATAGAAAAATGTAAAAAATAAATAAATAAGACACATATTATACAAAATCTTATTTAGTGAATGCGCAAATTCCTTACACTACATATACAGTGAGCGACAAAACTCTACATACACGCCCCATTTTTGATAGCTCGTAAATCCAAGGACATAATAGAAAAAAGTAATGATATAGTTTTGTTTAGAACTGTTTTTTAATAATAATAAACAAAAGAAAATTCATTCATTAATATAAATTAACAAAGTTATTCGAAAAAAAACCTAAAAAAATCATTGACAAAAGTCTACATACACTTCATTGATTGTTAGATATAGTCAACAGTAATTTAAATGTTAAACGGGAAAGTACCGTTTTTCATATTTCATGCTTGTGGCATGAGTCATACATTTGTACGAGATTGCTACTCTATAATATTTATACTCAATGGTGCAACGCTTTGCATTTTTTGAGTGTTTTCAAAACTATATATAACTATAACTATATATATATAACGAAATTTCTAAGAAATAAGTATGTTAATACTTAATCACTTACCCTCTGGCATAACTGGCCGTGCAGGAACTTCTTCCGATATTTCCGGATCACACTGTATTTCTAAAAACAAAACAAAAGAGAGCATTATTATTAATATAAAAATGTTATATTAAAAGATTCATGTACAGTGAGCGACAAAACTTTACATACACCCCCCATTTTTGCTAGCTGGTAAATCCAAGGACATAATAGAAAAAAGTAATGATACAGTTTTGTTTAGAACTGTTTTTTAATAATAATAAACAAAAGAAAATCCATTCATCAATACAAATTAACAAAGTTATTCGAAAAAAACCTAAAAAAATCATTGACAAAAGTCTACATACACTTCATTGATTGTTAGATATAGTCGACAGTAATTTAAATGTTAAACGGGAAAGTACCGTTTTTCATATTTCATGCTTGTGGCATGAGTCATACATTTATATAATGCACTTAGTTGTGCTTTGAGAGTGGTATTTAATTGACACGATGGGTCCACGAAAAGAATTTCAATCTCCCGATGTATTTATAATTCTTAGCTTTTCGTTAAGTGTTTTGTGTAGTCGTTCAATATCTGCTATACCAGTTTTTCCTGTAGTTATTTTGTTGTGGGCACATACACAATAGGGTGTGTGTTAAACGGTTTGACCGTCAATGAATAAAAATATAAGAATAGCCTTGCAGTAAGTCTCATGTTGCGATGCGGTAGCATGGGACTATGCAGAAGGCAATAGCCCCACAAAGCGAGCGTGGAATTTGCTGACACTACAAAACGTGACCAGCAAACACGCTACTTTTGAAGCTAACGCAAAAGTACAGAAACTTTTGACTGGAAATTTTATATTACTCTCAAAAAATCTGGCTGAGCTATTCGCTGATCATAGTTCAAAGCCTAAAATAAAGTTTATGTCGATGACAGATCGACGCACAGTTTTCACGAAGTAAACCAATATTACGAAAATAATTATTAATAATTGAAAAAAATTGAACAAAATATAGGAGTGTCACAATATATTTACAGTTCGTTTATTTAGTTATTTAAAATTTTTTAGGTTTATAAATAAATAAAAATTTATTTTTATTTAAGTTTTTAAAGGTACTTATAACTTACACTGTGGCAACGCCACATTTGCAATTTCTTACTTTCGTTAAGAAAAGCATATGCTGTCTCTATCAGCTGTTGAGCAAATAAAATTTTATTTTTGTGTTTTTTTTGCTTTTGTTTAATTTGCAAATTAAAGTTTAATTTTTTAGAATAAAAAATTTTTAAATATACAAAACTGAACTTCACCTTTTAAAATCGGGCACCGTTTTGATAAATTTTATTTTATTTATGATCAACGGATCAAGTGTTTATAACTTTGAAATTTGAAATTTAACTTTTCGGATTAAAAAGAATAGAAGTTGCGGAGCGATCACTTTTCGCGCGTGTTTTCACCCACGGTTACAACTATTATCCACTCTCAAAAAATCAAAACCAAAAAACAAAACCACACTCTTATACTCTTCGTGGTAAACTTTTCGAAATATTCCGGTCTCAAAAGTACTCGAAGTATCGGAAAAAGGTGAAAGGGTGAAAAATTTCAGTGATTTCAGCTGGTGTTAGTGCACTTTTCACTAACACTTTCAAGAGCTCTACGGCGAATTGTTGTTGTGCGAAAAAACAAATTTTAGTTCACAATGGAGTTGCCGTTCTTGTAAGGTATTCTTTGATACAAACCATTCCACTGATTCAATAATCAAAAAGGTAGAAGGAGAGGAGAAAAAAAAAATTTTATACTGAGTTAACTTCAAATATTTTAAATAAATATATAATTCTTTTATATTCTTCGAAAAAACCGTATAAACCGTATAATTCGAATATTTACAATTAAATATTGAATTATTAATTATATGATTTAAATAAATATACCATATATGTTTATTATACCTTTAAGACCAATTCACATTCTTGATCCCAAGTTAATAAACACGATAGTAAAACGAATTCCCAGCACAAAATACCCAAAGTTGATAAACAAATTAATAAAACGCCTTCCCAAGGATAATTAAATTCAACAGCGAAAAGGAAACAATGAATAAAGCAAAAATACAGCAGCAGTGATTCCGCTGCTTGCGTACTCGGTAATTACCGAATGGTACTCGTATTCCCCACGACCAAAACCAATTATTACATATATTTATATATATCTATATAATATATAGATTATATATATTAACTGACAATATTAATGTTTCAAAATATTGCGACTTTCCATATTTTGAGATATAATTAACAATTCGCTAAATAAATAATAAAGGAAAACCACAATAAGGTAGTACACATACAGGTATATATTTAAATTACTTTAAATCTTTATTTTTTCAATCTTTATTATTGATAAAGCGTCAGCTACTTTATTTTCTTTATCCGGTATATATTTTATGTCGAAATCAAATTCATTTAATTTGATTTTCCATCTTTGTAATTTAGTATTGGGCTCTTTAAGATTATTGAGCCACTGCAAAGGCCTGTGATCACTATTTATTAAAAATTTTCGTCCATATAAGTAAGGTCTAAAATATTTTGTAGCCCATACTATGGCCAGTAATTCTTTTTCAGTTGCTGAGTAGTTTAATTCATGCTCATTTAGTGTACGGCTAGCGAAACAAATGGGATGACTTTGTTGGCTTAAAACAGCTCATAAGGCTACGTCTGAAGCATCCGTAGTTAAGGTAAATAATTTCTCATAATTCGGGTATGCTAAAATTGGTTCTTTTGTGATTAATAGTTTAATGGTTTCAATAGCATTAACATATTCCTTGTGTGTATGATTTATCTTATTATCTTTTTTTAGACATATTGTAAGTGGTTTTGTAAATTTTAGAAAGGTCCTTAATAAATTTTCTATAGAACCCTGCTAAACCTAAAAATTGTTTGACTTGTTTTTGGTATTGGGTAATTCAATATATCTTTAATTTTGATTAGATTTGGTTTAATCCCCTCAGATGTAACTATATGTCCCAAAAATTCAGTTTCCCTTTTCAAGAATTCACTTTTATCGACTTGTATTTTTAAATTTGCTTCTGCTAATTTTTTTAAAACTTTGTCTAATGATTATTGAATGTGTTCTTGAAGCGATGTGCTATATATTATTATGTTATCTAAATAGACCATACAATGCTTTCCGACTAAATCTCCTAAGATCGTATTCATCAATCTTTGAAAGGTTGCGGGTGCATTTTTTAAACCAAAGGGCATTCTCATAAATTCGTAATGCCCATTCTGTGTGGAGAATGCTGTCTTCTTTCGATCGATTGGATCCATTTCAATTTGATGGAATCCTTTAGTTAAATTGATAGTAGAGAAATACCAAGTTTGTCTAATATTTCATCCATATTTGGGATGGAATATTTGTCATTTATGGTGATATGGTGATATCATTTAACTTACGGTAATCTATGACAATTCTCCATTTTCTTTCCCCTGAAGCATCCTGTTTTTTTAGAACAACCCAAATAGGTGCAGAATATGGTGATTGGCTATGACAAATAATCTTTTGATCTAACATTTCTTTTATCTGTTTGTCCACTTCGTTTTTGTGGACTTGAGGATATCTATATGATTTAGTATAAATCGGGTCTTCATGTACTGTTTTAATTTTGTGTTTTATTGCGTTAGTGAAACTCAAACTATCTCCTTCCCTATAAAATAAATTGTCATATTTTTTCAAGACCTTTTTTAATTCTGTTTTTTCCTCTTGATTCAAATGATTTAGTCTGAATTGTATATTGTTATCTTTTAAATTAACATTTAATTCCTCTTTTGCATTTTTAAATTTTTTATTTAGAAATTTATATGTAAAATTATTTAACTTAATTGTTTTGTTTGCCAAATCGATTTTCGCTTTTAATTGTTGTAAACAGTCATACCCTAATAAACCATCATAGTTATCTGAGAAATTAAATACAAAAAGTCTTAATGGATTGTTATGAATGGGATCAAAAATTTCTTGGATTTTATTTAGAGTAATTTTTCCGGTTGTGGTCCTTAAGGTTATTGGGTTAACAATTTTAATTTCTTTTTGAAGTATATTTGTCTTTATTAAACTTACTGAAGAGCCAGTATCAATTAAAAAGTTGTAATTTTTACTATTGATTTTTAATTCAATTGATGGTAATTCTCCGAGGCCATTATGTGAAAATTTGGCGTATCTATATCCATTGGTTTAGGTTCTCCGTATCTTATAATACGAGACTGATTTGAATCATTTTCCCTTTGTCTTTTAAAGGGTTGATAATGTTTAGTGTTATGATTATTTTGAAACTTTTGGGTTTGGGAATTATTAGTATTATTAGGGGGATTGTTTAAGTTTGGATTAAAAAATTGATTATTATTATATTGTTGATTAAAATTATTATTAAATCTGTTATGCGGTGTATAGAGTTGATTATTATTATTATTGTTATTATGATAAAATGGTTTATTATGTTGTTGATTATTATAAAGAGGGTTGTTATAATAGGGTCTTTGGATGGGTGGATTATACATTGGTGTTAATCGCCTATTAGATATTACTGTATTTCTATACTCATTATTTATGACAGATGAACGATAACGAACTTGTGGTTTTCGGGAAATTTCATAATTTTGATTCATATTTTCAGAATTTTCGTACTCGTTATTTTCTCGTAAAATTTTTATTGCTAATCTAATATCAGTTACTAATGAAGTATTTAGAAGACTTGTTAAATGGTTTGGCAACTCTTTTTTTAAAACGTACAAAGTAGTCTGTTCTAAATTTTGTAAATAGAAATTCTTCTCAATTTCAGAATAATTACTGAGTTTAATTTTATCTTTAATTCTACAAATTTCATCATTTAACTCTTCACTCAGATGTTTTACATTATTTTTATATTTAACGTTATTTATGTTTATTATTAATGTAGAAACCGTTTTATGCTCACCAAACTCCTCAATTAATACTTCTTCAAATCGTTCCAGTTGGTTGGCTTCTCTCTCCGTATTACATTTAAAGCGGCACCTGTTATTGTCCTCAATATACAGTTGAAATAAACTGCTATATCTGCTGTCGATAGAGTTATAGGCTATAGTTGGCACTATGGATTCAATGTTGCCGATATACAGGGCAAGTTTTTCCTTGTTGCCATCAAATGGTTCAATATATTTTAGATTTTGTAAGATGAATTCTTTTTTCTCCCGAGCTTCCATGTTAGTATTTATGTTATTATTTCTGTTTATTGCTAAATTATTAACTAGTTCGTTTATTACGTTCACTTCTTCATTCATAATCTAGAGTCTTGAAATTGAATTTGAAGTTCACAACGTTCTTTTAAAAATTTTATTTATTTCTGCTCACAATTTACAAAAAAAAATTTTATAAACAAATTTATTTATTTATTTATATTTTTTTTTTACTGTTATTTCCTTCGAAGAAGTTTTTTTTCTTTGGGCTTCATCTGTAGACTGAAGTAAAGGTGATTGACGATTATCAATTTCAACGTTTGTCCATTGAACAATTTCCTCTATGATCTTTGGCGTAATAAACATGTGGAAACATGCCAGTGGATCCGTTATATTCTTGCATTGACGCGTTGGTCCTCGAACTTTATGTACAATATTTAGACCATAACGATGGGACTTGCCCTTCTGCGCTGACCACTTATGTCCATTTTTTCCTCGTAAAATAGTTTCATTGAAAGAAATTATGTTTGACTTGGCTTTCAATTAATATAAAGGTATATTGTCGTCACTTGTGTCAGTTGAATTCTCTGACGAACTTAAATCTAAATTCTCGCTTTGTTCAATCTCTATATCAGACTCTACTTCATTGTCCTCCAGATCAGCATCTAGTTCATCGTCAGGCTCATCATCCGATTTGAACTCATCGTCACACATTGTAAGAAATTTTTCAATTTCTTCATTGGTAAAACTTTTAGTGGCACTCATCTTTTAATAAATCTAAATAAAACCAAAATGAAACACAAAATAAAATTTTGAAAATAACTTTCAAAGAAAAAACTCACAATAAGGTCATCCTTCGTCGTTTCGACTACGGAGATTTAAAAAACATATACTTACACGAAGCCTATAAAGCCGTCCAACTGCATACAGCAACAGCACAATAGCAACTGACGCTGTACGAAAAATCAGCACAAAACAAATAAAAATAAAAAGTAAACACACAAAAATGTAAACAAGCGTCGTCGAAACGACGAAGCATGACCGTCCAGGGTTAATCTCGATTTAATTGCATATCCAATGAAATATAGAGATAAAGCTTTTTCATATATGCTGCCACATTGTGCCGCATTATTCATTTCAAGTACTTGATCAAACTCATTTTCTTCCAAATGCGGCAAATTATTTTCAGTTGCGTTTTTTTTTTATTACTTTGAACACTTTGAAGCGAATTATTTTCCGAACTAAAATTCCAATCCAAATTCAAATCACCATCGTCCTTGCAATTTTTACCTTTCGCAAAGCTATAATTAATGAATTTCATTGATATTGGCTTGCAGGTAAGTGAATGAATTTCTCTGGCAGAGGGGTACGTGATATGGCTTAGTTTAGCCCGAAACGTTGAAAAAAGATTCTCCAAGCAATCCTGGTTCAACCGCCTTAAACATATGAAGTTAATATCCACATTCTCAGTAAACACATCTTTAGACAAATCACATATGGCTGTGAGAGTTATATTTAAGCCCTGTATACATATTTTGTTGGAGCTTTTGATATATCTGAAGGAATTAATATATCTCAGGAAGCATTCAATTTTTTGAATTTTATTGCCATTCCGAGTGAGAGGGAATGGCATTAAAACAGCGTTCTTACTGGCAAAGCTCTTTGCATCACATATATCAAATGCATCGTTAAATGATTTGATAAACCGCACTGCTGCTTCCGCATTTATATAGCTGCGTTCCGAATTAAACAAACCGTTTTTATTGCAAAAAACAATACCTTGAGCCACTGTGTTACTTAATGTCTGTATTGCCAAACATACCCTCATCTTATCGAAAAGTTCTGGGTACACATGTTTTCTTGTCAATTTAGGAGCAAGACGTGTTGTTTTCGATGAAGTATCTATCGAAAAGAATTCTGTAATAACTTTCCAGCTTGCTGTACCTTGGTTAGTGAATATGTCATTGGCAAGCAACAAATTCCTTAAACTCTTAAATAAGTGGCAGTAATCATATAATGTATATATTTGCTGACCATGCAACATGAAGTGGTTGTTCGTAGCATGCGTTTTAAGACGATTAAAGCAGTTTACATTATTGGAGCCTTGAACCGAAATTACTCCTCTCACCATCAGCCCACATTCTGATAGCTTTAATATATTATCTTTCACAAGTAAGTGAAGTTCTTCACCTGTATAACAAAAAAGATATAGATATGTGAAAAATGATAAAATTTAAAAAATAAAATAAATTTTTACCATTTACAGCGTTCTTAGCAAAATAGAAGCTAAGAATATATTTCCATGGCTGAAAAAGACCTTTAACCATGAAAAAAAGGAACTTCGAGGCAAGATCATCTGTTCCTTTTCTATTGCCTAAATCCACAAAACCGTCTATTTTATGCAGTGTTAAATTATATGCCAGCTCCGGTCTGCCTTTAAATTCATGCATTATTAGCACACATTGCTTATCCCTATCAGACATATCTGCAGCAACGTTTTTTTAAATTAGTCATGACAATTTCATTCACTTCTGGCACTAAGTTTTTTATTAGGGACCAACGATACAATGTGGCTATGCATGGCAGACTAAATTTGAGACCATTTTTAAAATAATCATATGCTTTGCTAGATTGATAGAAAACTAAAAGAAGCAGTTCCTTTTGAAAAGAGTCGAATTTTAAAAGTTTATCGCCTCTCAATATAAGTTGGGCAAACTCTATTAACTCTCTATTAGCGGTATCTGGTATTTCAATGAATTTATTACAATTTCCTGTGGAACGTACTTGCCAAAGTTTTATCTCCTCTTCCAGATTTACTTTTTGTTGCTCCATTTTTTTCTTCTCTTCAGTGAATTTTGTCTGCAGTTCCTTCAGTTCTTGTTCCAACTTGCAGCATTTCAGCTGATAGAAACTTTGCAATCGACAAAATTTTTCACAATTTCTGCAACTTGTTTCGGTGCTTTCAGTTTTACACTCAGTGGTCGGTCCCGCAGCAGTTATATTAAACTGTGATGGTAGATATAAGCAGGGAATTGCATTACTTTTCAGTTTTCTTTTATTTTTCATATCAGGTTTGAAATACTTTTCACATATGTACCGTATACGGGACTGTTATACGGTAACATCCAGTCGGTTTTTTTTCTCTTGTGGCACTTTATAAAGTACATTAGGTGTGTAAGAACTATTGCAACTTGGCACATAACATTTTTTTTTAATTTTTTCGTTTCATTGGCGAAAAATGTGGGATACATTAATTCGTCATCATGCCCTAATCAAGATTTGAATTATTATATTACAAAATAAATTTTCTTTAATTAAGAGATAGTTTTTAGAAATTGTCAAAAACATATTTAAAGCTACATATTTTCATTATCTTTTACAGTAAAAATAGAATAGAATTAGAATAGAACTTTACTATTAATTTTAGGGTGAGGGTACCAACCTTAATATTTATTATTATGTACTTTATTTGTATCTTAACTTATATTATTAGGTATTTTTTTATTTATATGAATATATTTGACTTACCTAATAAAAGTGTGGGTATTGCGCCAGATTTTAATCTTTTTTCCCCCAATACAAGATGTGTCAAAATGACGGCTACAAATTCGACGGCTGCTATTGATGGAGTCATACAGTTTGTCAAGTATCAGTTTACACATTCAAAAAAAAATTGAAAATTTCAATTAATTCAAAAAAAGACAACTTTTTGTTTTAGTATATATGTTTTTTATTTTATATATTTGTTAACTACTATAGTAGAAATCTTCCATCATTTTTGTGGTAAATTTACAGTAATTGGCGCCTTGCGTTGATTCTTGTCAGAGATGTTGATACTTAATTAGTTATTGTTTTCTAATTTTTTCACTTTACTAACTAAAATATCAATGTTTTTAAATGTTAAATGAAACATTATCGTTTGGAGTGGAACAATCCAGGTATTATAGCGGCCACTTGGGGAAAAGTGCGCCGAAACTATGAGAAATATTTTACTAATATTGTAGGGCTATTTATAATATTGCAAATCTAGCTGAATACAAGACTAGTTTAGAGCCAAAGTTTGAGATTATTGTTAAGATCAACTTTCACAGCATATGCAGAATATGTTATCATGACGAAAATATAAAAAAACCGGGAAAATTTGATCATGGTCTATACTATGGAAATCAGGAAAGAATATATTGTTATTGTTTCTTATATAACAGATTAATATATTGCATCTCGATTCAAGTTCTTTCTGCTTTCTTTTAAAATCGTTTATATTGAATAAATGTATTATTATATCATTTCGCGCATCTTCAATATATGGTTTGAGACTTTTACTTATTCGTGGTGGTCGGATTAGAGTATGCAGTTCAGAGTATAAATATCGGTATAATAAATATTGAAATATAAGGAAATACCTTTATTTGTATCTTTGTGAAATATTGCATATTCAAAGGTTCATGAATTAAATGTGGAAAAAAATTTTGTGTTATTAAAACGAAAAAGTTTTGATACTTTTCAAAAAGCTTTTCTTTTTTTGAGGAATGCATTGTTTGAAAATCAATGTCTATCAATTCAAGTCCTACTTGATCAGATTTTCCTCCCATAGTTCTACGGTTCCACACGCATTCCGGGTGATTTTTTTTTTGTTTTACATTAAATACAATTTTAAATTTATAAATCAAACTTGTAAGATCTCAATTATTGCTTTCCTGATGTTAACCCGAAATAAATATTTTTTATTAAATAATATATGAAATTTTATAATTATATCACAAATATATATTTGATAAATAAACTTATTTTTATATTTTTATGTATGAATTATATATTTTATTTATTTATTTATTATATGTTTAAAAAAAATTCTTACCTGTTGTTTCTTTTGAATTTTGTTTATTTATATTTACATTTTGTTTTCAATGTTGCATTCGTGATATTTGGTATAATTTTGGTCGAATTTTGTTTACTCTATGCTATAATAAATGAAAAAGCACGGATATAGCTTACTAAGTACGTAGTGGAAACGTACTGTAAGCGAACAAGTAGGCCTTACTAGTATTCGATCACAAAGTTATTTCTCTCTTAATTGTCTAATATGTTATTCACAATAACTGTACTTTTTAGTAACTGAGCCAAGTTGAAATCAATTGTACTTTCCACAGATTCGGACTTTTCAAGTGGTACAAAATAAATTTATAATAAAGCTTTTTAAGTTTAAAAAAATTAATTATGTTTATTTCTTTATTTACTGTTGGCAAACTATTAACATGATTAAATTAATATATCTAAGACACATTTTTATTCAACTTTCGACTTACGACTGACTTAAATGATTCATTTTAAGTCAGTTACTTAAGTCAGTTTTTGAAGTTTCAAAGATTGGATAAACTTATCTATTTATAGCTTCTAAAATTTTTCTAAAAATTTTCGGAAACTTCGGATTAATCGTTCTATTTTAAAAATTGTCTATATTGCAATTTTCAGTCTTGAATTGCATTCTTAATTGTTCAACACAAATCAATATTTTTTTTAAACTACACAAACAAAAAGTGAAAAATACACGTAAAATTTTAATAAAATCTTTGCAAGAATTATACTCCAGACAAAGGGGTATCTCTCGTAAAGTTAAAAAAGAATTTAGCAGAAAAATATAACATCACGCCGGTTACTGTGAGGATACTATTATTGATAAAATCAATGTTGAAGGAATGGATAGCTACTGCTCAGGTCGATAATATTACTGGCAGATGATTAGTGGGTCAATTTAAATTAAAATAGTAAAATTTTGTACCTTGTACAACACACCGATAAGTGTGAATGGTCCTCCGGTTGTACCATCGGCATCTGGTCCAAGTAAACGTCGCATGTATTCTAATGTAGTTCTCAACGCTGATAAACCTAAAAGTTCAACAGATCCGCATAATAGTGATGAATGGTTTATATCTATTGACTCTGCTACACAAACAAGAAATTTTATATTTGATATAAGTGAAATTTCGGCAATTAATAATAATTTAGTTAAGTTTAATTAATAGCGAAAGAAATTAATTTACAAATCTGTATATAAATAATATAATTTGTACAAAAATTTTTAAGGTTATTTATAAATATAAATTAACATTAGTACCATTCCTTGTGGGAACTGATGGTATAGAAATTGCCGAAATTTCACTCATATCAGATGTAGAACTTCTTGTTTGTGTAGTATTTATTTTTCTATTTTTGCCGGTATTATCATTGGCAGGCTTTCCAGGACTCTTTTTTTCCCCCGGAATACTATTTAACTTATTATCTCCTATTTCTATTTTGGGATAATTATTGTTAATTTGAGTCGTAAGTTCTGGTTGGTTTCCTTGTGACTTGTTATAAATTTTTTTTCGCCTCCCTGATATTTGAGAACGCCTTCCTTAATGTTAATAGTTCCTTTGATTTTTTTTTTTTAATTATGGGCATATTAAAAAATCGGATTCGAGATTTTCAATTTCGTAAAATAGTTGTTTATACCCAAAACGAATTTCTGTCTCGCTTTAAAACAACCAAATTACATATTCGGATTAAATTAGAATTATTGAAACATTCATATTACAAAAATGATTCATATCAAATATTTTTTTACAATGAAAGCAATGAAATCAATGCTCGATTGCGTGGTCAATATCTGTTTGAAGTAAGCCTCTAATATCGCTAAGCGACATTTTAGTTCAGCATGTGGAAGTACATTTCCCTCATTCCTTGCGGATTC
The DNA here is from genome assembly GCF_002237135.1 of Teleopsis dalmanni. Classification (NCBI taxonomy): domain Eukaryota; kingdom Metazoa; phylum Arthropoda; class Insecta; order Diptera; family Diopsidae; genus Teleopsis; species Teleopsis dalmanni. Next base: position 30,549,945 of record NC_051846.1, read on the forward strand.
AATATAATTCTTAATTCGTGTCATGCTTTTTTTAGTGTTGGCTCTTTGCTGCTTTAATTTTTCTGCCATTGTGATGTAAAAATATAATGTACAAAATAAATGCACCAAATACAGCAACAACTCGTTAAGTAAATGATAAACAGCAACAGCAATAAGAGTCGACGTAAATTCTGCATGCAGCGACAGCACTGAAAATTGACGATGATCGCAGTAGCAGCAACAGTATAAGAACTCCAAACAAATGCAGCAAGCAGCGACAGACTAACTGCAAAGAACCGTTAAACAAACGACAATAAACTATAAAGCGAGTCGGCGACGATGGTCTTGAATTAAACACGAGATTTAATTTAAATATAATTATATGGAGCACAAGAACCGTAGAACAAACGGCAGTAACAATGCAACAAAACGGCGACGACGGGCTGAAAATGATACAAGAACCGTAAAACGAACGGCAGCTACAAAGCAACAAAACGGCGACGACGGCCCGAAAATGAGACTGTTCAAGTTTTTATTATTAAATATACAACATATATTATATATTTAATATATATTAAATATATCACTTTCAAATGTCTAAATTATACTTTGTCAAGTATCTATCGTGCCCCACGTTGGGCGCCAAAAAATGTACCAAGAAGAATTTTTCTTAGTAAAACTAAAACCGAAAAAGAGACGACAAAAAAACACGTTGTTTTTTTGTTCGAGTTTGATCAAGACTGATCGTTTTTATTGTAATAACTTACATTGTGCAACAGGGTTGCCAATAATACAAAAACTTTCGTTATTTATGAACATTATATATCAAAGAATACTTTTACAAGAACGGAAACTCCGCCCACTTCCATCAAAACGAAGAGAAATTTATTACACTTTGGCACACGTATGGAATACATGTGATTTTACCACGATAACATCAAATTACTCTCTTTTGGGGTTGCAGTATGTATATCAATTTCTTACTACTTGCTTATCATACGCTTCCTTTTAATAATATAAAAAACTAGTGCGTACCTTATTTGGTTAATAATATCACATCACATAAACAGAATATATATTGTAACAACATAAATATATGATAAATAAATATATAAATTAATATATAAACATTTAAATCAGTCAATTTTAATCAAAAAAAAATTTTTAATATACCATCATATTTATAAAATATATTTATTAATAAATATTAAAGTATTTAAGAATATTAGCTAGGTTTAATTAAAAGAAGTACAAGTTGTACTCATTATTTATTATTTTTAAGAATTGAAATAATAATAACAATAATTTAATAAACATACAAATTTATTAAAGGCATTTGTGTAAAACAATATATATTGTTTGCGTACATAAGGAATAATATTTAAATAAAAGAAATTGTCTTTTTTGAATAATATATTAAAAATATGTTCAATATGATATTAAAATCTGGGACTAGATAATTGTAACCATACATACATATATATTAAACTTTATTACCATGCATCACTTTTATAGAAAATGCACTTGCGATATACCTGAAAATAATTGTTTAAGATTACCGGATCAAAAATGCATTAAAGCCGTTAAACGAAAAAAACTTTAAGAAAATATCATATTAAAATTTTTTATAATAAACTAATATGTTTTTTATAATACACAATTCTTATTCCAGAAAAAGAATAATTTTTAAAAAAAATGTTATATTAAGGCAATTCAATTATTGTTGAAAATAAAACAGAAAACAGAAAACAACAAAATATTAATAATGCAAAATAAGCAACCTCAATTTTTGACAAAAATTGTCAAAAATTTATATTTTCTAATTTCAAGCAGTCGCAAGAAATATACGATTTAATTCAATTCAGTGTTTTTAACATGAACAAATGGAATAGTAAAATTTGTTAATTAGAAAACATATTAAAAGTTATTTTATTACATAAAAGTATTTTATTAAAAATAAAATTGTTGAATTCAATTAATATTAAATTAAATAATATTAAAAGTCTTTAAACTATTAATACCTTTGAATATGAATATTTTAATATACAAATATAATTTACATACTCCACTCTTTTTACCACCAAAAAATTGTTTACAATTTTTGTTGTTTTTTATATTTCTTATTAGATTTTTCACATATTTAACAAACACAAATTAACACATAGGACAACTTTATTAAAATATATTAAATATATACTCACATATATTTTTGCTTTACTAATTTGTATTTATACACATCAAAATAAACAAATCACATTAAACACAAAACATATATTTTAAATCCACAATTAATAAATTATTGTTTTTTTACCTTCTTTCGTCATTTTTAGGAAATTCATACATTCCCTTAAATAACTTACATCCCATCACGCAATTTCGCACCATCTTCAAATATTAATAATAATATATAATAATTTACTATAATAATAATTATAATAAATATAATTATTTTTTCAAAAAAACTTATTCACTACTTTTTATAACGCAGTTTGATTTGACTACGTTTTTCAGTTTTTGGCGCATTTCTCCTGTCAAAATAACTAAACAAAACCCAATTTGCGCTCTTCATATTGCTCTTTCGTAATAAAAAAAATTAAGAACGTTCGTGGTGGTGAAACGTTCCGTTCGGGGTGGTGAAACTTTTCAGTCGTGGTGGGTCGAATTGCAACAACAAAACAACGTGCTTGGTTTGGTAGTAGTAAATTATTTTGAGAATGTATTGGTTGGTTTTTTTTGTTTACATTTAAGTTGCCGTTCTTGTACAAGTATTCTTTGTTATATATTTTATGTTATTTTGTATTGTTACCCAACATAATGTATATTATATTTTTTTTTTTTTATTTATTAATATAATGCAATATATTTCTCATCAATTTACTTTTGTTTTAAAAAAGAGAAAGTGCAGATGGTAGTGCTGTTAGGTAGGATGCTATGATGAAAAAAAAATGTTAAGCTTGAGGTGATTTATTACCGCAATAATTAAATTTTATTTTAGCACTGTGCCTCATCTACACTTTTATTACCTGTCGATCCTTCGGTCTCCAATTGCAGCAACAGTCCATTGATTGTAGAATTTTAATGAGCAGCGATGTTGGTGAAACAGCAAACTGATGAAATTATGACGGTAGCAGTGCCGTTTATTTAAAAAATAAACGTGGTCCGTAAAGCACCGTTGCAGCTTTGGGGCAGCTGTGGTGGTGAAGCAGCGAACCGGTGAGATTAGGTTGCGGTACCAGTACCGTTTATTGAATGAGGAAATAAACGTGGTCCGCGATGCACAGTTGCGGCTTTGAACAGCGGTGGTGGTGGAGCAGCAAACCGTTGAAATTAGGTTGCGGTTCCAGTACCGTTTGTTGAATAAGAAACTAAACGTGGACCGCGATGCACAATTGCGGCTTTGAACAGCGGTAGTGGTGGAGCAGCAAACCGTTGAAATTAGGTTGCGGTTCTCCAGTACCGTTTGTTGAATAAGAAACTAAACGTGTACCGCGATGCACAATTGCGGCTTTGAACAGCGGTGGTGGTGGAGCAGGAAACCGTTGAAATTAGGTTGTGGTACCAGTACCGTTTGTTGAATAAGAAACTAAACGTGGACCGCGATGCACAATTGCGGCTTTGGTGGTGGTGGAGCAGCAAACCGTTGAAATTAGGTTGCGGTTCCAGTACTGTTTGTTAAATAAGAAACTAAACGTGGACCGTTTAGTTTAATTTCAAAATTAAAAAAAAAACGGGATCTATTATTTCACTATTTCTTATTTATTAAAAATTAATTTATTAAGTTTAATTGCCACTTGCGCAATTCACCGAACCGACCGTCTTTGTTCGCGAGTAAAATAAGAAGAAAAAAACCAAAAGCAAAAGTGCATTGCACAACCGTATTACAAAAAGAGGTAAAGGCAAGCGTTGCCATGTAGTTAATTTGAGATGAGTTTTTATCGGTTGAAGTGCGTAAGTGGTGAATAGAGATTAGTATTTAACATTGATTCAAATGCAAATAAATTAAAATAAATATATTTGTAAATGTCTTAACAACCGTTAAAATAGAAACTACTATATACTATTGTAAGCAAATAACATTCGCCAGATTCGCATTACTTCGATGAGAGTCTCTTGGCATTTCAAGCCACGTTCTTGTGATTTTCGATCTGCGTCCGGACCATAAATTTTTCACAGCATTTTGTCTGTACCAAGAACCTAGAGTCTGGTTCTCCTTTCTAAGTCTAACGTCTTCAAATTTCAATTACATTTATGTATTACATCAAATATTTAATAAAAAAATTGAAAAAATGTAACTCTACTTAATTAACAAGTTTCTACAATTAGAGATTTCGATTTCGAACTACGAACAATCAACCCAGCAGATGCTTATGCAGATTTATAGTTGTTGTACGCATTTTTTTAATTGACATGTCTACCTTCACAAAAACGTTGGTAATAAGTAGTTGGAATTTCACCGGGAAATACCTCTCACACACCCTAAAACTACTTAAGTCTAAATAACATTGTGACATGGAAATTTTATATATTATAATAATTCTACTTAAAAAACTCATATAAATCTAACAACGAATGCGCATGCACCCAATAGAATTTTCGGTACTGATCATACAGAAATGCATGTAAGCTAATAATACGTATCATTTACCACATACATTTAGAACGAATGCTGCGCGAATTAAATAAAACGAGAATTCACTTTAGTAAATTTAATTGTATTATATTTAAACATTTAATATGTTGAATGTTGTGTAGGAATCTTAAGACTAACTTATATCTAACATCTTTGCTTATATTTATAGCAACGATTTGAAGTATCGATCCTGATCCTGATAATATTATAATACTCAATATTTTAATATTTATATAAAATTGGATTTCCGCTGATAGAGCAGAATATCCACTTTAAAAGGAATTCTCGCTGAGAGAGCAAGATATTCTATTGTTGCTGATGGAGCAAGATATTGTTATGATGTTAACCTGGTAGGTTCGCCATGTAATGATTATTGATCGCAATGTAATGATATGTGATGATTTAACAGGATCACCATATGTAAAGATGTTGTATTATTGCTGTGTAATGCTATTCTACCATTGCCATATAATGGTTATTGCAGGATGTCAGAATCATCAATATATATTAGCAGGTTTGCTGGATTAGGTCTTCTTGATTAATAATATTTAAATCCTGAAATAATTAAAGGATCTCCTATCGACCAATAAGAGTGGAAACGACCTATCAGATTATTGTTGAGTATTACTAAGCTCTTCAGCCGCTTAATGTTCTTTCAGCATCTAAATGCCGCATAGAACACGATTCAAATAAAAGACGTAGCCTTGTCTTAAGTTAAATTGAATCTATTTTATTATTAAAAATTATGGGTATTTATACTTATTCTAGCTTATTTACTAAACAATTATTATTTACTTTTCGATGATTTGAGTAACCAATCATTGGTTACTCCCATAAATTACATTAATTGTTTTATTACATTAATTTTATAAACAAATACTCTTCTAACGCATTACAATAATACGTCATATATTGTTTTTAAAGAGTTAATGCACTTTCCAGAATTTAGGTCGGAATAGTGCAATGACCATACGTGCTTATCATGTCTTATGTTACAAATGCATATTTGTAACAGCATGAGTCAAACTATTTCTTTTAAGTAATATGATCAAAGTCAAAGCGTCAAACAGACAAAAGTGCATATTATAATTTATGACACATTTATTTTGTCTGAATGAACAGTGGCTTGTCACATATGAAATTAACGTAGGTCATGGGCACTACAATATTCTATTGTTGCTGATGGAGCAAAATATTGCAATGAGTCAAACACGTTTATTGTAATTCAACTGATTCTTTATTCAAATTTCTGCTGTTTATATACAATTTATGTAGGACTTTTAGTCCCGTTATTATGGATTAACATAACTTATTTAACATTACTTGTATTTAACATAACTTATATTTAGTATTTATTAGAATACACAATATGTTTCGTTGTTCGTTAGGCCAGACATAAAATATCAATAAAATGTCTATTAGGAAATATATTTAATTCATTTGTGTGATAATTTTATCCTTTTGGCATTCCATACTGTTATTTTAAGATTGTTGCTTATATTTTATTTATAAGACATTTTTTTGTATATATAATAATAATATTTAGTTAATAATATGTTATTATAAACTAAATAAGGAACATCATATTAAGAAATGTATTCGTGAGCTCTATTTGCCTAACAAGTGTCATTAAATTATTATTTCAATATAATATTTAAAGTAACAATTGCCATCAACGAAACTGAGACATGTCATTTATTCAAATTACAGAAATTTTAAGTAAAATATATATTTAAGTATAACATATGTCATCAACGAAACTAACTATAAAGACGCTTGGGAATAACTACTTCCTCTAAAACATAACAACGTTGTTAAACTCCAGTGTTAGAAATTGACAATTAATGAATAGGGTGACCAAGCATTGCCTCTATTCTATTCATTATTTCCTTGTTATTTTTGTTGCTGCTTTTAATGCTTCGGAGTATGAGGTATTGTTATTAGAATTTGTATGATGTTTCCTACTATTTGGGTTCAACTTCGGAAAATCCTGTACATTATATGTGTGCTGATTTCTTCATTGATGGTTAATACCTATTCTTTTCTTCTTGTATACCCTGCATCCTCTGTAATTAGCAGTGTGGTTCTGCAGGCAATTAGTGCACTGGGAGGTGCTTATTTTGCGCTGGTACATTCTGTTGTTGGATGATCTAATCCGCATTTAACACAGCAATAAGGCTTTCTGCAATATGCTTTAGTGTGACCAAATTCTTGGCATTTAAAACACTGTACCATATCGTCTTTTGAATATGGGGGCTCTATATTGGCAATTTTTACATAAAAGATGGTTATAGGCACTTTTGTAATTTTTATTTTAGCATTAAGTGTGTTTCGAAAGTCGTGTCGCGTTAGCAGAAGTTTATGGATGATGTAGACCTGTGAATACAATTCTAAATAATCTCTCGTGTTTTAATTACGTATGACAACAAATTTTTCGATTTTCAAAATTTTTAATTATTTTTCTATAAGAATCAATTGTTTTTATTATAATTCTAATTTAATTATTTGACAATGATTTATAATTGATATAGTTTTTTTGGTATTATTTCCACTAGGCTATTTATCATTTGTTCAATATTTATCAATCCTGGTATATATATTGGTGGAGATTTGGGTGCGATGTTATCGCAATTTGAAATTTAGAAGCAGTTACTGCATCAAAAAAGTGTTTAGCCATTGTGGTGTTTAAATTAAAATGACATTGGTTTATAGCAAAAGTGGAAATAATCAACTGTTATTTTCAATATTAATTGATTTTTATTTAAATTATTTTATATGGCTGGTTCCTCCGTATGTGTGCCTTTCCACCATAAAAAACTTATATTAAACTTATTTTACTTATTGAAATTGTTGAGCGCATCCGCTAACAGTTTTATAGCATTCGGTCTTTCTATTTCATATTTTTTGAGCTCACTTCCTTGTAAGCCTCTAATTCCATTTTCTTCACGCGAAGTGCTTGTGCTCTATCTAAATCCGCGTTTTCTTTCAGAATTTTTATTTTTTGTACCTCAATTTCGATCCTGCGTTGTTGTAACATAATAATGAAGAATGTAGTTTCACGTTGTGCAGAACTAGATCTGTTTCGGTTTATTCCGCGCGTTCTAGATAATCGGGATGAAGTTGGAGAATCTTCCAATGCACTGGCCGAATCGGTTTCATTTCCGACATTTGTGGGCATAGCAATGGGTTCTACTTCTGTTGCTGATGGGTTTATAAGACACTCCACAGAAGCATCAGATTTCACAATATTGACGTTCACATTGCTACGGTTGCCAAAAATGTCATACAGCAAATCGAATTTTGGACATATCTTTAACACGTGTTCTGCAAATGTTATCATAATTATTGAAGCACACTTTAAGAATGCATTAAACTTATTACCTGTGATACTTCTCTCCCTCATATCTGTTGTAAGACCAGCGTCAGTGGTCTTCTTCGACTCCATAGTGGAAATGAAACTTGGCTTTAGGTGCTGCATTTTGTTTTTTAAAACAATATACTAATTGAAATTAAGATAATTAACTTAACACCGGCCACGTTGAAGTACCTTGAGGTGTTCAAGTTGGAAGCAACCCCAATTTGTGAATTGGCCTTCTGATGACTCCGTTTTTTTTGTTCTAATATCTGCCACGCTCACCTTGTCGTCGTTCCCGACTACCGTACCTTGAACCCTGTCGATCAGCCATTGGTGAGGGGGAAGATTGTCTTCGTGGACAACGACGAGACGGTCGACTGCTACGTTCGGCTGATCCAAGATCCATTTGGTTATTGTTTGCAAGGTGAGGATATAGTCCTTGGACCAGGCCCGCCAAAATCTGCGTTTGAGCTCGCATAGCAGCCGCCATCTCTGCGCATAATTCAGATTGCTGTTTTGCACGTCGAGCGCTGATTCTTGCGGCAGCGTGAGCAGAGAATCCCCTATTAGTAGGTGTGCTGGTGTTAGCGCTTGCCCGTCGTTTGGATCTTGGCTGAGAGATTCGATTGGTCTTGAATTGAGAACAGCTTCTACCTGTATTACCAGTGTTTGCAGTTTCTCGTTGGTAAGCATTGCGCTGCCCGCTGTTCGTAGTAATAGATGTTTCGCGGACTTGTCGGCGGCTTCCCACAATCCTCCGAAATGTGGTGCGCGAGGCGGTATGAAGACAAACACGATTCCCTCTTGTGCAGCATATGACACCAGCTGGTCTTTCTGTACTTTGAACGTTTGTTGCAGTTTTTTCAGCTCTCGGCAGGCTCCCACCAAATTCGTTGCGTTGTCGCGGTAAATTCGCTCTGGCAATCCTCTCCGTCCCACGAACCTGACGATCCTTTGGTCTTCTATTGCAGCAACAGTCCATTGATTGGAAAATTTGATGAACAGCGATGTTGGTGAAACAGCAGTACCAGTATCGTTTATTTAATAAGATGATAAACGTGGTCCGTAAAGCACCGTTGCGGCTTTTGGCAGCGATGTGGTGACACAGCAAACCGGTGAAATTATTTTACGGTACCAGTGCCGTTTATTTCCAGAAAATGATAAACGTGGTCCGTGAAGCACCGTTGCGGATTTTGGCAGCGATGTGGTGACACTGCAAACCGGTGAAATTATTTTACGGTACCAGTGCCGTTTATTTCCAAAAAATGATAAACGTGGTCCGTGAAGCACCGTTGCGGCTTTGGATAGCGGTATTGATGAATTTGCGATGCGGTGCCAGTACCGTTTATAATTAATAAAAAAAAGAAACGTGGACCGCGTGGCAATGATAATTGTTTTTTACAAATAAAAACACTCACGATAAAAAACAGATTTAAAAAAACACTTTAAAAAAACACTTTAAAATAGTCCCTGCTCGGGCGCCATGAAGATTTTTAATAGTTTTTAAAAATATAGTTTGTAAAAAAAAACGGGATTTATTTTAATACTTCACTGTTTTATTAAAATTTTCAATTGTTACAATTACCACTTGCGCACTTCAACAAAAAACGAACCGTATCCAAGCGAGCTTAAAGAAAGAAGAAAAAGTTGAAGAGCAAAAGTGCATTGTTCAACCGTATTTCCAAAAAAAGCAAAGGCAAACGTTGTCATGTAGTTAATTTAAGATGAGCTTTTTTCGGTTGAAGTGCGCAAGTGGTGAATAATATTTTACATTAGTTCATAATTTAGTAATTGGTTATAAAGTATAAAAATATAATATTTGATATATAATAATTGAAATATACTAATTGAAATTAAGATAATTGACTTAACAAAGATAATTAAGGCCACTAAAACTATTACTTTTACCCATAATTTTTATGTAAAATAATTGTGCAGTTGGTTTCTATATTGTAAACATAAATAAGAACATTACTTTATCGTACTGACTTTACTACAATATTACACTTACCTCATAACTTTCTTGTGCATCTTTTACTGCATCCACTATTAAATGCAATAATTCCTACACTTCCACATCTCCCCAGTTAAATGTTTCATTGTAACGGATACGTTTGGATACTGATGCTCTAGCCTAAAAAAAAAACAATTATTGCATTTAATATTTGAATCGTAATATTATAACATACTAGATAACCCGGCAAACGTTGTTTTGCCGTATAAATTATTTCTATTGTTTTCTTAATTCAATGTATTACATTGATGTTTTTGCTGGATAGTTATGAAATATACTTTACGACCTATTCTCATACCTACGAAATACACACAAAAAGTTTCATGACAATTGGTCAAGCGGTTTCGGAGGAGTTTAAACACAAACCGTGACACCAGATTTTTATATATAAGATGTACTTTGAACTACTTACTTGACTTCATTTTTACTAAGTTGTATATTTATTGTCTCTTTATAAGAAATTCTTTAAATATAATAAGATATTACAAAAACGCTTGTGTTCGCAACACTGGTTACATATCTTAACACACAATTCAAACAGCTAAGAGAGATAGCTAGCATTTGATTTGGAATCGACTTCAAAAAAATGGACAATATCTTTCCATTTAACTTCTTTATTATTAAATATAATTTCATTTTTACTACTCATTAAACAATTTCTTGTACTCTTAATCAAATGGGGAGCATTATAAAAGAAGAAAATATTTTCATCGGTGACTTTAAAAAAGGGATGATGGTCATCTACACCTAGCAAATTAGCTAACCTAATATTATTTTTATCCTGATCACAAACAAAATGACAGGGATATAAATTAATACCTTGAAGTTGCTTTATCACTTCAATTACAATAGATTTTAAAGTTTCACCCTTACAACTTACATTTACAAGAAAATATGCAAAAGGTTGGTACCATTTTTGTCCACCGATACCCTGAACCATGAAAGTCAAGACAGCACTTGCGGTCTTCGTCATCAAAATCTTCAAGGCCAATGATTTTATCAGGAGATTTTGGCCAGCTTTGAACAATATTTCGTAATGTTCGTTCACATGGCCAATTAAAACTTTGACGTAAATGTCGATAAGTTAAGGGTGAAAGAAAATAAACTCCTAATGCGATAGTTTTCAATTGCGCATTATATCTGCAGCCGTTTGGTAGACGACTGCAGTTCTCTAAGCTATTTCTAAGGAATACCCGCAAACTTTGTGGAAGTTTGTCACAAATTTGATTTAAAAAATCAACTTCAGACCTTTCTGCTACACTACTTAATGACTTACATTCAGAAAGTTTTTTTTGCAATTCTATATTTTCTAGTTCTAGCTTCGCTAGTCTTTCATTACCTAAACGTATTTGCTCATCTTTTAATTTTATTATAATATCTTTTTCTTCAACAACATTTTCTACAATTTTTAATTTTTTAATTACAGCTGTAAAATCTTCTCTTAATTTTCTTTTTCTGGGAATTCTTTCAGAAACAGATATAGTATTACTATTCAATAATGGCCTAGCTAATGTAGACAGTTTGGGATTTATAGATTTATTAACTACACCACCTTCATTGTCATCCTGAATGCTTAAAGAATTAAGATAACTTAAAGCTAAATTTTGATCAGGAACAGCGCTTTTTGTTAGATTTCTTGTACATATCATTTTCGCCGAAAAATGATTACTACAAGCGAAAATGTTTTTGTTTGTCCCTCTAACTCCTAAGCGTTTTATCCACTCGTTTCTAAATAATAAAGTAAAACTTAAATCTTAAAATGCTTTTACTGCCATTATACGATGCCATCTTTGAATATGCGATATGTCGTTTTTTAGTTGAGCACGCTCAGGCATGCTTCTGAGCGGACATTCAATAAGAAAATGACCAGGAGTAATGACTTCTAAATCATTGGGATTAGTAGATGTCGCACTGAGAGGACACGAATTTATGACTGCTTCTATTTCCGCTAATGCAGTTGTCAACTCCTCAAACGTCATTTTGACCCCATGTAACGTACGGAACAGATGTAATTTGGCGATTTTAACAGCCACCTCCCACAATCCCCCAAAATGCGGAGCTGTAGGAGGAATGAAACAGAATTGAATAATATTAGATATGTAAAAATGATTAATATTTTATCTGTAATTAGCATCATAAAAATGATTGTGAAACTCTTTCAGCTTTTTATCAGCGCCTACAAAGTAAGTGGCATTATCACAGTAGATTTTTGTTGTTATGCCACGTCGACTGATAAAACGTTTTAAAGCGGCAATGAAAGCATCCCTCGATAGGTCGGAAACTGCTTCAATATGCACAGCCTTCGAACCAAAAAAAATTAATATAGCTATGTATGATTTATATGGGACTTTCCCCCGGATCTTAAGATAAGTTGGGATCGATCCGGCAAAATCGATTTCTGCAATTGTAAATTAAACTAATATATATATACGCATATACTCATGCATTCACATATATAAAATGTAGTATGAATGTAATATAAAATAAAAATAAAATAAAATATAAAATATAAAATCAGTCCTGTTTCTTTCTAAAATTGTCCAATTATTGAGTATTAAGTCACAATATAGGAATTTAACTAATGTGTTGGAGTAAACCAACAAAGTCAACTAAAAAGGTTTCCATTTACGCGTTTCGTCCGGTAACCAACCAGACTCATCAGAATGGAAAATAGAATTTATTCGTCATATATCAATAAAATTATGTCAATAAAAATTTAGAAAGATTAAAATTATTAAAAATATTAAAATGTTAAAAATATTAAAAAATTAAAAAATATTAAAAATGTGTATTGTAACGACCTTTTCCGGTCCTATCTATAGCCGGGGTATAACTCAGCGAGTATACCAGGGGTACGTTAAAAGAATTTTAAATTAGTAAAGTATTTTCTTGCACAGTACATGAACCATTAAATCATCTCAAAGATGATCAACAATCCATACACTATACGTACAAAATCAACCCTCAAAACATTACATCATATAATGAGCTTTGATTTCTGTTCGACCCTTACACCAAATTACTTTGGTATAAATGTCCAACCTTAGGTGTTTATTTACCAAATGGCAAATACACCCGTCAGTGAATCCACGTTCACCGTTATATCTACCCTATGCCAAGAAAAGGGAACTATTGATGGAAATACTTATAATAAAAATAACAATAAAACCCCTATTATATAACCATATTCCTAGACCTAAAATCACTTAGTATCCCTGCGTCCATCCTTCAATTCTCAAACAACAAACCATTCCTATAATTTAAGCCACTACTTTAAAAATGCAAAAATTAATTAATTAATATAATCAAATTACATATTTAGACCAAGAAAATTAAATTTAAATTAAATCAACAAAACTCTTGTTTATAAAAATTTTTATTATACTATTTCGTTTAAACACCTTCTAAACTCACATCAACCACATCCCTACATTCAAAAATTGTATATATGAAAATCAAAAATCCATATATAAATAAATAATCTCAAATCAATTTCAATATTAATTTTAATTTTAATAAAGTCACCATATATACATCTTATAACCATCATGTAATGTTTATACAGCGCATTAACCCCTTCACCACTCGCAATGAACGATAAAGTGATCAAGCACCATATTTTAGAATCCAAACCTCAAGCCACACATAGTATAGCTTGAGCTTCGTTTCCTGCTCAACCCTAACACCAACAAACTTTGGTATTAGTGTCAAACCTTAGGAGTTCTACCCAATGGCAAACACCCGTGAGTGACTCTAAGGTCAATTACCTTATTCCCTAATCCTTCAGAAATATTGATGGTAAATAAATTTATCCTAAATATACCCAATTTATCCCTAATATATAATTATATATATTAATATTAAGCCATTAAACATGTTCAACATATTAAACACATTAACGATTACAAGATTTTTACTACAATCATAACACATAAATATCAAAACAAATCAATAAAGTTATCAAAATTATATCCAATGAAACTTCACCAAAAATACTATAAAATACTATAATATTAAATCTATTTACTAAACGTCTTATCAGTTAACACACACGTTCATATAATATGGAATTGAACATTCCAACAAACTTCCATTCGAAAGCTGAAATAAGTTCCAGTCCTCTGTCGGTTCCCACTGACGCGTTTCGCCTGGGAACCACCCAGGCTCATCAGAGTGGATATGGGACAATTAAAATTCAAACATAATGTCATATGTCACTATATTGTCCGTCTAAGAGAAAGTATGTATGTTTCTTATCACTACCAACCACCACGTGATACAATATCTACATATCTATTTACATAATTTACATAACTCATGAATTTACATAATTTACATAACTAATGAATTAACATAATTTGCAAGTAAATAGTTACAACCAAACTCAATAACCCGTATACATTCTTACCAAACAACTATCCTGCCACACAACCATCACCACATCTCAAACTAAAATATGAAATCACCATTATAACATTATAATTTATCATAACCAATAAAACATAAAACAGAACCTATAATAGATATGTTTACATGAGATATACATGATCATATTCAAATGAATATGGACACATTCATATAGCAAAATATTATATCAAATTATACTAATTATCTAAACCTAAAAACAATTTCATTAGCTTACCTAAAAAATAATCACTTCAAACTTGTATATTGGACAACGTGGATGTGGTTTTTATGATGGGAGATGAGCAAGATTGCCCCTATTAAAAAAAATAAAATTAATTTTATTAATTTTAATAATTTTATTAATTTACCTGAAAATTTTCTGCATAACAGTTCAGGATCCAATTTGATGTCTCCATAGTTATGGTCGCATCGGTAAACGTCGTGGACAATTCGAGATTTAAGAGACTTTGCACTAAAGACGGTAAAGAGTAATTCCCTAACTCTTTCTTTTGTCCCATTAATATCTTCTGGAGTGAATTCATATAACCCATCAATATATGTATGACTCTTTTCGCTTCGTATTCTTTCGCTTTCAATGCCAAAGGAATCATCATTTCGAACAATGAAGTAGATTTTGGTATACAATGAAGTAGATAGTCCGGTGTCCACATCGCCAAAATCATCGAGAGAATCGAGATATGACTGCAATTCGTCGATAAGGTTTGCGCTTTCTGAATTTCTTCTTCCACATTCACTTTCGTTTTCTTCAATGATTTTTCGTCTTTTTCCTCCCGTTTCCTCTTCTTCGTCTCCTTGGCTATAGTTACTTTCACTGCCTTAGTATTCGGAAGAATTTCTGAATCCAGAAAAGGTTGTCCACACGTAATCTCTTCCTCGTTCTCGCTTTGATTTGGGCTGCCATCGTCCAATATCATCGGTTCCCTCATTTTCTTCGACATAATTTATTATATGAACTGGTGAGTAAGTATAACTACAAACTGATGTATTATCGTCTTCAGACTCAAACGACATTTAATAAATAAATTCATTTTTACCACTTTATATTCGAAAACTTTAATACATTTCTTATCATAAATAATTTATTTTAATTAATAAATCAATAAAGTAAACACTTAAAATAAGTCAAATACTAAAAGTAAACACTTAAAATAAGTCAAATACTAAATTTGCGTTGGTAAATATAATAACACATATTATCGAGACACGACAATGTTTGATTGGCTGCTGCAATTTGTTTGCAATATTTGCAATATGCCTAACTACAAATTAATTATTTTTTTTTTTTTTTTATTTTTAATTTCAATAATATGAAGTTTACTTTTATAATATAACTTCATTAATCTTAATTTTATATTGTAAAAAATTCAAATTCGCACTGACGGTAAATCTAATTTTTTGCTATGCAAAATTGTATGCTTTACCATACATGTGCTCACTTCACTCGTGTTTTTTCTACTCCCAGTTCTTTCTTCAAAACAAAAGTAACTGGGCATAGTTAAATACCCTACATACTTGATGAGACTGGCATCTCAACTTCGTTAGGTGTTAACTTACATCAGAAGCACTCCCTGCGCTGATGCTTGCAATTCCTTCCCTAACCAGCCATAACTTGACTATCTCCGGAAAATGCTGCCATTATACAACTCCGTCTTTTTTATTATTATTAACACCCGCACTTTAAAATATTGCAAACAACCAAATTAAACTACACTAAAAACACTGCGTTCCGTCACCATCGAAAAAACACGCAAAATAGTATAAAGAAAAATAGTATAAAGAAAAAACAATTATCTGTTATTAAAACAGCACCATCATCACCGCGTACGGCCGTATAATTCTTTCTGAAATTCTTATTTGAAAATATAAACACCACCTTCCCCTTCTCATTTCGCTACTCCTACATTGAAACTTGCGCCAAATAATATTGACGCTTTCTATACCATAAAATATATAAAGTGTATACAGCGCATTAACCCTTCCACCGTTCTCAATGAACGATAAAAATGGTCAAGCACCATATTTTAGAATCCAAACCTAAAGCCACACATATTATGGCCTGAGCTTTGTTTCCTGCTCAACCCTAACACCAACAATCTATGGTATTAGTGTCAAACCTTAGGAGTTCTACCAAATGGGAAACACCCGCGAGTGACTCTAAGGTCAATTACCCTAGTCCCTAAACCTTTAGAAATAGTGATGGTAAATAAACATGAACTAAACATACCCTAAACACATATATATATGAGGTCCCGAGTTTGGCACAAAATAACTTTGTTCACAAGATAATTTAATTTCGTATATTTATTATTTACAAAAAAAAAGTCTTATTTACGAAAGTCTTATTTATAAAAGTCTTATTTATAAAAGTCTTATTTATAAAAGTCTTATTTATAAAAGTTATTTATAAAAGTTAATTATTGAAATGTTTACAATTAAATGTTCAAAACTGTTTTTAATTACAACAATTTACTAGTTCGACTCTTAGGAACAACGCACACTCTGCATCACCACTCGCACAATTGCCTCGCACAACTTCTCCGCACAACTACTCAGTACAACTGCTTAACTTCAACTGACTCGCTTCGGCACTCTTTGCGTCGTGTTAATACGACGCAGAGTTGCCAACCCTACATATATAATATAAACATATATTAAAATGTAAAAATACATTAAATATATTAAAAATTGCTAAAAAATTATTATTAAATCTACTTAAAATTATTAAAAACATTAATAATATTAAAAATTATTAAAATATTACTATTATAAAATACTATTTATTAAAAGTCTTATCAGTCCACACAAACGTCCGTACAATATGGATTCAAAATCTACAAACTCTCTTTCGGAAGCTAAAAAGTCTCAGTCCTCTGTCAGTTTCCACTGACGCGTTTCGTCTGGGAACTACCCAGACTCATCAGAGTGGATTTAAAATTCTTATAAAGTCGTCGTTAAGTATTTATAAAAGTCATAGTCATTTCCTTGTTATATACTTATCTATTACTTACTTTATGCGAACCATCATATATTGCTTCACACTTTCTTTAAACTTTATATATCTTACATATTTTACTATATACACGCACTGACATGCGCACTTCACTATTTACTACAAAAAAAAAAATAAAGTTTTTTCTTGCACATTACATAAACCATTAAATCATCTCAAAGATGATCAACAATCCATGCGCTGCACGTACAAATTCAAACCTCAAAACATTACAATATATAATGAGTTTTGATTTCTGTTCGAACCTTACACCAAATTACTTTGGTATAAATGTCCAACCTTAGGTGTTTATTTACCAAATGGCAAATACACCCGTCAGTGAATCCACGTTCACCGTTATATCTACCCTATGCCAAGAAAAGGGAACTATTGATGGAAATACTTATAATAAAAATAACAATAAAACCCCTATTATATAACGATATTCCTAAACCTATACACACATAGTATCTCCGCATCCATCTTTCAAATCTTAATCAACAAAAACATTCCTATAATTTAAAACCAATACATTAAAAACGCAAAAAATTAAATAATTATTAAAATCAAATTACATAATAAAACCATGAAAATTAAAATTTAAATTAAATCAACAAAAACTCTTACTTATAAAAATTATTATTATTTCGTTTAAACACCTGTTGTGTCCGGTCTTCGGTGGGCGAAGTAACACTGCAGTGAACGTGGAGCGGTGACATGGTGGCCAGCCCGGTATGCTCGCCGGTTTTGGGGGTGATTCTTCTCACGTTCAGCAACAATCGCGGATATCAACAAAAATTCATGTCACCGGTTTGCTGTGGAAGAAAACCATTTTTGTGCGGAACCTACATCTAACACAATCACAATATAGCCATTGCCTAATTGATTTCGCTATATTGTAGCAGCTTGAAATGTCCTCGTCTGTTTTGTCTGTATCATCTTTCACACTACATTCACTCGGTCCCTCTGCAACTTATATACATTCTATTTTTCCCTAGCACTTCCACCACCGCCAAATAACTAAACCTTAATCCTGCATACTATTTGAGTTTTCCATCAAAAAAAAATTTCTTCTCTTTTTCCTTTTTTTTTTTTTTTTCTTTTTATTTATTAGCTTCAACAAAAGTCATGACAATAATAATCTTAGTAATCTTAAACCTAACTAATTAAATCATAATAAAAAAACAAAAAAAATATATAAGAGAACAAAAGAAAATATACACAACCAAATCTTTTAACTGAATTTTTAAACAAAGTAACAATTTCTCTTTACACAAGATCGTGTGTCTTACCTTCCAGCTGCTAGAATGACGTCACCCACGCTGCTGTTGACCTAGTTGAAACTTATGAATAATAAAAAAAATATAGATGTATGTATTTAAAGGTGTTTGGGACAATCAATTATATGTCTTATATATTATATGTATATATAATATATACAATTATTATATGTATATTATTACTATTTCTCTTATTGTTTTTTTTCTTTTTTTCTATATCATATATAATTCTTAAGATAATCTTTAACATTTAATACAATTCAACTTTTGTTTTTTTTTTTTTCTTTTTTTCAACTAAATTCAAAAGTATACATTCTTCACAATTTTATAAAAGTGAATGTAATTAATTAATATGTAGTTAAGTTAATATATTAAGATAATATAATTAAAAAAAAAATAAATAATAATAAAAAAAAATATATGAATACAGGCATGTACGTTTCTGTACAAGGTAAATCATTTAGTACAGGAATACCTGTACACCGCTGTGCCTTAACGGTGTGTATGGATCCTGTTGAATCCTTCCAATAAGAGTGTATTCGGCTTCCAATTTAATATTCTTACGGTCATGTCTTTATTTAAACATATTTCAAAAAAAACTATTCATTTACTGGCACCGAACTCGTGCGTTTGATCCACTTTTTAAGAATATGTTTATAAACGATGCAAACTTAATGAAATTTCACTTCTTATCTTTTGGGTTTTTAAAACAGCTTGGCTTTTATTAGCACATTTTCAAATTTAATGGAATTTTTAATTATTATCTTTAGGGCTTTAAAACAACTTGGCCTTTATTAGCACTTTTATTCACTGTTTTACTTTTAATCTTAAGTTTTGAAATAATCTTGGCTTTTATTAGCACATTTTCAAATTTAAGGGAATTTTTAATTATTATTTTTAGGGCTCTAAAACAACTTGGCCTTTATTAGCACTTTTATTCACTGTTTTACTTTTAATCTTAAGTTTAGAAATAATCTTGGCTTTTATTAGCACATTTTCAAATTTAAGGGAATTTTTAATTATTATTTTTAGGGCTCTACAACAACTTGGCCTTTATTAGCACTTTTATTCACTGTTTTACTTTTAATCTTAAGTTTAGAAATAATCTTGGCTTTTATTAGCACATTTTCAAATTTAAGGGAATTTTTAATTATTATTTTTAGGGCTCTACAACAACTTGGCCTTTATTAGCACTTTTATTCACTGTTTTACTTTTAATCTTAAGTTTAGAAATAATCTTGGCTTTTATTAGCACATTTTCAAATTTCGGTCGTTCATCGACCAACAGCAAAGGAAAAGAAAAAAAAAAGAGAGCATCACCGTGTCTGCTATGGCTTTTATATTCAATTCGCCTAACTGATAAATTCCTATCATGTTAGTGATCCTGTTAGCACAGCTTGCTTTCGTTAATTTGCGTTAGCTGGCCTTGTTTGACTTGAGGGTAATAACCTCTAATAAAGCTTTTTTTTCTTTCCCCTTTTCAATAAAGCTACAATTTGTCTTAGATATTTCAGGTGGTTATTCGCACTTGGCAATACTGTCCCCTCTCATTAAGTCAAACTTTACTGAAGCTTTTGTGAAGTTCGCCTTACTATATTGCACTAAACAAACGAGACTTGAACGTAAAAGCTTTACTTTTCGCCTTCTCTGTTTACCATTTTTTTGTTTACTTCTATTTTTACGGACAGCGTGCGCGCAATGCACGTTGTAGATTTAATAAATTGAAATTCTTTCAATAGTGAGTGCAAATATAACACATTTAAATTCTAATAAAAAAATTACTTGTGGACCATATAATAAAAAGGTGAACAGCATACTTAATAGTTATGCGCAAGAGGAATACTGTTGGTGGTCACATTAAAAACACCTTGACAATGTTGGCGATATAATAAAAAAAAATAACTGAAGTACCCATGGAAGCCACATAAATTTCAAGGTATGTTAATGTCATTAATATTCACGTTGTTTTATTAATTCTTCGTTTACCCCTACCCAGGCCTACATGACAACCTTCTAAACCTACATCAACGAATCCTCACTACATTCAAAAATTGTATGTATGAAAATCAAAATTCATATATAATTAAATAAAAATAAAAAATAAAAAATAATTAAGATAAAATATAAAATATTGAAAAATATTAAAAAGTATTAAAAAATATTAAAAAATATTAAAAAATATTAAAAAATATTAAAAAATATTAAAAAATATATTAAAAAAAATATTAAAAATATTAAAAAATATTAAAAATCTATGTATGCGTACAAATCTAATACAGTCAATCAATCGTCAGTCATTATCACAGAATTTCCTATATATTGGTATAAACCAACAAAGTTACTAAAGTCAATGGTTTCCATTGACGCGTTTCGTCCGGTAACCAACCGGACTCATCAGAATGGAATAAAATTTATATTATTATGTACGTCTTGTAATATGTATAGTAGTCAAAAAATATATATATATGTAATATATATATGTTAAGTCACATACATAAAATATGTATGCCTATACACTTCAATTGCTTATTTTCAACTTTTAAAATATTTAATAATAAATTATTTAATTCCATTATTTAAGAGTATATTTTATTTATAACATTTCTTAAGTGCAGTTTTTCCATTTATTTAGTAAATAATGAATATAATTTAATTTTAATTGAAAACTTTAAAATATTTTAAATAATTTTCCAGCTCCGATGTTTGTTTCAACTTAATTAAGTCACATACATAAAATATGTATGCCTATACACTTCAATTGCTTATTTTCAACTGCCCCTGCTACCACGAGGTTCTGCAAGATCTCCCTCAACTGCACACGTTGTTCGAAAAAAGCTCGTCAGAATCGACCGGTTTATCTCCTGCGCCTCTCTTACATGCGCGCTCACCATTTTCTGTTACAATACTTGTTTAGTAAATAAGCAAACATTTTCTTTCATTAATAAATTTTTACAAAAAATTGATCTGCTTAAAGTAGTAAAAATAAGCAACAATTTGCTTTGCCTAGTGAAGACGTCATATAAACAATTATTACAAATGAATGTTGTGATCTTACTTTCTTTAACAGAATTGTATTAATTTCTGTTAAAATCATAATAACAAAATATACGGTGTGTAGAAAATGTGGATTGTGTTCATTGGACACCTAATGTTGGTATGCTTCAACGAAAGCTCTGAAATGTATAAGAGCGAACTGCGACATCTTATAGAATTAATTATTTTTGCCCTATGAAAATTTCAGTATATATATAAAAACAAAAACAACAACACATACACATTGCACACAATAACATGCGTACATCACAAAACTTAAAAGACAACTGAAGTCATCAAACATTCAATCAAACAGTATAGCCGTCTCTTCACTTCAGAAAATAAAGACAGACAAAAAACAAACATAAGCAGACAAAAAGGTGTAAAAACCCAATCATACACAACATAGAAACGTTAGCTATGAAACTGTTTTTTTGTATTCAGAATAAAATGTGTTGTAATAAAATATAATAAATTAAAGAATAATATCTTAATTAAATAATATAATACACATATATTAATTTAATCTATAATTATTACATATAAATATAATATATATAAAAAATTAATAAATAAATGATTATTAATGTGTTAGTAAAAATGCATACAAAGTGTATACAGCGCATTAACCCTTCCTCCGTTCTCAATGAACGATAAAAATGGTCAAGCACCATATATTAGAATCCAAACCTAAAGCCACACATATTATGGCCTGAGCTTTGTTTCCTGCTCAACCCTAACACCAACAATCTATGGTATTAGTGTCAAACCTTAGGAGTTCTACCAAATGGCAAACACCCGCGAGTGACTCTAAGGTCAATTACCCTAGTCCCTAAACCTTTAGAAATAGTGATCATGTAATGTTTATACAGCGCATTAACCCCTTCACCACTCGCAATTCCAGCTGCCTAACGCGCCGTGGCGAAATCTTCTCGCTGTTCTGCTTGAACGCAAACGTGAGTGGTTTATGATCAGTCAAAATGATGAATTCGCGCCCTTCGAGTGCGTACTTGAAGTGCTGTATAGCTTGGGCGATGACAGTTAGCTCTCTGTCGTAAGCGCTGTATTTTAATTGCGCCGTATTCAACGCCTTCGAATAAAATGCTAAAGGTTCCGATTTGCCTTCTACAATCTGCTGCAAGACGGCACCAACTGCTGTATCGGACGCATCAGTGGTCAACGTTAGCTGGAGGTCCGACGCCATGAAGTTAAGTATTGTAGCATGTGCTAAATCTGCCTTGCAAGTCTCGAATGCGGAAATGTCTTCTGGCTTCCAGGTGATCTTACTGTTGTCGTTTTTTCGGTTCCCCGGAGTGAGATTGAACAGACATCGCTGACTGCTGACGGCGTTGCGTAGAAACGGTCGATAAAAGTTAATCATCCCCAGGAAACGCCGTAGCTTCTTCACAAGCTGGGTAATGATAAAGCAACTGACTTACCTCGTTTGATACCGTATTTTTTTGGTAGTACAGACAGGTTCGCTCCGGTGTCGATAAGAAATGCGGTTGACGTCGCCGGATCTCGTACTGTCAGTCGAGCTATAATTGCGTTGCCCTCCAATCGGCTCGACGTCGATTGCGGCATGCTTAGTTTTTTGACTTTGCGTTAGATGTATACGTGCATGGCTGACGGCATCTGCGTGCTTGCTCTCCGAACCTGTTGTGAAACCAGCACCAACCGGAGTGGTTTGAGGACTGCGATCGCGTTCGGCTCCTTCTGCGTGAGCGCTGTTGCGTTCTCGACGGCTGGCGTCCACCATAATCCAATCTGCTTAACCGCTGCTTAATTTGATCCAAACGCTGGCTGTCCAAACGAGATGGCTGTCTCGTTCGAACCACTGCTTCCACTAAATGACGCTGCAGCTATTTGATGGTAGTCACCCGCTTCACAAATTCTATCGGCCAGTTTAGTTAATTCTACCAGGTCAACACTGGATGCCTGTAAGATGGCACGTACCTGCGGAGGTAGGCGTTGGAGCCAAAATGACTTCAGGAATTCACTACTGACTTTATCCTTCGCTAACGCTGTGAGCTCATTCAACAACTGCGATGGTCGGCGATCTCCTAATTCGATCTCGGAAAGGAGCCTCTGGATCTTGCGTTGTTCACTTTCACCAAACCGCTCTTCAAGTTACTGTATTTACCAGTTTCTGGCGGGTGTGAAACGGCATCGGTTACATCAGCAACGACGCTGGACTCGATCGCTGCGACGACGGTGTTGAATTTCGTAACGTCGTTAGTTATAGCGGCGACTGGAAACTGCGCTTCGATTTGCGCGAACCAAATATCGCCTTCATTATTTCTAACCATATGAGATACTGGAGATATTCGTTTATTATTAGTTGGATGATGCAGCGGGATAAATCGTCTAATAGAAATGCATCACTCGTACGATATAGAATCCATCGCATATGTGAGATTTTTATGGATTTTTTTCGACTATATAGTAGTGTGGGATGTTAAATGCGTCATACGCATGGATTGTGAAGGCTTGTGATAAATATTGATCATGAAAATTGTAGGACCATGGAAGATGCGGTAGTTAAGAAAACTAACGCAAGGGTAAGAAGAATATTTTGTATCAGGTTTTTCGATTTCACTACAATACTACAACCAGTTTAGTAGGGAAAAAATTCCATGAAGCTAATGACGGTGTTGGATGACATATATAATAAGACGTCATCCCTATATTTCCACCATGCCAATACCCCATGGAATACCGGGTTTTATTGGAGCTCTGTCCGAACATCAAGATATAGGGATGAAAGTGGGCCAGATAACCATCCACCTTGCGACGGGCCTTCAGTCTGATGATATAGCTCATCATCAAAAGTAAAAAAGCTAACATGGTGTAAAAGGAATCGAGTAGACGTCGTAGTAGAAGTATGTCAATTGGATATGCACTTACAAACCAGTCCTCTTGCATAAGGAATTTGAATACATATCTCGTATGTCCATGGTTACTACTATGTAACCAGGTTAAGGACGTAACTATAATAGATGGTCTATATTGACTAAATTATGGCATGACAAACGTCCTTCCAGAATTTTACTGACAAAATGCTGGCATAACTTATGTTGTGTTTTTATACCACATTTAAAAATTAACAAAATATTTGGTTTAAATATTTTTCTACCATCAAAAAGTTTATGCTTTTCCGACGGTTTAAAATTTCTCACCTTCTTCTTTAGAAGTGCCCACAAATTCTCAATAGGATTTAAGACCGGGCTTTGGGCAGGGGTATCAATATTTTTACTGCAGTTATATAACAACCAGGACATGCATAAATGGGATATATGTTTAGGGTCGTTATCCTGATACATTTTAAATTTAAGCTTATTTAAGTTATTTGGGTCAACAAAATAGAATTTTTGCACACTTCTTTTGAGATCAGTTTTTAAAATATCTAAGTACAAGTTCTTATCCACATTTTCCTCGAAAACTCTTATTTCACCGACGTCTTTGCTTGATATACACCCCCACACCATAACTGACAATTTGCCAAATTTTATTATAATTATAGGAATAATATTTCTGTCTTCTAGTGCTATAAGTGGTTTTCTTCAAACTCTGGTTGGACCTGGTGGGACCATCGTGACAATATAACTTTATTTTAGTTTCGTCATAAAAAACTATCCAATGTTGCAAAAATTTTGCCGTTCTTTTTGAGACAGTAAGTATTTTGATGTTTTATTTTATTTCGTTGTTCATAATTGTAAATTGTTTAGAATGAATTTTGTCTGATCGTATTCTGGTTCAAAAATATTGACAGAATGATAACAGAAAAAAATAATGACAAAAGATATCACCGCCTTATTGCTATTAACTGTTCAAGTCGAAAATGTGAAGAAATTTTAGTTTCGCCTAGCTTTTTGAGACAAACTGTATGTCTTTACAGTCAGGAGATGGTGGATTCGATAAATTGAACGGTGCAGAAAAGTGGCTGATGGAAGAAGGTGTTGTTGAAGTACTATTATTGTTATCCTGCTGTACATATGGAGAGTTCCTCTCTTGTTTCCATTATTCGAAATGATTTTCAAATAACGCACGATCTCCAATTTTCCACCCTTTAATCAAATGTTGTACATGCTTGGGCTTTAATATTTTTTGAAAATCAAGTTATATTTTCGCTGTAGTTAGAATATTTAAAATTTATTTGTATGAAAATATTGTTTAAAATCTTACTTACAATCATTCAATAAAGGATACATTTGATCATTTATTTCCGATTGTTGTAATTCCTTACAGTATGAAGGAATGGGTATCTCTGGTGTCGCATACCACAATATCATCAAAAACATTGTAGTTCTCACACATCGTCGATTAATATTAATTTTATGATTTTATTTTAAAGTAAGTTTTTAGTTTTGTATAAAATTAGTCCCTTTTAATATGGAAGATAATATTCTTTAAGGCAAACGAAGTGCGCAAGCCTCTCGCTGTTTTCATAAGAGTTACTGCGGGACCCACAATATCCTGAAATCTTATTTAAAAAAAATTTTAAAGAGTTTTTGGGCAAATTTCAAATGATTTAAAATGAAGTCTATAAAAAATTTGTTAAACTTTTTGACAAAAAAAAAAAAAAAGAATATCTTTTGCACATTCTACAATATACATAATCATATAAATTTCATAATCATCTTTTAACACAGCAATTTTATGACAGCCTGTTCACAAAATCTATGAAATTTTTCAACGACAATAATTGGTTTAAGAAAAATTTCATATATTCTATTCTATATAGTTTCTCTGAAATTTTATGAAAAAATGGTTCGACACCAACTAATATAACATGTATTGTGTGTTTATCATTATGCAAGTTAAAAGTTAATATTTTATTAACGCAGCACAATTTCGTGTTGCTTGTTCGGTGGCTTAAGCAAGAGAGACCGAGCGCACTTCTGCGAAGTTGGGAGATACCGAAGCCAAACGGGACTTTTCCAGACAAACAAATGGAAATCCCGTTTGGTAGCAACCATGCGGTCGAACAACATCGCATGATTGCTCCGTTAATGAAACTAAGCACAGGGCCGGATTTTGGGTACGCGGGAGTTAACTCCTCCCTTACTAATTTCAAACGTCCTCGTTTGGGCCCCTGTACCTAGTTTCACACACCGCATCCGCACTCCACTTCGCGAAAAGGAACCCGACACTCCCACTTAAAGCTACCATTTTTTATTGAATTTAAAACTTACTTACATTTGCTCATAATTACAATATTAGATAATTAATTTATCTTATAATTTTTTTTCCAAATTTAATTTTAATAATTTACAATTTTTTTTCATTTAAAACTTACCTACATTTGTTCATAAAATATAATTATAATTTTAGATAATTAATTTATCTTATAATTTTTTCAAATTTAATTTTAATAATTTACAATTTTTTTTATTTAAAACTTACTTACATTTGTTCATAAAATATAATTATAATTTTAGATAATTAATTTATCTTATAATTTTTTTTCAAATTTAATTTTAATAATTTACAAATTTTTTTCATTTACATTTGTTCATAAAGTATAATTATAATTTTAGATAATTAATTTATTGTTTAATCTTATTTGATTTCAATACAAAGTAAGTAACAAAAATAGCATATAAGTGAGCGGACGATAATGGTTTTGGTTCTAAGAAAATTGCGTAAATTAAAACAAACTTTTGTTTGGTAATATTACATTGATTTTGTGTACCAAAGCCGTGCGCGGTATGGGAAACCTTATTGTAGTCGAAATAGTCAAAGAATTGGTTGGCCCAATCATATGGTATGGGAAACCTTATTGTAGTCAAAATAGTCAAAGAATTGGTTGGCCCAATCATCGTCTAGTATGCAGAGAACACAGTTCTTTGGCAGCGCTATGCGCTTTATTAAATATTATGAGTAATTTTTTTCTTCTTATCTAATATGATTTTTGTGCACCACCCTACCAGATTCGGTTAAAACTGTTGAGTGGTGATTTTCTTTCACCTTTTCCTTCTTAAAACGCTTAGCCAATTTAGTCCCTCTTCTTTTGTTTTGTTTTACATAAATCTCCTGTCCGGGTTCGTAGTCTTTAACTTCCTCCTTATTTTTATTATGATATTTCATATCTTTTTTTTGTTTATCCAATAGCCTTTCATAATTCGCTAAACGGGTTTTTTCATAATCTTCTGGTCCAAAATTTGATATTCTTCCAAAAAATAAGTCCACAGGTCTTTTATTTGTTACAGAATGAAAGGAGTGGTTATATTCATTCACAGCAGTCTCAACCAGTTCTGTAAAATTTTTACTTGAATCTTCCTGTTTTAGGCACCTCATGATTTCAGCAAGAGTTGAATGGAATCTCTCTACTTGTCCATTTACTTCACTTCTGTAAGGAGGGGTGGTGAAGATATTAATTTTTAAGTCATTTTCCATCATGAACCTGATTGACTGCGAATTAAAAGATTTTTCGTTATCGAAAACAACAGATTTTGGGACTCCAAAATAAAAAAGAATTTCTCTCAGTGGTATTCTAATGTTTTATTCCACTTTAATAAATTTTAAGTTTTTTAGTTTAAAATTTTAGAGTTTTAGAAATTTCAATTAAACTTTTAATTTAATTTTAATATTATAAATAATTTCACACGCGGTTTCTTTATGCTCTTAATAAATTTTAAGTTTAAAATTTTAGAGTTTTAGAGTTTTAGAAATTTCAATTAAACTTTTAATTTAATTTTAATATTATAAATAATTTCAAGCACACGCGGTTTCTTTATGCTCAGCACACGCGGTTTCTTTATGCTCGGGCGCCAGTTAAAAGTGATATTAATTTTTAAAGTCACATTTTTTATCCCAGCAACATTTTCATGTTACTCGTCCGGTGGCTTAAGCAAGAGAGCTCGAGCGCACTTCCGCGAAGTTGGGAGATACCGAAGCCAAACGGGACTTTTCCAGACAAACAAATGGAAATCCCGTTTGGTAGCAACCATGCGTTCGAACAACATCGCATGATTGCTCCGTTAATGAAACTAAGCACAGGGCCGGATTTTGGGTACGCGGGAGTTAACTTATATATAGGTGTTTTATCTATTGTTGATATATGCTGTTCATAAAAATTGTTTATAGTTAATTTCTCTCCTTCTATTTGAAAAATGTTTTGGAAATCTTTGCAAATATTCAATATTGAATTTTTGGTTATGTTATCTAAACCATCAATTTTTAATTTCGATTTAATTTTTTCAAATGTATATGAATTTCGATTAGAATTATATGAAAGTATGTTATAATTATTTAAAGGTTTTATTTCTATTGTTGCATATTCTAATTCTATAGGTGTATCTCTAGTATTTAATAACCTAATATGTTGTATACCTTTGGCAGGTATTAATGAATTAGCTATGAATACTCCTTTCACTATTTCTTTTCCACAGACTAAACTGTCTTCTTTTGTATTTAGTTCAACTACTTGAATTACTTCTACCCTGGGCGGTATTTTGATATTTTTAATGGATTTTATTTTTATGTTCAAGGGTAAGACTATCCCATCTTCTGAGTTTGAGATCACTAATACGCATGTTTCATAATTTATTTTACAATTATGTTTTATCAAAAAATCTCTACCTAATATACCATCTGTAGGTAAATTTATATTATTTTTTATGACATTGAATTTGTGAGGTATTGTTTTACCATCAAAAAATAAATTTATATCTATTAAACCTTCTGTGGTTGTTTTTCCTGTTGTTATGCCATTTATTTGGCAGTTTTTTGTGTTATCAAAATTGCTCTTCCCTATTATACCTTTTTTTATTACTGATATCTCTGCCCCTGTGTCTACTAATAAAGTTATATACTTATTGCTAGAAGAAGTTTTAGCATTAATACTATTATCAATGTTTTCTATTGTCTTAAAATGTATTATTTGTTTTTGTTCTGGTTGTAATTGTTTCGATTGTTGTAACCATTGTTTTGGCTGTAACCTAGGTTGTGATTTGGATATTGCTTTAGGTTGTGCCCCGGGGTTCGTTAACCGGTGGTGTTCCAGTTTTTTTGATTATTGGAATTGTTGTATTGGTTTGATGCATTCCTGTTGAAATTTCCATTCGCATTTCTGTAATTATTCGAGAATCCGTTCCTTTGTTGAAAATTCCTGTTTGGTTGCTGTTGTATCATGCTTCTATTTTGTGTTTCTACACTTAGAGCAATTTGTACAGCTTCGTTTAGAGTAGTTGGCCTTGCTGCTGCTACTATATTCCTAAGTCTCTCGTTGAGTCCATTGGTGAATGCATTTAATCCTGTGAGATCTGTCATTTTCATTATTACTTGTTTATTTTGGTCACCCTGAGTAGCTATATATATTTGGTTTAAAATTGCTATTTGTTCCTCAATTTTAGAAACAAAATGTGCAACAGTTTGGGTACCTAGTCGCAAACGTGCTAAATTATTCTGGACTGTTAATGGATTTTGATTAGGTTTATAGATATTTTTCAGCTTTTGAATAAATTTTGGTATTGTGTCGTCTTCTTCTTCTAAAATGAGTTTGTTTTTAACTCTATCAGATAATTTAGTTGACTTAACAAACCGAAGTAAGATGGATCTCTCGATTTCATCTTTAAGTGAAAGATTTAAGGTAAAGGACGTAATTGCAATAGATGGTCAGTTAGATGATCTAGATTACTTATATTATGGCAGGATAGTCTATCTTTCAATATTGGATTAAGGAAATATTGGCATAGAGTGTGGAGTGGAGAGGTGTACCAATGGAGCGGACTACAAATCGGACGGATTGGGTTATCGTTTTTATGGGTTTTTATAGTCCCATAAAGATAAGGCATGGTAGGTGTCTCATTTAAGAGTTTTCTAAGAGACACATAAATAGGATTTGGGAATAAAGTCCTGTTACGTACGTATAGTGCACACAATGGACGAGCAACTCGGCGAAATAAACCCCGTATTTGGCGCCCAAGGATATCAGTGTTGCCTAGATATAATATACAAGATCCACTAGCGATATAGTTTGTTAGCCAATTATTGATCTTTTCCATGTACTCATCTTTATATATTAATATTGTTGATTTACATTTGTCAGATTGGACTAGTAATAAATTAGGATTTATATCTAAGAATTGTTTAGTTATCTGGAATAGATGAACCAACATCTTATGAAAAGGAGTTTGAGTACGATGGTTCTCCATTACCTGTAGGAACTTGTGATGTTCCTCTAGCTCGGATCGACAATACATACCTAAGTCGATATGGGATTCTAGGTAGGTATCGTGATACTGATTTAATGCCACAAAATAGTCGGTAATTGTAGGAGGTGCTACAGGGCAATAGTTAGGACCAAAACTTAGGAGAATTTGAGCCTCTAAAGGCACAGTTATGGTAGTTAGATTAGTGAAACCACAAGGGATTGCACGTGGATATAGATTTATAAGTTGGGACACATCAGGAAGCGTAGTAAATATTTTTGGAGTTAAGGAAATCAATGAGGAAGCCATAAAGGGTTGGATAGAGGGTCGAGGTGATAAAGCGGATAATGTTGATGGATGATAGTTTGGTATAGTTATACTATGAGGAGATATAGGATGCTTTGACAACCTTTTTGTTTTAGGATCTAATATTTTACTGGAAGATGTAACACTAATAGTAGATGTAGTGGTAGGCATATTTAGATTATTATTTAGACTTAGTGATTGAATATTGTGATGTGCAGGGGAGGAAGTAATGTTTTTAACAGCTTCTAGTGTGCGGGATGATGATTTAGGTAAGTTTGATGCAATGACATCTGTAGGTATAGTGGTAACTGTCGTAACTAAAGAGATAGATATATTGGTGGTCAAAAAAAGATTTGTTATTAGTATATTTGAGAATTTAGTTTATAGAAGTGTGGTAATTAGGAGATACTGTAACAGTGTATATTATATATTTTTTATATATTTTTATATTTTTTGGCGTATTGAATTTTTGTTTTTAATTTTTCAAAAATTTACTAATGACTCAATGTTTAAATATAATAGGTGCAATGGTTTTAAATAATTTTTTAAATATTTCATTT